>NC_137291.1:11794528-12288068 GCF_907165135.1 Oikopleura dioica
TGGACAGAAAAAACCTCGGTTATCTCGTTCTCACTGGCCGGAAAGTTGATGACTCTTGAGTCGTTGAGCCAGAAGCCAAATCAAACAACCTTTAGTCTTCATCACTCCGTCGATTTTCGCCCCCTCTTGAAATAGCCTCGACTGTACCCGACAGCGCGGTACAGTGTGTGTGTGCGGCGAGCGGTAGAAATTTACGCCGACGAGTTTAAATCTGACAGGCCCGGCTGCGTGCCTTGAGCCTTGGGCACACATCCGCGCCATAAAACTGCCGAAAAGACCGATTTCGCGTCGCCAGAAAAAAACGCGGCAGACGAATCGAACGCCCCGGCGGGCAGAATAAGCCCAGCTTTTTCACCGACACATCTCCAACCGTGTTTTTGTTCTTTTCTTGCCCTTTTCATTTTATTAAGGGCCGGCTGTGTGTTCCCGGCGCATTCAAACTCTAAGAAATCAGATTTAATTTTCCAAAGACGGTTTTAAATTGTGGATTTTCAAGAGGTTTAGCAAATTTGTGTGTATTGGCATCGGTTTCCGTTTTTTCAAAAAGGTGAATCATATTTCCGGTTTTGTTATTTTAAAAATTTGTTTTCGGTTTAGGGGAAGCGGATGAAACTAAAGGTACCAGCGAGAATTGAGAGATCTACTTATCCCCTGGCAGCTTCGTGCTAATCCCCAGCGGTAAAGTTAGGCACACACCCGGCGGTCTGTCTTGGCCAGTGCCGACCTGTGACTTGCCCGAAAGTGGGTGCAAAGCCTGCCTGTGACTTGTTCCCTCTTTCGCAGGAGTGCGTTATCAGCTGCAGCAGCTTTTAGTTGAAGAGAGAGAGAAGCAGTCTTTTTTGTTCTTTTCGAAGCGCGCCGACTGACCCTGACGGGCTTCCCGGGCATTCTCATTGTTGACTTAGAGAGCAAAATACTCGGTAAATAGTAGTTTTACCTTGTTGGGCACACGGCGTCGGCTAAATCCACTTAGAGAGAAGAGTTCAAATTCGCGCTCGCTCGACCTTGGCCACCTTTTCAAAGCGCCGAGATTTAACAAAGGTGACATTTTCCAAACAGAAAACCGGCAATTTATCGGACATTTTTTCACACATTTTTCCATTTTTTGATTAATTTTAGGACTCTCAACTGATTAGTATGTCATGTCCGATTTGAATATCTAATCCTTTTTTTTTTACTTTTTGATAATTAAAAAAATATGAAAGAAATTCTTGACCTTGTCCTAAAGTTTGTCCTAGAGACAGATTTTCTATCATCCGCGATATAAAATTATTTATTAATGCGAGCCCGTTAAACCGACTTTTTATTACGGGCCTAATTCATCAGCTGAATTTTATGCCCGTTTCTGTTGACTCCAATTGTCCGCTTTTCACGTGTGTCCCTTATTGTTTTCAAGAGCGTAAAACATCTTCCGTCTTTTCGGAAATGACTGCCGGGCGCATTCAGATTTTGAAATAGAGACCGCTTGAAAAAAAGACACGTTGGAAATTTGTCGGATTCCGATATCCGAGTAAATGATTAACTCATTGGTGGGTAAATACGCATGCGGCGCAAATACCAGAGTCGGAAGCAGCTCCAGTATTTATTAGAGAACGAGCCGGCCATTTTAGATCGGGCCAGTTTTTTCGCTGGTAATGAGGTAAATTTTTAACCTTGAATTTTGAAGAACAAATTTGTACTTCGTTTACATGCCCTTGTCACATACTAGCCAATATTCAAGTATCCTAGAACCTTTTTCTATCTATTTAACCCCTTTTCATACCATGACCAATTATTTGGTTTTTCGAAATCACGTCATTTTAATGCATTTATTGGTCTTTTTTTCTTTGAAAAATTATTTCAAGTTCTCTGTCTGATAATTTTGCACTGCGGAAATCTCCGGACCTGAATCCAATCTCAAGCTAATGGCGTTCGCCGGCGTTCAATTTCAAGTAATCGGACATTAAGCGGACAAATTCTCGGTTCGTGTTCTCCTTCTTGACTTTTCCAACATCCCAAAACTCCGAGATATTTTTAAGAAGAGCGGGAAAAATATTCAGCAGACGGCGGAAAAACAAGAGAGCTACGCCCTTGACCAGCTCTCGGAAGACTTTAAGAGTTAGTCCTTGAATACTGGAGTTTTTGATAAGCTAGAGCCGATTCTTTTTTCTTCAAAAAGCCGCTTGCGGCTTTTCGCTAAAATTAATTAAATTTTCATTATTTTTTTTTATTTTTATGAAGAGTGGTTGTGGAAACTAGGATGTAAATCATGTGTGGGAGAAAAAATGTTACGATTAGAATTAAACTGATAAGGGAGGGCCTAATTCGTGATTACCGGTAATTGGGTGTTATCAAAATTGGCTTGTTGGTGGTGTTAGCGGGGTGTTGCGCGCGTGGGGATTCGGCGACATTACCATAAAATATTTGGAGCACTTCGTAAGGTGCCGGCGGAGTTACTAGCCCGGCGACCGGTTTTACGGTGCTGGTGGCGGTGCTCCTCGACGCCGCGTACAGCCCCATATATCAATTTGATGGCTGGGGACTAGTGCGGTGGCCGCTAAACCGACGTCTTTTTGGCGCTGCGCGTAAAAACGAAACAATTACAAGAGCTGGTGTAGTAGAAAAGATGGGGGTGGTAGTAGTACGCTGCTTGCTCCGCCGCCAAATATAGGGGTGCTCCGATCCGACGGCCGATTCTGCTTGCGGCGCTCTCTACTGCCGTGACCGTAATTGTACCAGATTTTTCCCCGGACGAGGCAGCACCACTGGCGGTGGAGCACCGCCACCCGTATTTTCACCGTAAACAGTCACCACCGCTACAAAAGTACGGAGGGACCTAACCCGCGGCTAAACCGCCGATTTCTGCGGCAGGACCGAAACCCCCCAAGGCCTCCGCCAGCCCAGCCCCTTCTACTCATCGAGACAATGTTATTTTTTCAAATTACTTCTCAAGAGACCATATTCTAGAGCTAGCCGACGCCCCTCAGTGAAACAATCGGTCAAACAACCGGTAAAGTAGATGAATTCACCAAGTGTCATTTTTTAACCTTAGAAGTTCACATCTGGTGCAATTTTGAGTAGCCCGATAAGTCGGTGAAATTGCCGGACATGTCACGGTAAAACCGCTGAGCAAACACAGCTAAAGCTGCCCTTTTCAGAGATAATTTTCTCCTCGAGCCCCGGAGCCCAGCGCTAGAAATATTAAGAAGAGAATTAAACGATTTTTTTCAGAGAGAAAACGACACTGAAAATGTCGGACGTCTCATCAGGCTTGTCCGTTCACAGCACAGCTGCGTCCCTTCTGAACCTTCAAACAGCTGCAGCCGCGGCCGCCAGCGCCACTGGTAACTTCTCGGGGTCAATGTCAGCTTCTGTGACCCCGTCTATGTCGCCCAACGTGTCCGAGAGCAACCAAACAAGCTCCTCGTCGCCAAGCCGCTCGTCCATCAATCAGGCATGGGAATCGGAACCTTCTTTCTTTGGCGCCATGCCACTGTCTTGATTCGGATAAGCTAAACTGTTCTCTTTTGTGGAACTTCCTTTTACACGTTTTTGCCCTTTGAAACTCAGAATTTCGTAAACTGATCAACACCAACTGATCTCGCGAAATCTTTAAAATTAGCTCATCAATTGAGCTCTAATGCGCACTAATCCAGTTAGATCATTCACGCCACGTGAGTAATTGAACCTTTCCGATCCTTGTAAGACACCACCTCCGCCAGCAGCAGTAACCACAGGCAGCCCGGCTTCGACAACAGTCAAAACAGAAGCGAAAGAGCCAAGCAACGGAAATGGGACGTCACAAATGTCAGCAGTGGCACAACAGAATGACTACTTCCGAAATTGCAATGTCCCGAATTTGATCAATAAATGGAGAAGGAGACACGCATGGTTGTTTCTCAAAGAGGGGAAGATGTTTTGCCAGGTAATAATCAACACCATAAATTCTCAAAAAACTTAAATTGTGTGTATTTTGAAGGCTTTATTTTCTTGGGAAATACTGTATTTCAAATACAGTATAGACAGTAGAAGCCACCATTCACTAACATTAGCAGATGAATATAAATAGCAGTAACTACCAGCATCAATAAGCACACTTTGATTAAATAACATGAATTTCCAATCAGTGAGATGATCCGGGCGCGATATCAAAGCGCCCGGTCGTTTATTGAATCATGTCACCTGAGTCCCCCGATGGCCGATGACAGTAATCGGTTTCACCGGCGGCCCGAAGTTCGCGCTAACTAGAAATTGCTCGAATCTAATCATAGGGCTTTCTGTCCTTGGCGGGAATAACCGGCAGTTAGGGGCGTGGTTTTCGGATTGACTAACTGGTATTTATAGGCCTGCATCGACTTCAAGGCCGTTGCCAAGCGTTATGGTCGCTGTGACGAAAGAAATAAGGTAAGCCTCAGTCAAAGTCATTTCAAGAGTTTTATTCTGAAAAATTATTTCAATTCATGAATTCTGAAAATTCATTCAAAAATGGCCTCAGCACCGGCAAAATTTATTCAAGAGCAAATAGCTCGAAGTCGGCAGCGGAAGTAGAAAAAATATCGCCCTGGTAGCGAATCGAAAATGTCTAGGAAAGCTTCGTCAGTTGGTACTGTCAGTTTTGAGCTTTATGAAACTCCTTTGAAATGTCAATTATCTAAACATACATTATTCTTTCCTTCAATGACTAATGTGATTTTTTAGTTCTGCAACGAAGGCAGTACAAATTTCCGCTCCTCAGCGGTAGAAGACCATGCTCGATCAGAAACGCATCTTCGCGCAGTTCGAGCAACGACTCAGCAACCGAACCCAAATGTAAGTGCCAAAGCGGTCGCCGAAGCGGCCGGCTTGCTTCAAAGCAGCACAACGCCCGTCAAAGGCGCCAGTAATCCGCCAGTTACATCAGCAAATTCCCCTCTCAGTAAAAAAGTAAGAATCGCTCTCTCGAAAGAGATTTGGTGTCATCTCGGTGATTTTTCAATTTTTAGAATCTGTTAAATTTTGCTCGCAGTTTTTATCAAATTTTCCTCTCTTTTGGTGAAAAAACCTTTAATGAAAACATTTTCAAACGTGAACTCTTAGTTCGACGGTCTGAACTCGATGGTTGAAGAGTCCCAAGCATTCCCGTCGTTCACGTCGCCTGGACGGCCAACAATGGTCCCACGCTCCACGATTTTAGAACGCAACCGCCCGCTCGGCATTCCGGACGTGTTCGACATGCCAGACCTGCAAAACGACGTCATCGGCCGCGGAACTGGTTCGCCCCATACGCGCCCGACTCCATCGCCCCTCGCCGCCGCCGCCAATGCCGCTGCTGCTGGGGCCGCGGCTGGTGTCGGCGAACAACCAGATGTAAGTACAACAATATTGGCGGTCAAAATATTTTGAGTGGAAACAATGGAATTGAAACTGATTAGAACAAGATGTTTTTATAAAATAGAACTTACAAGTAATTTTTCGAGGAAAAAGAGTAGACACTAAGAATCTGATGAATTTTCTCTTTGAGTTAAGATACAGACACCCTTATTTTTGAAAAATTAAGTGGCCAATAAAATTCTTTTAATCAAAGTAATTGTGGAAATTTCAAACATGAAAATCGGATCCCCCTAGCTCCCGCCTCAAATTCATGTTGAGCGGTAGTGCTCACCATGTAAAAGCAGGGGCTTGTGTGGAATTAAAAGCATGGAAATGATTTTCACCTTTAGAGCGAAATGTGGAAATATGCGCTAGAAATTCTGCGGCGACTTCGACAGCAAAGATCTCAAGGAATTCTTTGTGACGTGTGGATTCGATACCCAAACAGACAGTTTCAAGCGCACAAGGCCTTTCTCAGTGCGGCTAGGTAAGCAAAAACTAGTGCTAGAATCCTCTAATCTTCTGTTTTAGCCCTGTTTTGGCCGAAAGACTGGAGCTTGACAGCGTGCAAAAGAACATTTCCGAAATCGAAGTCCACGAAATCAAGCCTCAAATCTTCCAGCAAGTCCTTGGTAAAAATATTTTAGAAAGCCCGGTTTTTCACCGAAAAGTTTAGACTACATTTACTCCGGTGAAATTCCAGCTGAAGATAACAACGGCGACCTTCTTAGTGCTGCCAAGTTTTTGAAAATGTCGGATCTCGAAGAACGCCTCAAGCGACTTGACGAGTCCCAGCGTCAAACGCAGCTGATGGCCGCCATCTTTGGAAACAGCAATCGAAAGCGAAAGAGGCCGACGCCACAGTCTCGCAAGGCTCAAGCTTCATTGCTCAATGGTTTGAAAAACGGCTTGTTGGAGAATTTTGATGCTTCCAAAATCGACCCCCAGACGCTGATGGAAATGGCAGCGGCGACGGCCAATGCCGCGGCGCAGGAACCGCTGGATGTGAAAATTGAAGAAGTTGATTCTTTCGAAGACGATGAAGGATGCGCTACTCCTCCTAAGATCCCAAAGTCCTCTACCCCTCCTGCTGTGGATCATCAAGTCAAGGTTGAGCCTACTGTTTCTCCACCAACCGGAAGCAGTAGAAGAAAAGGCGCATCAAAGGTAAATACGCATTTTCCGCAACCGACAATCAAAATCCGGACCGGACCGCAAATTGCGATTGGTCAAGTTCAAAAATTTTCAAAAAGAATGCCGCAAATCTTGAATCACAAGAATTTTTGCTTTGAAATTAACATTTTTGTAGCGCATTGCTCCGATCGCCGCGAAGGACGAGCCGCTTGAAGGCGTCGAAGAATGGCTTTCGGGCGCTAGAAATGGCATGACTGTCGAGCCAGGAGTGTGAGTTTTCAATTTTGCCAAACAGAAGAAGACAAAAAAGATGTAAATTCGCGATTCTGCCCAAACTGCTCACAGACTCAAACCTAACTCAAAGTTGACCAAAAAAGTGTTATTTATTTCCGGCAAAGTCAAGTTTGCTGCCCATACAACTTATGGCCTTCAAAATATTACAAGAGTCAATCCGGATCAAGGGAACTCTTCTCTCTCTCTGTATATTTTTATATTTAACCTAATCTACTTTTACGCAAACTTGAAGATATTCTAACCAGAGCCCCAGTTTTCCAAAGCCACAGTACAAAAACCATAGAATCAAGCCCCAAAAGATAATTGATCATTTTCATGAACATTTTGGCAAAACAAAGTTTAGTCGATTTGCCATGAAAATGACCAGTTTGCTTGACGGATTAAATTATCGCTAACAAATTCGTTACCATTCAGAATAATACAGTGACAAAACCTCCTGCTACTGATTGATATTACTGAGATCCACTGTACTGTGCTCAAGCCTTCCTGCCAGATCACTACCTCGATTTCTTCCAAACTTTCAATTGAATATTAATTATTTAAAAAATAATTAAACTAATAATATTTTAATGCCAATAGCTCAAAACAGTTGCCATTATGAAAAAACACAATTTTTCCGTGCTAAAATGATGTAGATCTATCTATCTTGCAGTAACATACTACTTTTATTTATATTATAAAAATTATTTATCCAGTGTACAAAATTAAGAAATATAAAGCAGTGTGCCTTTATCGCGTCTTGTGTGCCTAAGACTGAACCCTGTCCAAACCTTTTCTTTTGTACAAATAAAGTTCAAGTCTATTTAAAATGTCTCTCATTGCTTTATTATCTGGGTTTTAACCTGATCGCGTATTTCGACCAATATTTTGGCAGGGCAGATTTTATCCTTTGTTGAGGCCATATTTTTGACAAAAGTCTTGTTAGGTTTGAATAAAGTGCCATGGAGCGTAAAAAGCAGCTTGTTATCTACAGTAATTAGCAGTTATTACATAAACAAGAGTTTATGCATGTCGCAGTTGACCTGTTGCCTTGTTCTAGCTCGAGTGGTAGTACTTATGTGCGATTACGTGAGTCCCTTGGCGGAGTGTGCGTGTTTGGGCGCGCTTGAGCACCACCAGCACCACCACAGCGCGCCGCCTACTGAAGCGCAAAAAAGCACCACTTGGTACAACACCCAAACTGACAAATACAAAGAGAAAAGAAATTTAAAAGAGAACCGCTTTGAAAAGCAGGATGAACAGCTCGTTCAGCTGGCTGAAGTCTTTTGAAAATTCTACGGCCATCTTTCAAGCTGGAAATCTTGCATTTTTATACTCGACAATTATCTGTGTATATTTTCCTCAATAAAATCAAGAGTTTTCTGCAAAATTATTGAGTTTCCCCGGCGACAGACAAAAGCAATTTTGTAGGAAAATTCCGGCGATCCTACGATAGGATTAAGACCCGCTTGTTCTTTTATTGCGGTTCAAGAACTAACACCAAACTGCCGGATTCTCTTGATTTACAGAATAGCACCATATGTGCTGGTTCCAACTTGACAATCGAAAATGCTTCCGGATCAACAAGCCGATTGTTGAGAAACTGTATAAAACTGCCTGAAAATTTCCGAATGAATAAAATAATGATAAAATACATTGCGTTTTTATTCGTGCTTGATGTCCAGGCTAACAGTAACTTGCCGAGCCTTGCGACTTGTACACATGAGTCAAATTACGGTTACCGGTCTCACAATGATTCTAAAATTGTTGGCGGAATAATTGCAAAAGAAAACCAGTGGCCGTTCATCGTCAATCTTTTTCATTTTGTAGAGGTCGGAGGCTCTCTCGAAATAAATGGTGTTTGTGGAGGAACTATAATCGACAACTACTGGGTTCTTACGTAAGTGTTTCGATCATGTTTTTTTTTTTGCAAAAAAATGTTTTAGTGCTGCACATTGCTGTGACGGCTCTGACGAAATACTTGGGACGTTCAGTGAACGAGAACTTATTGAACAAGAACCTGGGGAGTATTCTATGCTTGCAAAATATTGGAGGAAGCATCCATCATACAGGCAGAGTTTTTTTCCAAAGAACAGCTCACCATCCACGAGAAATTTAATTAACTTAACATAAGAGCTGGGAGTGTCGATTTTGACCTTTGTTTAATAAAATTTGAGGACGATATCATCGAAGAAGATCCAGACAAAGACGTTCAAATGGCATGTCTTACAGATGAAATTCCTAGTCATGGATCAAAATGCTGGATCGCAGGCTGGGGGTCAGAAAGCTCGGGTGGATCTATCTCCATGTCTTTGAGACAAGCGAGCGTTACTTTGTTGGAAAGGAGCTACTGTTTGGCTAACTCCGGTTATCTATCTTCCGAACTTGGTCCAGAAATGATCTGCTCGATAACGACGATGAAAGCTCGATAACGACGGAGACGGCGAAACCGATGGTGGCGTGGATTCTTGCCAAGGAGATTCGGGAGGACCACTGATTTGTGACATCGAAGGAAAAGCTGCACTTGTCGGAGTTGTTTCTTGGGGAAAAGGATGCGCTTTTGAAGGATACCCGGGTGTCTACTCATCACCAGCATATCCCAGCTCATACAAGTGGATAAGAGAAACTGTTGAGCCTGCTTTGAAAACAACAACTACTACAACGACAACGACCACAACGAGAACTACAGCTTCAGATGATCAAACCTTGACATTCAGCATAATCATGATGCTAGTTCCACTGTTTTCTTAGACAATTCGTTATCTGAACTTCAGAGTCTGCAGTGAATATTATTTTTTCTTTTTTGCAAATCAACACGTTTGTTTTTATATAAAATAGATAAATTGTCATAAGTCAGATAGAAAAAGGCCAGTTAGTTAATGAGCATGTTGTTCTTGTTGCAATATCCTCGTTGTCAAGTGATCTTGTCGTTGTGATCAAGCGGTAGATAATGTTGTACTACGAAAAAAATTTCTGTAAAATTATTGAGTCCCCTGGCGACAGATAAAACAAATTTGTGTGAAAAATTCCGGCGATCCTACGATAGGATTATGACCCGCTTCTTCTATTATTGCGGTTTAATAACAAACACCAGTTGGCGGCATTCCTCCATTAAGAATGGCGTCAGATAAATTGGTTTCAACTTAACAAAAGCAAATGTTTCCGGATCAACAAATCGATTGTTGAAAAACTATATAAAACTGGCGGAAAATTATCGAGGAATGAAAGAATGATAAAATTTGTTGCATTTTTATTTGGACTTTCCGTCCAGGCTAACAATAGCTTCAACTCGAGCCTTCAAACCTGCACCCACGAGTCAAATTACGGTTATTTCTCTCAAGATGCAACTTTGAGGATTGCTGGTGGAATACCTGTAGAAGAAAACCAGTGGCCTTTTATCGTCCAGCTTGCTTCTTTCGTAGACGTCGGAAACTCTTCCGAAGTCAAGGATTACTGCGGAGGAACTATTGTTGACGACTACTGGGTTCTTACGTATGATTTTTTTATAGCGATTTTTTACGGAAAATTTGAAGTGCTGCACATTGCTGTGATGGATCGGATAGAATCGTTGGCACTTTCAGTAATCTGGTGTTGAATGTTAACTTAACTATTGAAGAGACCCCAGGCGAGTATAACTTGACAACAGACTACTGGATAAAGCATCCACAATACAGGAAAAGTTTTATACCAGAGACTGAAAAAATTTTCATTCAATTTTGAAATAACTCAATAATAAGTGCAGAGACTAAGGATTTCAATCTTTGTTTAATCAAGTTTGAGGAGAATATCATCGAAGAAGACCCAGAAAACGATGTTCGAATGGCATGTCTTACAGACGTGGTCCCAAGTGATGGATCTAAATGTTGGATCGCAGGCTGGGGAGGAGAAAATGCGGGCGATTTTATGGCGGATACTTTGCAACAAGCGAGCGTTACTATTTTGGAAAGAAACTACTGCTTGGATAGTTCGGGTTATCTACCTCCAGAACTTGGACCAGATATGATCTGCGTTGGAAAACTTGATAATGACGAAGACGGCGCTGCCGACGGTGGTGTGAATTCTTGCCGAGGAGACTGGGGAGGACCACTAATTTGCGACATCGAAGGGAGAGCAGCACTTGTTGGCGTTGCTTCTTGGGGAAATGGATGCGCTTTGGAAGGATTCCCCAGCATCTATTCATTAGCAGCTCATCCCGACTCATACAAATGGATAAGAGAGACTGTCGAACCTGCTTTGATAACAACTACAACAACCACAACTACAGCTTCAAACGATCAAACCTTGACATTCAATGTTATCCTTCTGATCCTGATGCTATTTCGATAATTTTAAAATCATTCTCGCAAGTCAACACGTTTGTTTTTGTATAAAATAGATATATTGTCATTAGTCAGAAAGAAAAAGACCAGTTAGTAAATGAGCATGTTGTTCTTGTTGCCATATCCTCGTGGTCGAGTGATCTTGTCGTAGTTCTGGGTGATCGAGCGGTAGATAATGTTGTACTGCGAGCGGACGAGTCGGGCGCCATCTTGGAGTTTTCTGCAATGTCTTTCGTCGGCTTCGTAAATGTACTGAAATTGTCCGATGGAATAATAAAACATGGAAGTTTGAATCTACCTGCATGTAATCACGGATCTCGCCATTGGTCGCAAGTTTAGAAATCATCGTAGCGCGCTCAAGATGATAAGCTCCCTGTTCTTCAATGAGCATCAGCATGTAGATCTCACACTCTGAAAAAAGTCTCTAGAACGCACTGTTTATCCTCAAAAACTTACGTCTAAGCTGCACAAGCATGTTCTCCTGAACTTCAACGCCGAAAGTGTTTCCATCTTCGATCTTGGGAATCATCAAGGTGATCCAGTTGCGGAGAAGGATGACGGTATCGTAAAGGTTGAGGATCAATGGCTTCAAGAGAGTTGAAAGCTTGTGATTCGGCTCGTTGATCCCGATAGTGGGAGTTTCAAGCAGGGTTGGAAATGTAGCAGTGTAGTAATGTAGCAATGTAGCAATTGCTACATTTTTGCTACATGTTGATGTAGCAGGTGTAGCATGTACCAGCGTTTAAAAAGCGTGTAGCAAAGGGTAGCTTGCTACATTGCTACATTTTTCTGGGGATCATGATTTTTGTTCACTTCAAAGAAATTCTAGAGCAGATTTGTTATTATCGACTCCGAAATTCAACAGAAAATTTTCGTGAAAAAGCAAAAATTTCGTTCTAGAATGCATTCTTGCAAAAATAAACATGACGAAAATACATTTTACAGTAACATTTGTCGTAAGAGACGATTTTTCAGCGTCTAACCACTTTGAACGTCTCTTTTGAGACCTAACAATACTCATTAGCAAAGAAGTAATCTAGTTTGAATTTAAAAATTTGGCGATAAATTCGATTTCGATTTCGATTTGGCGATAAATTCGAGGAGATGAAGATTTTTATGTAGCAAGTGTAGCATGTAGCAGCGGTTTTCTTTGAGGGGATGTAGCGCGTGTAGCATGTAGCAGCAATATATTGCTACATTTCCAACCCTGGTTTCAAGATCAGCTGCTTCCGCCTTCTCGGATCCTTCTGATGTATCTGAATGCCGAATTTTAGAGGAGGTAATCAGAAACCTTTCTTACTCGAAACTTTGATGTCCAAAGAAAGGTTAGAATCCTTGTTCTCCAATTTGAGACCTTCGCTCTTCTTGATGCTGCCTCGTCGTCGCTTTTTGCCAATGGTGACTTTCTCAGCAGCGGAGTCAGTCGACTCAACGCTCATGCTTGATTCTGTCTTGGTGTCAGCGCCAGGGAGATCAGCGGCCTCGTTATTATTTTCATCGGCATTCTCAGCGTTGGCATTCTCCTCGTCGGCAGGTGCTGGGGGTTTCATACCGCCAAGGAGAAGACCGAGCGCTTGTTCGAGCTGCATTTGCTTTGCCTTTATAGAGCTCATGGATACAGCAATTTTTAAAAGATTTTTCTCCATATTTCGAATTTTGATTATTTCTAGGATTCTATGCAAAAGATACTTTGAGCTCTTTCCTGATTAGCTTCGGCAATCTCATCAAGCATCATTTCATATGATGAAACTGTTTCTTCCGTGAAATCACGAACTTCATCCTAATCAATCAAATTAGTAGAGGTCTAAGTTTTCAATTACCTGGAAATCACTTTTCATCATGCTATTCTGAAGAACTTCATCGAGCTTGGCGAGCTCTTCGGGGATAACAGTGCTCAAAACCTTCTCGGCCTTTTTCTGAAGCTTGGCTCTGTAGCTATCGACGACTGGGATGCAGTCGCGATCCAGAGAGACTAATGATGGTCGGGGCATGTTCCTTATTTTTAAATTTTAAAATGAGCTTCACATCATGAGAGAATAAAAATCAATTAATCGTGCGTTCACTACCTTTCAAATTTATAAACTAAAGACTATTTTGAATTTTTTCAATAACAGAATGGATGTTCTAGAAAATATGATTACATGTATACCAAAGTTGAACCCTGCCCGAGCAAGAACCTCCAATACCTTTTGGTATTTTGCCTTCCATGCGCAGATTTGAAGTTCAAAAGCTGTCAAGACCGGATACAAGACTGTCTCAGTGTCAGAGTGAAGAGCAGTAGAGTGTTGTCATAAAAAAACGTTGTTACCAGGTTCTTTCGCCAAAACATCGCTAGTCTCTTCAAGAGATCGTTCACCTTAGGTAGGACACTAGTAGGACATGGAGGAAGAAAAAGAAGCAAAGTCAAATAAGATACTAATATGGGAAACGCGAGTTCAGGTACTGTATTCGAACTGTCTTTAGTCGGACTGGCAGATTACTGCGTTAACTAACTTTGAAATAAGTGTTTGGACTGCCACTGTGTCGGCGTTCTAAATCAAATTGATGGAAAGGTGGTTTTATTCTCGGAAGATATTCTATCCACTCGAAGCATTCACACGCAAAAAGAAGATCTTCACAAGACGAAAAAGTGGAAGAAAAAGGTCACTGAAAAACTAAGCTTTGCTAACCATGGATTTTCCACGGGAAAACAAAAAAGAACACATGTTGCAGTCGGATTTCTATTTTGGATGACCATTGTCCTCATTGGTAGGCTTATCTGAAAATACTAATATTTTAATGGTTTAGCGAATTTTTACTCTCTGGAGAGATCCCGCGGCGTGACAACTTTTCTGACTTCGACTTGCCATAGAAACTACAAAAAGTGCGTGCGGATTGAAACGATGGACTTCTGTGCTTCTCTTATGAGAAAGTGCCGCGAAACAGGAAAATTCAACCTTTCTTACCGAACTGCTATCATGGAGGGAGGAGAAAAAGATGACGTCGTCTTTTCGGAAGAAGAAAACAACTTAAATCTTCGTCGATGTCAGAAGAAACAGTTTTACGATCAAAGCGTTTGCCGTCACCTTTGTTCTAAGACACTTGTTTTGAAATCAACGAAGACTGTTCCATTTTCACCCTGTGAATTGATCTGCTTCGAACTAACTAGATCATTTGATTCGGCCGGAGAGGTTTGTCCCACCCAAAAATACTGTTCAAATGGCTGCCCTTGTCCTTTTTACCAGTGTGAAAAATTTGAATGGCAACAGAAGCTGATCCCTGTTTTCGATCTGGAAAAGAGAACGTCTTCAATCGAAGCAGCGACAATTTCTGATGAGTCGATATCAGCAACGACTCCGTCAATAGAAACAGAACTGGAAGGAGACAACAAAACAGATGCTGACTCTTCATTCGATTTCATGACTGGTTGGTGGAAGGATCGCAAATCAAAAGCAGAAAAATTTTCATACGATTTTTCGGCAATTCTAGAATTACTTTCGAGCGACTTCTCCAATAGTTCTTCAACAACTACGTCTACAACAACTGCAACGTCAACGTCATCCACTCAATCCACGACCTTTTTATCGAGAACAACCCAGTCCACCGTGACAGAAAGTATCAAATCAAAAAGTTCTTTATCGACTGAATGGATAACTGGCCGGTGGACAGACCAGAAATCCAAGACATATCCGCTTCTTCTTTATGATTTTTCAGAAAGCAAAAAAGCAGTTCAGATAGAGACTTCTGACTCGTTTCTCTCCTATGAACGTTTTCAAGAAAAAATACCTGAAAGAAAGATAAAAAAATAACAAAATCATGAAAACCTTCAAGTCCACCGGTGCAACTTATCTCGAAGGGGAGCATTATCTGGTCGACGCTGAAGGAAACCTAATGAAAGTCAAGGAAAACGGAAACGAACCAATCTTTATTCCAAATCTTCGAAAGGATACGTAAGTATCAAATCTGCTCCTTCATCAACGAGCTGTCATTTTAAAGGGGATGGTTTGTATTCCATTTTGGTTCGTCGATAGGAACTCATCAAATTGAAATCAGGCGCAAGGATAAAGGCAAAAAGGTCTTTTCCGTCGTAGTCATCTGAAAACGGTCAAAAATTAAAAAACCCTTCTCGAATATCAAGAGTTTTTGACCGGTAAAAGTTCTCCATCAGGAAGGCCAGACAAATGCTATTACTACGCCCCCAACTACAACTTGAATCGTTTTGAAGAAGCACAGGGTTTTATTGCAAGCAAGCACTTTAATGCAAAGGTCTCTTCTGTCAGTTTGAACGGAGTTTTCCATCTTATGAGCATCATGCTCGGCGAAAAATGGATTAAACTTTCGAAAACTGTGGCGCTGAACAGAATCCGAGCAAGTGAAGAATTCGAGAAAGGATGGAAAAAGGGTGAAGTTGCTCTGCCCGTTCAATTCAGGGACCTGGACCCAGTCCATGTCATTCCATTGATAGGAGTTTGAAGCTGAATCTCGACTTAATTTCTTATAAGAATGAGCAAATAAACTCAAGAAAGATCGATTTAGGAAAGCTGCTTATTATTCTAGTGACAAGGAGCATCACGCTCTCTAACACACTGTACTCATTGTTGCTGGAGGTAGAAGGTAAGTATCTAGTTCTGGGCAGCGAGTGGATCGGGTCTCTTGTAAAATACGAAGAAAGATCAATTTGTTACTCGAAGTTATTTTCTTCAAGAGATCGATATTATACTGATCAAAGTGGCTTTAATAACGATGAATGCGAGTACTTTGGAAACGGAATCATCAACGATGAGAAAGTCTATTTTCAGAATTATGTTTTTGACACCACCTTTTTCATCAAATTTGGCTTCGGAAGGAATTAAAAATATCTAATTAGTCGATTCGTGACGTTCTGAAACGGAAAGGTTATTCTTAATTCTGTCGAAAAGAGAATATTGACATCGAGTTCATTCAACAAAAGCCATTGAAGAAAATGCATGCAACCAGCAATCCATTATTCGCATTTCACGACGACGTTTTTCCTTCTTTCGCCAAAAATGCTGTATCTCAACCCCGCTTTCCCGCTTCAAATTATTATTACAAAACACTTATTCCTGATAACATATTTTTCTCACTTAAAGAATTAGAGCATGTTTCAACTTTTGAGATGAAATTCGAGGAAACCGAAAAATTTCAAATCGAATTTGATTTTCAGGTGAAAATGATTTTTATTCTTTCTTTTATATTTTTAAAAGTCGACGCAAAATAACGGCGAATTCAAAATATTTGAACTAAAATTCTTCGATGAGGAAAGTCTATTGATATTAGGAAGTAACGCCAATCGTTCACTGTGGATTGATTCTAATTATTTTGATAAGAAAGCCATTTTTAAAATGAAGACACCTGAAATCAAAGAAGTCGAATTCTATTTTCATGTGAATGTGCCATCAGAGTCGTATTCTTTTGAGATCTTCGAGGAGTAGTTTCAATTGCAAAGCATTTATTAAGTATTTACCTAGCAGTAGCGTCTAACTCATATTGAAACTGAACAAAAAGAAAAACCAGGATCAAAGCGAAATTATAGACATAAAAGACATGTCTAAAGTTGTCAAAATGGAAAACAAAAAGGTCAGAGTAATCAAGTATGACAAGGGCGTTGGAACAAAAAATTTTCTTCATTCTTCTGATTTATCCTACCAAGTGAATGTTATATTACCGTCATCTCATTTTACTCTCGGAAGGTCTTAAATTTTAGGACTTGAAATCAGACCGAAAGTTTAAGGCCATAATAAGCCAAAGAAAATGTACCTTTCAGTCTTCGCATCAGTTCAAAGGAGTCTTTTCGAAAAAAATCGACGCTGAAACCTCCGACTGATTCTCAATTAACAGTGGCTAAGTATGTTTACTGGACAAAACACGCGATTGTTCACGGTCGAGTCCACATCTTTGGCGGATTCAATCGT
The DNA here is from genome assembly GCF_907165135.1 of Oikopleura dioica. NCBI lineage: Eukaryota > Metazoa > Chordata > Appendicularia > Copelata > Oikopleuridae > Oikopleura > Oikopleura dioica. The sequence goes on from NC_137291.1 coordinate 11,811,495, forward strand.
ATCACAAAAGTTGAGTGATAGTTAAATTTTAGTGTTACTTGACTTGATAATAGATTGCTCGGCTGGAAGGTTGTTTATTTATAGAATTAGAAGCTCATCTGAACTTTCCATATCATTTTGGACATGCAGTAGTAAGTGTTGATAAAGGCAGTCATGGTGAGGATTTATGATTAACATAAAATGTTTCCTTTTTCAGCAATTATTTGTTTTGACATGAAACGTGAACGAAAATGTGAAAAATTCAATGGAAAAGCCTCCAGAAAAATAAGGCCGACGAAAATCAAACATTCTGAAGGTGGCCTGGGGATCTACAAAGGTAGTCTAACAGCTATTGGTGGACATGGAGCAAACGGAACAGCTGAAAGATCAACTGACAATGGCTGGGTCTCCATAAATGCTCATCCAAGGTAATAGTGGGAAGGGCGATAACGGAGTTATACAGGATTTCAGATGGATAAGAAGCTTTTCCACGATAGGACTGCCTTCAGGAGTACTTTTGACAGTTGGCGGGCACGATTCCAAAAGAGGAAAAAGATTAAATGAAATATGGCGACTAATGGACAACGAATGGTCGAAAATTGGCTCTCTTTCTCAAGTAACCTTCTTGAAGCCTCGAAAATTTCTTAAATATTTATCTCAGGCTGTTGAATGGCCATCAACTATCCTGATCGAAAACTCTATTTATTTATTTCCTGGTCATGTTCATAGCGATAATCCGTTTTCAATGTTGTGGTCTTCATTATGTAAATCGCCCATCGAAAAAATTGACTTAGGTCAGGGTAAACGAAATCCATCATTTTAGAAAGATTTTCATGTAAGACAAACTTTTCATGATAATGTATTATTATTAGTTAGTATAGCGAATAAACTATGTCAGAATTTTCGGATTTCCTGAAAGATTCAAAAGACAACATTCTCTCCATCGATGTTATTGCAGAACAAGAAGGTGAAGCCAAGTATCCAGTTATTTTTGTTTCCCCTGTAGATTACTGTACTGAGTAGAACTGCTAGTATAGTTTGTCGATATACTGTATGAAATCAAGTTTTATATTTTCTTCAAAAATCTTATTTCGAAAAAAAAGTGTTTTCTGCTCAAAATATCTTCTATTTTACTTGATTCAATATCGACAATAGCTTCAGTAAGTTAAAATACACCACTAAAATCTTTATTTCGAGGATCGATAAAAAGATATCTTGCAATTTAAAGTAAACAGGCTTGACGGGTTTGTATAATAACTTCTTAATTATCCGCTCATTACATACCGAAAATGGTATTCATTCATCCTTACACTTTAAAATGCGCTTCTGCGAGATGAACGCGCATTATATTCCAAAAGGTTGTCCAGAAAAGAGATCTTACGCGACTCTGCCTTATGAAAGCGGACAGTTTTCATGGAGCGACATGCGGTTTTATGGCTCAGGTAATGACTCGCTGCTTATTTTATTTTTTTTGATAAAAGAGGAATTTATTCTAGTCCAGCCAAGTCGACATGCGTTCTACCACGGAATCGCTGGGTTCTTGCTCTGTGTCTTTGGATCGATTTCGCTAGTGCGTCCGATTTTCGCAGTGGCTAATTTTGTAAGAATCATGTTATTAATATCATATTAATTAAATGTAGGTAATATTTCTTGCTGGGTGCTTGATGATATTTGCGTCAACGATCAATGCTTTTGCACAGTCAATCAAAGTGACCTGCATTATTTGCTTGCTTACAACAATAACAAGTATTTCGATGAATATCTTTATTTTAAAGCAAATGTGGCTCATCAGGAAAGAACTGGTCGAGATTCACGGAAAGGCTTGATTCCCCAAGTTCCGATAATTGAAAAATAGATTATTGAAGAAAGCCGACAGATAAGCGCGAAAATGTCCTCGGACTTTGGGTCAGCGTTGGCTCTGTTATGGTAGGAGTTTTTGAAGTTCTTCTTGGACTATCTTGCCTAAGCGCGCTTTTCAATTACTGTAAGTCAAACATTCAATTTTTATGTCGATGATTTTTCAGATGAAATGGTCGAAAAAGCTGGGGCGAATCACGATCTCCGAATTTTGGCAAAAATTTACCCCGAAGTATACCGCGATGATGCTTCCAACGGTAAAAAAAACACCATCGTTTCATCGCTTTTCTATGTGTAGCTTCCTCGTTGTCTCCACCTCCGAACAGAAAAAGCGTCAAACACAATCATCAGCGAAGAACGCGAGTGAACAAACGCGCTAGCAGGAAATGTTCTCTTCTTTTTTCAACTAAATCAGTTGAAATAATCAAAGCAAGAGAGAACGCGGGGAAAAGTGTTTTGTCGAAGAAACCATACGCGCTGTCAGATCTCGGGGACGCCGGATACGCCGAGGATATCCTCCAAGACATCGAAAACGAGCAAACTGGAGGGGGCCTTGACGAAATCAACGGAATGGACTTTAACGCAGTTCAGCAACTAGACGACGAGGTCGACATTGTCATGAACGAAATCAACATGAACGAAAGCAACAACAGCGCTTTTGGACTGTTTGAAGAAGACGACGAGTTCTGTAATGACTTTTGTAGATATCGAGTGTAGAATAAAGCTAAGTCTCCCGCGGCGAATTCGATAAGCACCGAAGAATAAGTAGTTAGTCCTTATCCGGATAATACTGATTTAGAGCTAACTCGGTGCGACATCAAAATTTTTTTCCTTAAAAAATCATGATCAAGTCTATTTACATTTCGACTCTTATTTGAGTACCTTCTTTATTTTTCCGAACGTAAATCTAACTTGCTAAATCTGCATCTGATTAAATATTCTGACAAGGAGAATGAGACGTTCAAATGTGGCGGGTCGCTTCTGCCCTCGCTTGCAGAATTTGATCGGAGCGGCTCCAACCACCGCGGTATTGCGCCGCCTCCACCAAAGCCAAAGGCCACGTCGCCTATCTCACCGGCAAGAAAGGGTTTAAATTTCAACAGTTATTCTGACCTTCGAAATAATAACCACGAGAAACAGACAAAATGCAGGTTATCCAACTCAGGAATGATCCAAACTCTCAACAAAAAAATTTTAGACGAGAAAAATGCTCTTTGAAGATATTTTCAGCCTCGAAAATAAAATAATAAATACTTATGAAAAAAATTTTTTTTTTAATTGTTCGTTTTGATAGTTTCATAATGAAAAGTCACTAATTTTGTCACTAAAAGAAAGTCAACGAGTTCGGGATCACAAAAAAGAAAAAATAATATAGTAAAGCTGTCTTTGATATTTTTCATACTTTTGGTGATAATTGGAGTAGCGCACCACCACTCGGGCAAGAATCATAAGAAGCACAAGAAAATCAAAAATAAGCATCACGAGGTAATCTCTTGAAAAGGCGCACAAATGCTCTGAAAAAGAATTTTCGTAACGTTAGAATCTAAAGTTAAGAATCGTAGTGCTCTTTGAATTAAAATGAGATTTTGATGCAATAATGGGATTCTGATTACTTAAAAAATTTTTAGGGATCTGGCGAAGAAGAAAACCACCCACGAGGAAAGAAGCGAGTCAAACGAGCAGTGGTTGACCTCTACGATACAAATGAGAACTGAAGTGGACACTAATTGCCGCGCTTAAAAAATTATGAAGGGACGAAAAATATTCTGGCTGCCTATTTCTATTCAATAAATATAAAAACTTTTTATACTTGACAATCGTTATCGTTGTTTAACCTTTATCTGCCGGGCCCCGGAGCATCGAAATCGCAAAAACGATAATATCGTTTTTGTTCTTATTTTATGTAGAACAGCCGCAACTCAGAATGACAAGTGATGATTATCAGTTTGTTCGCCAGCCTAAAAAAGAAAAAATATCATTCATTGAATCGTAAAAATAGCAAATTATACTCCAGCTTTAGACTGTGAGATGACAGTGTCATCTTAACATTTTTTTCCGCGAGATAATTTACAGATGGAAACTCTAAAACTTGACTGAAGATCTTCCGGAATAAATTGTATGGCTAAAAACACGTATAGAAACGTGCGATAAATTTTTTAGTTTCGAAACCTGAATTTAAAGTGAACCACACTTTATTTTCAGTTTGGCTAAGCTGGATGAGCTTAAACTTTCCATGCTCCGACAATGTTATTTACACAGACTAGCAAATTCTAAAATCTAAATTCTAAAAAGTGAAATTTAAAAACTTCTAAGAAAAAAAAAGCAGGATTGCTTCAATATACCATTTATTGTCACCTGAGATAAATCATTGAATTATACCGCAAATATGATTAACCCCTCATAATTAACCTTTCACATTTTCTTCTCTAAACTAAGAGATTCTTTGAAAATCAGAGTTTGAAATGCTGTCAAAATATCCGTATTCGAAATTTTTCCGGACTGAGATATATCCTAAACATTGTGACAGAATCTTCCGCAGAATACGACAAAATCGCAAAATACTGTCGCATTTTATTACTCTTAAAAATAGAAATCACCTTTTAGCTCTTTTTTTTAATGATTCATGCAATCCGTGTGTTATTTATTAGTTTAAAAAATTCTTAATCGAATAAAAATTATATGATATTTTACAAATCATATTTACTAGAACGTCAACTGTTTTAACAAACAAGCAAAGGCTTAATACAGATCATGTTCGATTTATAAATAATATCTATTGTAACCCAAATTTTCCTACTACATTCAGTACGAACTTAATATTAGGATAAGATGAGAAAGTTTCTGTATAGAATTTAGTCCATCAGTTTCGGGTATGCACGGCGATCTTTTTGGCGCTAGAAGTTCGACGCTTGATGGTTACTTGAGGCCAGCGCTTTCCCTATAAAAGCGAGTCGCATCTAGAAATGTATGAAATATCACATATGAGTATTAAATTATTTCTCTGTTTCATTTATGTAACAAATGCCCGTTATAATCAGTTTCTTGATTTTTGGGAAGCGGCAGATGAGTTTTCCTTTAAGCTAGGAAAATCACTAGAGAAAAAGAATGGAACTTACCTTATTAGAAAATACGACAAGGTCAGAGAAGTGATGAAATTCTATAAAAATGGAGAATTCGGTGATTGTCGCTATGGCAAGAGAAACCAGATGACTTTCCAGCCATCCTACGAAGAAATTTACGTTGAAGAGTTCGATATGAAAAAAGCGCTCTCGGAAAATATTCTTAATTTTGCAAATATGCTTGAAGACTGGATTAACTCCTACGTTTGTCTCGGATATAATGGCAAAAAGAGAGTGCTTACAAATGCTAGGGAATCTGTAGAAGAAATTAAATCATTGGCAATATTGCCTGAGTATCAACCTCAAGAGTTCTCTTACTTCTCTACTTATGGAACATACGCAGAAGCAAAAGCCGAATGCTTGAATGAGGGCGGTTGGCTCTTTACACTTGATGATAACGAAGAAGACAGAAACAGATTCGACTATTTTCTATCGCTGATGATTATTCCGTGGGGAACACGATGGATTGAAACAGAAAACATGTGTGCTACAACAAACAAGAAAGGAGAAATTGAGGATCTCGGTGAATATGTAGGAAGCACTGAACAAATCCAAAGATGCAATAGAGGCACTCACGGACTGTGTGAAAAAGGCCAATATCTGCCACAATGTAACGAAAAAATCCTCGCGAATAGTAATCAAGAGTGTCCAACTGGGCAAGTGCTAAAATGTTCGAGTCCGTGCGCAGAGAAAATGGACTGCTACGATGTTGCCGCCGGTCGAACAACTGATTATTTCTGCGGACTGAATACTGTCCCAGCACTGCAGGTTGTCTGTGGCTGTCCCGAAGGATACATTTGGAAATCTGACCATGGATCCGAGAAGCATTGCGTAGCGATTAACGAATGTGGTTGTAAAGACTCTCAGCTCAATCTCGAAGGCAATACCTGGGTATAGGGGTCGACTATTTATCTAAATAAATGCTAATTGGTGTTCCTAAGCGTAACAAACGTTTAAAAAATATTAGACAATTCTTACTGATGATTGATGATATCAATAAAATATACCTTGACCCTTATTTATAGTCACTCTCTGATATCGGACGTGTTGTCGATGATTGTGAGAACGGAAAATGCATTTGCAAGGGACTGCTGTTTGGATGGGATTGCGAGCAATATAAGAGCCCATGTGATGAATTTGAAAATTGTGATACACTCGTTTGTGAGAAACCAGCTGTTTCGACAAGACTAGGCTCACACTTGAAAAGTATAACGACGGCTGATCGATACGAGCTTGGCTTAGAGTTCACTTGCAATGAACATAAAACGTATTACGATGAAGACCTCTATGATTATTGGCATCGATACAGCGTTGTGATAAACGGTCCTTCATATACGCGAACGTCAGGTGACTGGATGTGGTTCGGCATCAGTCACTTCACAAAACACGATCCGGACGAGTTCAGCGTAATCATGTAAGCGTGCTTATTTCCGAATTTTCTTAAATATTTTACGTTGAAGAGAGTGGCCACGATTAGCTTCCGGTGATGTGCGGGCCCTATGCAAAAAAAACGCGGATGGAAGTTACGATTGGAACAAGGTCAAAGTTTTTCAAGATTATGATGATGCAACTGAGACTTATACAAAAACCATTTTTGCGAATGGTGAAAAGGTTTTTGAAGAGAGTTATAATGTCGTTACAGATATTCACAATGTCACATGGTGGCCCTTTCCATACAATGGAAATCTAGGAGTAAATCTAGGTCCCAGGGAATCAGGCCAGTTTCCCGCAGAAGGATCTATGAATCGAAATTTTTACTATCGAAAACTAGAGGCTGGTGGTTGCCTGACACCAGAGGGTGAGTATGTCGATAAGGGTTTTCGAACATGGTCTTGCGAAAGGGGTAATTGCGAATGTGGAGACGATGGTTACATTTGTGATGCCTTAGATGTCGAACCTACTGATCCTTGCGAAAATTATGATAACTGCACGACTTTCATCTGTAGCACGCCAAGATACACTGTAGCAGGAGCAGAAGGAGTCATTGCCATGCTTATACCAGATAAGAACTACCAGATCGGATTCGAAATGACATGCTATGATGGCCTTATAAACGGTTTTTACGCGCCAAGAATTTGGAGTGAGAGCCAACCAAGATGGTTCGAAGTTTTTCAGGAAGACGGAGAATGGAGCTACTCATATTTTATATCAACGTACGATTAAATTTTATTTATAAATTAACCTTTTCTAGAGAGTATGGGTCGCGGTTCAACTCGAAAAATTACACAATGATAACTCCACGTTGTGCTAGAGGAGAATGGAACAAAATTATTTTAACACAGACCTACGATGAGCTAGCAGATACTTACAGAAAGAAAATATTTGTATATGATTGGTATCATATGGACACGCCAATTTACGGATCACATTTTTCTCCATATCAAGATGAACTCTCTGTGGCTATCGGTGGTGGCACTGATGACAAAGAAACGGCAGAAGGGACAAAGTTGAGAAATTTTTACTACAGAAAAGTCAATCCTGGTGGCTGTTTCTTGCCTGATGGTCAATACGTAGACCATGGTTATTCAATCGATTCTTGCGACAAAGGGAGGTGCCAGTGCAATGATGGTTTATTTCCCTGCGAGAGATACACAAATCCATGTTTCGGTCAAGCAAACTGCGATACTTTGCTCTGTAGTATGGAAAGAAATGCAACTAACGGCGAAGAAGCGATAGTTGGCAAAATTGAAGCCTATCATAGCTACGAAATGGGAATGGAACTAACTTGCACGAACACGAGTCTTGAAGAGGGAAGCAGCGCGAGCGATGAATGGCTTTCTGCACATATCTGGGACGGAGACATGTCAAGAAGCTTTGGTCAAGAATTCTTATTGAGTGAAAATGACTCAGAAGATTCAAGATTAAGCTTCAATCGAGGCAATTTTTGGATGTTTGTTCTTCAAGCTACTTCATATTGGGGTTCTAAATTTATTATTGGAAGGTAAGTTCTTATTTTTTGTAGCCTTTTAATTAAATTTTAGTGAATATCCTGTTGGAGTTCCGAATCATTGGAATGGAAGAGGGTTCCATGTCGTTCGTCCAAACTGCATCGAAGGATGGAACACCATGAAAATAGTCCAAACATATGATGGTACTACTGATACATACACAAAATCTATCCACGCAAATGGAAAGGTTGAGTTCACTGCGACATTTCCTGCTGCTGACTCTGAAATGTACGAGGGCGAACTAACCGTTGGAATCGGTCCCGGTCATCCTCGATGGAGCGCTCCAGTAAACACAATGATGAGGAACTTTTATTATCGAAAACTTGACTAAACTGAAGCAACCTTTTGAATTCTTTATTTTTCTGTCTTTTTTACCTTATAATCACTTCTTTCTGTCAATCAAATATATTCGGAAATAAATAATTATAAATTTAATTTTTGTAACCTTGAGAACTCTTCAGACTCAAGTTTGAGTTATTTTTTGGGATTTTATTTCAGAATTTGGATGATAACAACGATTGGCAAATAGAATGTTTCTAAAATAAACTGATTGTTCAGAACTTGACGCTCATCTTGTACTCGATGGTTTTGAGATCCATTGTCTTGAGAAAATCGTCCATTTCCACAGAGGGCATTTCGTTTGGTGAATATCGAGATTCGTCGTTGACGCTTTCGTAGACCACTCTTTTGGCGATCTTTAGTAGTTTATTATTGGCAGTTTGAATTCGTGTTATACCTGTGCAAGTTGATCATCTCCGATATTTGATCCAACCATTTGCCTGAGAATTTTGAGCACTTCTTCCATGGAAATCTTCCCATTTCCGTCCCCATCAAAGACCTCGAACATCAACTTTGCTTTGTGATACGCCGAGTTGAGATCATTTTCTTCAGTGTCAGGTCGGGTCGGTTGAAAGTGAGCCAGGACAAAACAGAAGCGGTCAAAAGAGCAGTGCTGTGGCCCATCAGGAGGTAGAAATAAGTCGATTATTCGTTCCGCGAGGGGATTTAACGCGAACGCAGGGATTTTGGAGAGGTCCTCACGTGATAGATACCCTTAATTAGCTGTCAATTCAAGATGATAATATTGGGCTAAAGATAAAGGCTGGGTTAGGGAAAGATCGAGGGTAAGAACTGTCCATAGAAAAATAGAGTCATTATGAACCTTTTTTAGTCTTGTCTAAGTCAACAAATCTGTGCCACAGGGTTTTAATTTTCTGCACCGGCAATTTCGTATCCTTCTTTATCTGGTCAACATCTTCCACAGGTGGGGCCGAGTTGGAATTTCCCATTTTCTCTCGCAGCTAGTAATAGTTTCTGAGAGCACTTGAGCTTTGTTGTCCCACAGAAATTTTGCTTGTTTTATTGGCTTTTTTATTTGCAGAAATCGCTGTCCATGCGTGATTTATGAGAAATTTCTTTTGAATGAGCTTTTTAATCAAATAAAATTTATCATAAAATTTGTAAAAAAAAATCTGAAAATGAAAGGCTTCCTAAGAAAAAAATGATTCTAGCTCTTTCCTGAATATTCTCTTCCTTGATTTTTGGGAGGAAATTCTCTGTCTCTTATTTTTTTGCCAGCTTATTTTTTCAAGTATCGATCTGCGAGTCTTTTTGCTCACAATCGCGAGACGGTTTTAAATTCCTCTCAGCGCCCCAATTTATTTTCCCGCGTGCTTATCGATGCCAGTCACGGTATATAAAAACAAGGGATGATAAGTTTTACTGCCGCGCTTATGACTCTCTTCAGTCTTATTTTGAACGCTTTATGATCTTGAAGCAAGTCGTAAAACAACGTTTTCGGAAATTTCGACAATCAAATTTGTCTCATTTGAGTTTTTTTAATAGCATCTTGTTTTTGGCAGTTCAAAATATTTTTATACAGTTTAACTTGTTTTACGCAAGATTAAGTCTCTTCTGCACCTCAAGCATCACTTCCGAAATGCGGTCTAAACAAGCATAAAACCAGAAGCTCCTTCTATGTCATTTTTACCGAGATATTCTTCATATCCATTTAGTTGAATTAAATCTTGCGCTTTTGAGCCCAGGTTTTGCATCGTCTGAGCCATCAATTTTCCGTGAAAAACAAGCGTGTCAGGAGTATATTCCAGAGCGATATTAATTGTCCTCTCAGCCGATTCTTGGCCAGTTTTGAAGCCTTGTTTCAAAGCATCGGCAATTTCCGGGTGGTCGCGAACTAGAGCTAAAATGGAGAAAGAAGATGTTTTGGAAGCTCTTTTTACCTCGGCTGAGCTCCGGCCAGAAAATGATGAGCGACGAAATACATACAATCAGCATGTACAAAAGCATCGAGCAAATAATTGAGGATTCTTTTTCGTACGTGACATTTTGAGCGTTAACAACTAAATCTTCCATCTTTAGTTCCTCCTCATTTGCCTCGTTGTCCTCCATGTCTTCTTCTTTTTCGTCGTTTATGCTCTTTTCCAGCATCAAAATGGTCAACTTTTCCTCGAGCGCGTAGTTTCTGTCAGTAAGTTCGGAAATTTCTCGTTGTTTTGCGCAAACTTGCTCTTCCAGCTCGATTTTCTCAAGTTGAGTTGTCATGTCAGCATCTTCAAGCTTGGCGATTTTTTCGTTGAGAGAAAACAGCTCCTCTTCTTTTCGAATTTCAAAGTCTTCAAAGCTCGACACTTTATCCTTGAGCAATGCAAGTTCTGCCTTCAATATTTCATCGGTTTCTTTATCTTCGTCTTTCGTTGATCTGAGGTTGCCGATTTCTTCTTTCAGCTTCTCATTTTCTGGCAAAAGTTCTTTGAGATCCTCGGCACTTTCAGAGCCAGTTGAGATGTTGTGAATTTCAGATCGAAGCGCTTCAATCTCTCTTTCGAGTTTTTCATTTTCAACTCTAAGTGTGTTGTCTTCTAACACTTGATTGTTGTTTTTCAAGTCTTCAAGTTCTTTGAAGAGTTTCTCATTCTGTTCTTTTAGCTCATCGTTTTCATCTGATAATCTAAAAAATCGTGTTATATTAAGACAGATAAATGGAGAATAAACCGGTCGACTCGTTCTTGTCCATTTTCGAGCTCCTCGTTCTGCGAATTCTGAAGATCTTCGATCGCCATGTTCAATTTCTTTATCTCAGAGTCATGCGATTGTTCTCTATCATGCAATTTTTCTTCAAACGAACTAAGAAGCTTTTCTTCCAACTCTTGAAACTTGCTTCTTTCTTCCTCCAAATTCTTTTTGTGGATCACCTCGTCCCTCAGAAAGTTCTTGATTTTCTCGTCTTGGAGATTGATGAATTTTGTTTTTTCTTCAACGATTTTTTCTAGCGCTGTTATTTCGTCAGAATGATCGGACTTTAGCTTGAGGATTTCTTCGGTAAAACTAGCATGTGCATCTTTTAGCTGCTCTTTGATTGAATCAAGGCCTTGCTCGGTCATTTCTTTTTCCAACTTTGCAATTTCTTCCCTATTAAAAATTTTAGATTCGTAGCGACATTCAACAGGTTTTCTAAAAGGACTTACTTCATATTTTTGTTTTCTTCTAACTGCGCTTTTGCATCCTTTTCGTATTCTTGCAACAGTTTTTTCATATCGTTGTATTTGTCGAGGTCTGACTGGATTTTATCGCGGCAGGATGAGACTGATTCTAGCAGCTTTCTTCGCTCTGATACCATTTCTTCTTTCCCATCTAAATAAGTTCCGACAGGTTCTTCTTGCTCGATCACATCTGCCAGTTCGTCAAGTGTATCCTCTAAATTGACCGTTTTTTATCAAAAAAGTGGTAAAAAACTAACCAAAAAGCGAGACATAATGCTCCTGCATTTCCAAAAGCACCGAGTTCGACGCTTCCAATTTCTCATCAAGCTCCGCAATCGTGCCACTAATTTCATTAATAACCACGTGATCCATCTCTAGCATTTAAAATCTCTCCCGTTCATCATCAAAATTCCCCATAATCGCTCTCACGCAATAAAATCAAATTTTAAAAACACGAAGTCAAGGTACTAAAGATGCCCAAAAACAATAAAAAAAATCGATTCATGGCGCGACAGAATGACTCAATTATCAGGCCCTTCGATTGGGAAAAAAGAAAAGGCACTTGATATTTCGTCAGAAACAATTGAGAGCTCAGGTTGATAATGAATTAGATTTTGAAAACTTGATGTTCCCACCCCCAACTCTTAATTTCCAGGGCTTACCGGGCTTGGTCAAGGTCACTGTTTAGCTCGTCAATCTTTTTCTTCGCCGCGGCTTTCTGTTCTTCTGAGGATTTTCGGTGCTTCTCGATTTCTTCGTTGAAATCCTGGTGAAAAAAATTGAAATCAAGGAAGAGGATTAGAGACGAAGGAAAAAAACTGACCTGGCATTCGAAAGCAAGTCTGGTCGCCGTGTGATCCATAATCTCGAAGCACTTTCGTTTGACGCTAGAAGCCGCGCCGGGCGAGTAGCTGCAGACTAGCGCAGCGATTGTCACCCGCCGCGTGCGACTGGCAACAAAATCTGAAGGCAGAAGTTGGCGATAAGCGCCAAGAAAGAGAGATCTCGTTGTTGACCCCGGTTGACCCCGCTTTGTATCATGTTTTGATTTACCCTACCTAAGAGCATGGCTCGTTGACGCCCAAAGCCCCAGGAGTACGTGAACTTTGTTTCAACGTCGAAGCTAAAAGATATTTCTTCAAGCACCAAATTTTTCTGTACCTCATGACTTCTCCTTCCTCATCGATGAATAAAATAATCGAGGTTGAGGTAAATTTTGGCGTCGCAGCTACTGAAATCTTGTTTCGAAACAATCCATAAGCCAGAAACTTGGACCCTTCCGGCTGCGGCTCCCAAGCTCCGACTCGATGCTTCGTCGATTCTCCAATTTCCAATCGATGCTCACTGCCATCAACTTTCAGAAACGGACTTTTCAGGGTAGCTTCAATGTTGTTGACATCTTCGACGATGAGCTCATACTTTTTCCCAAGTTTTTCAAATGGCGTATTTTCTGTATTCATTTCTTTCAGCGTATCATGCAGGGAAACATCCTTAGGATCATCTTCATCGTCGTCATCTTGGAATAGTTCTTCGCACTCATCGACCTGGTATTCTAAGTTCTCGAGCTGTAGCCTCGCCTTTTCCAGCTTTTCAGAGAGCTCTCTGTACCCCTCTCCGTCTAGGTCGCTCGCCAACCCTGCCAATCTTTCTTCATAACTTTTGATTTTTATTTTGTATTCATCGAGCAATTTCTGCTTCTCTACAAAAATAGAGCGAAAATCTATCGTCATGTTTTCAACCGATAATGTTCTGCGCCGGATAACAAATGAGGCAATTTAAAAGCGGCGTTTACGATGAGCGCCAATAGTAAAAAAAAACAGTGCACTCGGATTAACTTTGATTCCGGGCGCTTTTCAAATGTCAGAAGAATAATTCTTGAATTTTATATTTGAGGCGTTCAGAATTCTACATTCTGTAATTGGCTTTGATGAAGATAATTTCAGAAAATAAAAGTAGATAAGTTTCAGGATGTGTAGGCATTTATATGCATGGATAAGCGGCTCCTGATGTGTTTCTAATTCCATCGATTTCAGCGCCCAAGTCAGTCGAGAAAAGAGTTTCAGAGATGGAGGATGACAATGTTTACAGTAGCAGGAGAGTTTTAGAGAATTTTTACGTGAAAGAAAATTTGATTTTTTATGAACTCAAAAAAGGACTTCGAATGTGTTTGGAATTGTTTTTCTTCTGTCCATTTTGATAACATTTATTTGCTTTATTGGTTTCATAAGGTATCAAATAATTCATTTTTGTCAACTTCAAATAAGAAAAATTCAGAATCTACATAAAGCTCGTCATTTCCACATTGAATCAGCCTAAGAGACCCTGCACAGCTAGGTTCGATAACTAGAGCAAGCAATAATTTCAATTCATTTGCAGTAGCATGTATCAATCTCGACGGGCAAGCACTGTTCCAGTTTCTCCCGTTTTTGGATCTCGTGACGGCTCCTTGAGGAACTCAATCCGACGAGAAAAAACGATCTCGAAGACTTCCGAATGCTCGGTTGATTTTGACAGGACTCGACTCGCGCCTATTTTATCTAATACTGCATAGAATTAAACGACTAACATTGGTAAGATAAAAGATCTTGCATGAATTGATTTGAATAAGTTGATTATGCTCGACCCTGAAAAATAACTGTATTTCAATTGAAACAAATTCATTAAAATAATTTATTGTGTTCGTTCGTATTTAGTAACCAGAGGTCTTAGATCGCATCTTGGAAAGAGTAGACTCGGCCATATCAGCTCGCTCTTCAGCCTCGTCGAGCTCGTGCTGGAGCTTTCGGTATCGGGACATGTTCTGAGTGGCGGCTTCTTCCTGCTCCTCGGCCATTCGCTTGAACTGCTTGACCTTGAGCTGGAGCTTATCGGCCTGGTCCTGGAGTCGAGAAAGGTTCTTTTTATCCTCCTCACCGGCGTAGACGGTCTCCTTGACCTTTCGCTCCATCTTTCGGACAGCCTTCTGAGACTCAACACCTCGTCGTCGTTCGTTGTCGAGCTCGGATTCGAGTTCTCGGAGTCGGCCTTCGAGCTTCTGGACGTGCTTCTTACCACCCTTGAGAGCAACTTGTTCGGCATCGTCCAATCGAGCCTGGAGTTCCTTGAGCTGGACTTCCTGGTTCTTCTTCATTCGCTCAAGATGAGCGGAAGCATCCTGCTCCTTCTTAAGGTCTTCAGCCATGATAGAGGCATCAAGGATGGACTTCTTGGCCTTATCTTCGGCGTTCTTGGCTTCCTGGATAGCTTCCTCGACTTCATTAGCGACAGCGAGGAGCTCCTGCTCGAGCTTTCGCTTCTGGTTGGCGAGGGCGGTGTTCTGGGTGTGGAGAAGGTTAGCGCGCTCGTTGGCTTCCATGAGCTCCTGCTCGGCAGCCTTTCGGCCTTTTTCGGCCTGCTCAACAGCAGATCGGAGTTCATCGATCTCAGCCTGGAGAAGGTTGACTCGTCGGTCGGTGACAGCGGTCTGCTCCTTGACTTCGTCGAAGATTCGGTCGGACTCGTCAAGAGCCATCTGAGCATCCTTGATCTGGCCCATGATGTCCTTGTTCTGTCGCTGAGCATCGTTCAATTGTCGGTTAGCGTGAGCGAGTTGAATCTCTATATCAGAGATATCTCCCTCGAGCTTCTTCTTGATTCGAACAGCCTCGGATCGAGATCGGATCTCAGAATCAAGCTGAGACTGGATAGATTCAACAGTTCGGCTAGCATTGCGTCGGTTGTTGTCCATTTCTTCGTCTTTCTCCTGAAGTCGTCGGTCAGACTCGTTCTTGATCTGCTGGAGTTCGACGGTGATTCGAAGAGTCTTTGCTTCTTCAGACTCGACAGCAGCTTCAGTTTCTTCAAGAGAAGCAGCGAGCTCGTTTCGCTCAACTTCGATGTTTCGCTTGGCTTTCTCGAGCTCGGAGATGGATTTGGCTCCTTCGGCGACCTGGTCGGTAAGGTCAGCGATTTCTTCCTGGACCTGTTTGTTCTCTCGCTTGGCAGATTCGAGGGCATCGACGGCTTCTTCGTAAGCGTTTCGCATCTTGAAAACTTCGTTTGAAGCTTCTCGGGAGTCCTTCTGGGCCTTTTCAAGCTCAGCGTTGATCTCATCCTGCTTAACTTTGTTCTCCTCGAGAATCTTGTCGAATGATCGCTGTTTCTTCTCAAGAGCAGAAGCAGCGGCGTTGGCTCGCTCAAGTTCGACGGTCAAGTCTTCGATCTCAGACTGGAGTCGACCCTTGGATTTCTCAAGAGAAGAGCACTTGGCAAGAGCAGCTTCGACGGACTCTTCAGCCTCGGAGAGTCGACCAGAGAGCTTTTTCTTAGCATCCTCAAGTTCCTCAGTTCGCTGGATGGCATCAGTCTCGTACTTGGTTCGCCACTGGGCGGACTCAGAGTTGGACTTGGAAAGCTGTCGCTGGAGCTCGTTCTTGGCCTCGACTTCTTCGTCGTATTGTTCTCGGAGGAGCTCGTGGTCGTGCTTGGCAGCTTGGACCTGGTGGACAAGAGCATTCTTTCCCTTGACTTCCTCATCAAGAGATCGTCGGAGCTCATCGTTAGCCTGAGAGACAGAGTTCTTTTGTCGAGTGAGCTGAGAGTTGATCTGCTCTTTCTCCTCAAAGGTTCGTCGGAGCTCATTGAACTCAGTAGTCAATCGAGCCTTAGTGGCAGCAGAGTCAGAGATGTTCTTTTCTTGTTCTTCGAACTTCATCTTCAAATCAGCGTACTGATCTTCAAGCTGTCGGCAAGATTTCTCGTAAGTAGTCTTTGCCTTAGTGAGGGACTCAACGTTGGAGATGAGATCATCAGCCTCCATCTTCAACTCAGACTTTTCTTTTTCGAGCTTAGTCTTGACTCGCTGAAGATTGTCAATGGTTTCAGTGAGCTCAGAAGAAGAATCAGCGTGTTTCTTTCGCATGGTAGAAAGAGTCGACTCGTGGGCAATGTTGTGCTCCTCAAGATCTCGCTGGAGCTTGGCGAGCTCAGCTTCTCGTCGCTTGTTGACTTCGATTTGGCTCTGAGTCTGAGCGTTTGCCTCTTCAAGTCGCTCGGAAAGTTCCTCGAGTTCTCGAGAAAGGTCAGATCGGGACTTCTCAGATTTGGCCTTGGCAGCTCGTTCGGCCTCAAGCTCCTCCTCGAGTTCCTCGATTCGGGCCATGAGTTCCTTGATCTTCTTCTGGAGCTGAGCAACAAGAGCCTGCTCATCTTCGAATCGAGTGGAAAGCTGGTTGTATTCAAATTCAGCCTTCTTAAGTTTTTCCTCGAGTCGTTGCTTGTCGTTCTCAAGATCCATGATGGTTTCCTGGTTGAGTCGGAGATCGCCCTCGAGCTTTCGCTTCAATCGCTCAAGATCCAATCGAGATCGCTTTTCAGTCTCGACGGATTGTTCTAGGTCATCAACTTGCTGCTCGAGCTTGTTCTTGGCTTTGGAAAGAGAGTTAACCTTGTCTTCTTCGGCCTGGAGATCATCAAGAGCCTGCTGGTGAGCTTCCTGGAGGGCTTTCTTCTCCTTCTGAAGCTTAGCAATAGTATCTTCAAGAGCAGAAAGCTCGTCAGTCTTGGTTCGAACATCGGTCTCGACGGTGGCCTTCTCTTTTTCGACCTTGGCAAGGGTTCCTTCGAGATCATCAATGTCCTTTCGGAGCTCCTTGCATTCAGTGTCAAGCTTTCGTCGCTTGTTCTGGAGGTCGACGTTGATTTCCTCTTCATCTTCAAGTCGCTCGTTGAGTTCTTTGATCTTGCCATCAAGATCAATCTTGGACTTCATGAGGGATTCGTATCGATCTTCAGCATCTTGAAGGGCGTCGGTCTCGCCAGCGAACTCGGAAATAAGCTTGTTCTTGAGCTGGATAAACTTGGAGTACTCCTGCTCGAGCTGCTTTCGTCGTTTAGATTCGACTTCGAGTTCCTTCTTCATCTCTTCGTACTCCTTGAGGAGCTCGTCGAACTCAGCCTTCTTCTCAGCAGTGTTGAGGAGTGGTCGGATCTTGAAGAGGAGTTTCTGCCACTCCCAATCCTTCAAGGTGATGTAAGCTCTCCAGTTGGACTGAATAACGACGGCACCATCTCGCTCCTTAATGGTCTTGAGGAAAGCCTCTCTAGAGAGGTTGAATCGCATGCGAGTCTGCAACTTGGTGAGAATCTCAGCAATTCGCTCATCTCGAAGATCCTCGAGAGCACCAATGATACCAGCCTTGAAAAACAGCTTGGTGTGACCGAATCGGTACACTGCAGGGTCGAGCTGGGTGATACCGGTAAGGATCTTTTCGCAAGCTTTCTTGGGATCGATGAAGCCAGCCTTGGGGACAGCGTTGGGGTTGAGGATACAGTATCGCTGTTTCCAGTCAGCGTACTCGACTCGGGATGGGAAACCCTTTCGGCAAATACGGATACCTTCCAAGACACCGTTACATCGGAGCTGGTGAAGGACAAGGTTGTTGTCCATGAAACCGGGTTTCTTCTGTTCGTTAGGAATAATACATCGAACGAAGTGGGGCTGAGTAGCGTGGAGATTAGTCATCAATCGGAGGAGGGACTCTCTGTGGAGGGCAGAGACGGTCTGGAAGGAACCACCCTTCTGTCGCTTACCGCCCTTCTTTCCGCCACCCTTTGGTGCATCATCAGGGGAGACGTAAGACTCCCAAATCTTCTTGCAGACTTCGAGGGTAGAGTTCTTGAAGAGAGCAACGAGAGAGTTGTTGAGAGGATCCTTGTTCTTAAGGAGCCAATCAGTAACGTTGTAAGCGACGGTACCGGCGTAGTGGTAGATTTCGAAGTGAGCTTCGAATTTACCCTGCTTCTTGACCTTGCCGAGGGACTTGGTCTTACCCAAATGCTGCTGGAAAAGCTTGTCTCGGTAAGTCATATCAGTAGCCTTAGGGACGATGCACTCTTCTTCGAGAAGGGACATAATACCAAGAGGCTTCTCGATAAGCTCGATAGTGTTTTGGAGATCCATACCGAAATCGATGAACTCCCAGTCAATACCTTCTCGCTTGTATTCTTCCTGCTCGAGGATGAACATGTGGTGGTTGAAAAACTGCTGGAGTCGCTCATTGGTATAGTTGATGCAAAGCTGCTCGAAAGTGTTGAACTCGAAAATTTCAAAACCAGCGATATCGAGGATACCAATGAAGTTGTTTCGTGGGAGATCAGTGGAGAGGGCTCGGTTGACAACAGCGACGAGCCATTCAAAGAGTCTGTTGAAGGAGGCCTTGACAACAGCACCAATGGCGTAGTATACCTGCTCGACGGTCTGACCCTTGACGACGTATTCGGAACCGACCTTGACCTTGGGTGTGCAGACGGCTTTTGTCCATTCCGCAGAGTTAATTCCCAAAAGGTAGGCAATTTTATCGGGAGCTTCAGTTCCATCGGGCTCAGCCTGTTCTTCTCGGGGCTTGTTCTTGAACACAGCGTTACCAGAGTGCATAAGGGAGGCAGTGATCTTGTAGACACCAGCCTTTTCATCCTCAGTGAAACCAAGAATGTCGAAGGACTCATCAGTGGCATCGAGTTCTTCATTATCATCAATGGACTTGACCTTGATCTCACCAAGAGAGCACCATTTGTAATCATAAGGATCAGTGGAGATCATGCACATCTCGTTAATATGGGGCTTGTGACCAGTGAGCATCTGGTAGAAGATATGGAAGCATCGCTCGGCCTTGAGCTGGAAGGTGACTCGAGACTTTTCCAAAAGGTATGTATCGATATCACCGGAAGCGAGCTTACCAGTGACCTGGAAGTGAATTCGGATGAATTTACCGAATCGAGAGGAGTTATCGTTACGGATGGTCTTGGCATTACCGAAAGCTTCCATAGCAGGGTTGGCAGCGACAATCTGATCTTCAAGAGTTCCACCACCCTTGAGAGAGGGAGCCTCCTCGGTCTTTTTAGCGTTTTTGTCACCAAGGGCACAAACGACAGCGAAGTACTGGATGACTCGCTTCGTATTGACAGTCTTACCAGCTCCGGACTCACCAGTGATAAGCATAGACTGGTTCTCGCAGTTTCGGAGCATATCTTGGTAAGCGTTATCGGAAACGGAGTAGACGTGGGGAGGCATCTCAGTTCGTCGCTTGTTGTAGTAGCAGAGGACAACGTGGTTGTCGTACACGGGAAGCCACTTGTAAGGGTTGACGGTGACGCAGAAAAGACCTAAGAAACCATTACTTGCTGAAATAACGCAAGAATAACTTACCAGAATAGGTGTAGATGAGGAACAGCTTGTATCGAGAGTTCAAGTTGTGGACGACGGCAGCTTCAGACAAGTAAGTCATGTTGGCCATATCTTCCAAGAGCTCGTACTTGGGAGGGTTTTGGGGCTCGACATCTTCCGGCTTGTAAAGCTTGACTTTTCCGTCAGGCTCTCGCTCGACTTCGATCTTACCGTCTTTTTCTCCGAGCTTTTTACCCTGCAAAGAGATTGAATAATCGTTGTTGAAGTCAGTTTTACCTTGGTGTAACCAGTGTCGGAGTAAGGAACCCAGACGGCGGTTTTACCCTCGAATGGAGCATTTCGGATATCAATCAGCTGGATATTTGGCAATCGAAGGTAGATCGCGGCATTGCCAGCGGCCTCGGGGTCCCAAAGCGCCATGACTAAATTCAAAATCAAAAATCGGGTGCTATTAATGAATAATTTATCTCTCTTTTGGTTCCTACCTTTTGGTGGTCTGGTGCTTGCAGAACTGAGCAATTCAGGTCTCGGCCGGTCCTTTTACGCTGGGCAGCGAGGAGATCAACGGAAGACTTCAACAACTTTTGCAATTTCAACATTGTTCTTGACGCATCGCCAAGAGTTGCTCCCCTCCAGATACTGTTGTTCGAATATTGCAACATCTTCACACTACCAATTTTCTGTGCTCAGTCGATTTATTCTTTCACAAATCTTGCTGGGTGAAAAATTTGAACACCCATCCAAATGACCGACGAACTTCCGGTTTGTTTCGAAGTTTTAACAGGTTTGAGATGAAGTAAAAAAATTCACTGGCAAATTTGAGTTTTTTTTTAATTGATTGGCTTCTCGAAATTGGCCATATTATTCTTATAAGGTCCATGAATGACCTTATATTTGTTAATTTTTTCTCCGACTAGAGTTATCTGCATTTATGTTAGTTAAAAATAGTACTTGGTGATTGTGATTGATGAGTACAGAGCGCATCCTCACGCTCAAGCCGTAACCAGCGTCTTAAAAACCTTACTTACCACCCCCTTAGCCGGGCGATAATGACGAGGTTACCAAGGCGAAAAGACGAAAATTGATTACCCTCACGATTATCCTCACACGACAACACCTTTTTTGGAGAGATGCTCATGCGGGGTACTCTTTTTTATTTCCTTCTTTTCATAAGATTTATAGGTTACTATTATTTATTAGGTTGCAGTACTTTTAGAAAAATTCGAATTCGACAGGGAAGTGATCGGAAATTAGATCGGTGATTGGATCATCTTCGTAAAAAATATTATCAGTGTCAAAGTGAGTCTGGAAGTCGAAGACTCCAGAGCTAGCGACGTTGTTTCTGACATCTCCGTAGAGCACAATGTGGTCATAAGCACAGTTAGTCGCTGAAACAGTAGTATCGGCGTCAAAAGGGATGAGCCAGTCATTTGTTGGTTCAGTGAAGAGATCAAGGCTTTCTGGATCGGCAACGTAAGTGCAATCAGCATTGAAGTCACCTACAACAAGGACATCGACAAGATCCGCGTGCTTGACCAGAAGATCGTCGTAGACATCCTGTAAGTGATTGATTTCGTCCTCCGTGACCATGTTTGTCGAGCCAGAAGCGGGCTTCAAGTGGACTGAAATGATGCCAAATTTTTGCGTCTTGAACTGTGCACGTTTTTCGCTGGCTCGCTCAAGAACGAGAACAGTAGGAGGTCGCTCGAACCACAGAGTGGCAGAATCGTCAAAATCGTACCCGTCAATTTTTGTGAATTGACTTCGATTCCAAATGAAGCCGATTTGTTCCTTGCTGCTTGAGCTACCTTGCCTCTCGCCTGTCCAGGAGTCGTAGATGTCATTGACAGCGTTGATGTCTGCAACGAGATTTGGAAACGCGGTTTCTGTTGCATCTCGAATTTCCTGGAAAAGTTTGTATTTTGGATCAAGTTAATGGTTACCTGTATCGTTGCAATATCATATCTAGTTAAAATCTGAATGATTTGATCTTTAACTTCCGTCTTGCCATATTTTGTTGTTCCGAAAACCTCGATATTAAAACTAGCGACTAAAAAGAGTGTTCGAAAATTTGAAGACAAGTTATCTTACATTTAGTTGGTGGAGGATTGAGGTATGTGCAGAATTCATCGTTTCCAGCACAGAAACAAGAATGGCGTTCATGAAAGAATTCAGCTGTGATGGCATTATTTTCAGCATAATTTTTGACATCTGTGCCGCCATCAGCAGATTCAAGGGCGAAAATGAGCGCAATTTTGTCGCCAAGCTCTAATGATTCGAATCCGGGCTTTGAGTTTAATCGAACAAGTGTTTGGGAGTTTTGATTGTCTCTAAATAAATCTGATACTTCTAGTCGAGCAAAGGTTGAAACAGTCACATCTTCCGGCAAAACAGTCGGGAAAAGAAGCAGGAAAGAGTAACCATTTGTCGCTAAGAGATGTTAGCGCGTCTTTCAAAAAATAATAAATATTATTATTACCGGTAATTACCGGCAGTTGATGACTTTGATGAGTTGTCAACAAGCATGTTAAAAAGAGCAAAGGTTGAGCTGGCTTCGGCATATGGAGTTCCATAATTTCTCCTCAAATTGTACTTCTGAAGCGTATGCCCAATCTTGAGAGACGGTTTGAGGCAGCATCCGAAATCAGCGTCGCATTCTGCCGGAAGAATCAAATCATCGTTGTAGAAATCGAAGCCAGAGGAGCATTGAACATTGCAATCTTTATTGTTTGCTGCGTTGCCTTTTTGATTCTTTTTGAAGTTGATTTCTCCGAGACAATTATTGCATCTCTTGCATCCTTCCGGTTTCGGGCTAGATAAAACTTATATTTAGTACGAGGCCTGTCTTACGCAGTAAGAAGATTTCCAAGAAAATCGTTGTTATGGCAAACTTCCGCACACTTATTCTTTTGTGCTTTTTTACAGCTCCATTTATCATCTCCACAAATTGCGTCAAATTCTACGTTCAGTCTCTGAACAGATCCCAAGATCATTCAAATTTGTTGTCAGATTGGGTACCTTATGGATGCATGAACCTCTGGAAGAAGACCCTGACTTCAATCCTGAATAGATTTGTTTTCTTGAATATTTCTCTAAATAAGGTTTACTACCATGGGACGAAGAGATAAGAAACGACAGAAGTTTCATTGTGAAACAAGAATTCAGAAATGCTAGACTGAGGTTATCCTCTCAGAACATCAGACAAGATGCACCAGTGCCCCGATTTAATCTTATTAGAAAAAATATTTATCTTTGACGCTAGATATTTATACGAGAATGAAAACTTGAGCATTTTTGCTGTTTTAAATTATTTATTATCAAAAATATTTTTTCGTACGAAGTTACAGAATCATTTTAATGTTCTTCTCAGTGAAGAGCTGTGGGCGATGAGGTCGTCAACATTATCAGGTGGATCTTGGCGCAGACTTTGGGAAAGCAAATTTGATTTGAAGTCGGTTGAGTAGCTGGAGTCCACTGGTGGCAATGACGTTGACAGTGTTTTTGAAGCGAATGCTACTCCTTGAAAATTTATGATTTTGCATTTCAAGTTTTTTACCATTTGGCGAAGTCAGAAAAAATGCATCGTCGAGAACAGAATATAGTTTTTTCCTTGTCTCTTCTAGGTCCTTATGCGCCTGATAAAATGATAAGAGAGCCTTTATTTATTCCTTACTGTAGTTTCAAGTGGCAGCCTTGGATTCCTGCTTCTGTCCTTTATTGAAAAGGTTCCCTCTGGCGACCCTAAAGACGAAATGGCCGAGTCCACTCTTGATTGTAACTCTTTATAGTGTTGCCATTTCACTGAGCTTCCCGCTGTTGCTAAAATACTCGATTAATTTTACTGCCCATACATTTTTTTCAATGCAAAGTAAACTTACTGTCCTCATTGGAAGTCTTTTCTAATGGTTCTTTGATGGGAGGCATTCTCAAATAGCTACTGCTTTTGGGCGCGAGGGATGGCGCCGGGTACCTTAAATTATTTAGCAAAAGAAAAAAGAAGGCAACGGATACTTGATTGGCGGCTGTTGTCGAAGCATTTCTGCCTGTCTTGCCGACAAAAATTCATCTGTCCAGCTTGGTGAAGTCTGCGTCGCTCCAACATGATAAACTGTCGCTAATGGCAAATCATCGTTTTCAGGCTCCCGCTCAAGATAATCTAGCGAGTCGTCAAAGTCTGACATGGAACTTGTTATCGATTGCGAATGTTTGTATTCTGTCATCTTCAAACCATCCTCCACGGTAACTGAAATGAACTTATGACGATTTATTCCTATTTTTGTTTGGCAAATAATGTTTTATCGAAAATCAAAACAGCACTAATTTGAAATCAAGGACGAGTACCTGTATCATCCATTTTTCCTACTATTCCTCGCTTTGGTTTAGGAGGGGGTTTTTGCGGATCAATGTTTTGCTCAGCGGATGGTTGTCTTGAAACAGGCGGAAGAGAAGGTTGAATCGCAAGTGGTGGGAGAGACGATTCTGATTCAGAGTCAGTCTCATAGCTTGAGCTTTCCTCAACTCTCGGCTTTGGTTGAGGGGGTAGAGGGGCGGGCTGAATATTTTCTTCTTGGAATTGCCGTTCTTGCTGCTTTTGACTGTAGCAATTTCCCATTATAAAGCACCAACAACCGATTACTACGCCACCGCAGATTATTCCGATGAGGAGCTTTTTTAGTTTTCAAGGATATTTTAAGAGCTTTTAAAATAATTTTAACCGACTCTCATAATTTAAAAATTGCAAATCGCACTTGAAAACCATTCCCAAATAACCGAAAATGTTTCATTGCAATCAGGACAGTCTCTTGGCTTCTGACTTGGTCTCTTTGTCGTCAAGAAGCGGCCGCTAATAAAGATGAGAAAATATTATAAAAATAAAAATGTTTAAGCTCCGATTTGTGTGTATTTTTTGGATCTTTCAGAAAGTGAAACGGCGCGACGTAGCAACCAATTTCTTTCTTTCATCTAATGTTCAGAATGTTTGAGCACTACTAAAATTGAGCTCGCTATTCTGTAAAGGGGACACTTGAATGGGTTTAGGCACACAGTTTACTGGGAGTGTTACTCACCCTGGACAGGATTGGGACTGATTGCTGGGCTCTGTGGGAATTTTCAAGAGAAATATTAATATTTTCTGAAGAAAAAAATATTGAGCTAGTTTTTTGAAAATTCTACTCTTGTGGAAATGTTGTCGATTCGCCCGGATTTTCGTTTTCTTTTGAGAAAATTTTCAACGAAATTCTAAAAACTCTATCTCTTTATAAAATTTGACTCCTGACTGTCCCGGCGATTGTAGTATTTCTTATTGCTTCCGTTGTGGCATTATTAAAATCTGACGTCGACGGCGTATTAGTTTCTGATGCTTCTTTGTCCTTGACAGTAACTTCTGAAATTGTAAATTGTTCTGTCGGGGATTCTTTTGTTGCCTCAGCGGTGAAATCAGAAGAGTAAATCGTAGTAGAGGCTAATATTGACTCCGTATAGAAAGTTTCAGCGGCGGTAGTGATTGTGTCAATCTTTGTCTTTTCCGTTTTCAGAGACTCTGTTGAAACACCTGTGATTTCTGAAGTTGACACATCCGGACTCATTGGCACATCTGTACTCAAAAATATTTCCGACTCTGCTGTTGTCGATGTCAAAGCCTTTGGAGTTGTTGCAACAGCAGCTGACTCTGAACTTAGCGAACCGGTAGTTTGCTGCTCTGCATTTGTCGTATTCAGAAAAACTAAGTTTGACGGGCTTGTTGTCGAGTCTTCAGTTGTTGATTCGTCTTCCCTAGCTGTTGAAATCATTGACGAAGTTTCAAGAGTTTCTGCTGTAGATGTTATTAATGTTGGTGAGAGTGTTGAGCTCATCGTTACGGGCAAATTTTCAGTAGAAACTGATGTTGTCGATGGAGAAGTAAAATCGATAGAGGAAGAAGTTGTTGAAGTCGAAGTCGAAGAAGGCTCAGTTATCGTTTGATCAATACGAAAGGTAGAAGTCGATACTTCGGATGTTACTGGAGACGGTGTTGAAAGAATCGTTGTTGATGAGTCTTCAATTTTCGATGTTATTACAGAAAGACTTGTAGCATTGACAGTGTAGCTTTCATCATTAATATAATCCGCGCTAACAGTGTGTGATCCTGTAGAAAAGTCAAGGAATGAGGTAGTATTAACTAAATCGAAGCTGTTTTCTTCCGTCGTTGTCATCGTGGCAGCTAGGACAGTTGACGTAGAAAAATCTTCAGGTGACTTTAGGGTGGTAGTACCGGTCACAGTTCTTGATTTATCGCCAATTATACCGGTAGTTGCATTTTCGCTGGCAAATACACCCTCTCCACTTGCTTCATTGATCTCAGGTTCAGCATTGAAATCCACTGATATATGATCGAAATTTTGGGTCGCAGTTATCATCGTTGACTCGGTGGTTATATCATCAAGAGAGCCTGTTGTAATGTCGTCAATTGTCGTAAAATTTGCTTTGAAGAAGGTTTTTGAAATGTAACAAAAGTTTGGATTCTTGAAACCTGCCCGACTTTTGAAATTCGAATATTCAAAAAACCCGTGCCTAAGAATTTTTCCGTTGTCCCATCTGTCGTATCAATCACATCGTTTCTTGTACCTTCTGTCGTTTCATCTGGTCTTGTTGATAACGATTCTGATGATGTGGCACTTTCATTGGCCATCTGAAACTTTGTCGTCTCAGAGACTGGAGCAATTGTGGTGGCTTCCTTTTCGACCTTAGACAATTGTGTTTGGTTTGAGATTTCCCACGTTGGCTCAAGAGCTGAAACCGATGTGCTCGTTAAGTCTTCAGCAGCGGAAGTAAAACTGGAAGTTATGGTGCCGGCTGTTTTGAGAATTTCCGTCGAGTTTGTGACTTTTTCGTCTCGTTCATCATTGTCGTTCTGATAATCTGGGGTCGTGTTCAAGGTGGCGTGTCTCTCCGTGCCCGTGCTGGGCGCTGGGGTGGCCACGGATGTTGATGATAAAAAGTGGGGCTCCGTAGAGTTTATTTTTGGAGCTTGAGTTGTTGTTTCTTCCGGAAAAGTTCCCATCTCAATTGAAGAAATATCAGCATCTTTGTTCAATGATTTTTCCCCAGAATTCGAACTGATTGGTACTCGGTCAGCAATTGTGCTCAATAAGGGGTTATAAATTGCCGTCATCGTGGAAATATTCTGCTCAGATCCAAGAATCTCATCTCCAGTTCCCACCGGTTCTATTAATGACGTTTCAGGAGCAATGCTCGTTATCGCACTTGTTTCTGAATTCATAGACGTTGTAGATGACATCATCGCCGTCCAGGGTGGCTCTGTTGTCGCGCCGACTGTGGAATAAAACGAATCACTGACGGTGTCATTCTCAGATGTCTCCAAAGACGGTAAAGTGGAAGTAGTAGCTGATGAAATATCTCTGTCTGTCGAAGTGTAATTATCGGCAATCTTTTCCGCCACTGTCGTCAATTCATTGTAGCTGGAAGTTGTTTTTTCCAACTGAGTGGATATTGAGGACGTTTCAAGCAGGGGCGTTTGTAGATTCTCCTTGCTTGTTTCCAGATCTACATTTTCGTCACCAGGGCCAACGTTGATGATGATGTTGATGTTGTTTATCACTCGCGGGTCATTTTCATTCGATCCAGGTAGCCGCAGCTGATAAGTCAGTTGATAGAAAATGACGTAAAAATAAGTATGAACAAACCTGGATATTATAATCCTTTTCTAACGGCAGCCCAAACGCAAGAGGCCACACAAACTGAGCCAAGAGCATTTTAGGAGGTAAATAAATCCGACTTCTTCATCTTCAACTTTTAATCTCTGTTTTCGAGCTTCGAAAAGTGAAAAAAATCCAATTTCATTTTTCTCTCTCAAGTGCGGCACTTCTCATCTGTGTTAAGATCCGCAACAGGATCATCCGCAAAATACCAGACAGAGAAAAAACGAGAGAAGAAAGAAGGGACGATTATGTATTACCGGGAGCCCTGCATTGGCCGGCATGAGGATGAATTTTTAAATTTGGCTGCT
Organism: Oikopleura dioica; assembly: GCF_907165135.1. Classification (NCBI taxonomy): domain Eukaryota; kingdom Metazoa; phylum Chordata; class Appendicularia; order Copelata; family Oikopleuridae; genus Oikopleura; species Oikopleura dioica. The sequence continues at coordinate 11,839,067 of NC_137291.1, forward strand.
CAAGAATTTATTCATGCAGCGCCAGAAACGCCATCAATGAACGTTGGAACGAGTCAGATTTTGCTAGCTGGGTGGATACGGTGAACCTGTATCAAAATAGAAATGGTTCGCTTCAGGTGCTGGATACAACAGTATCAATTGGCGACAAGGGCTTGAAGATGAAGATGGCTAGGAATAGAATGATGCTGGGACTTTCGGAGGGATTTGAAGCTAAGCAAGTAGAAGAATGCTTCTAGAATGTCTTAAATTTTTAATAGGGCCGTCAGTTCTTGAGGAAATGAATATCTGTTCTTTCATTTTTTTTCTATTTGAAGAGAGGCTGTTCCATCTTGGCCCTAGAGTTCAGTACTGGGCCAAATAAGGATCATGGGTAGGGTGAGCACACTTGTCAATTGGTGCGTAGGAGGCGAGCGCAAGGCGGCGCATCGTTGGCTGGCTCAGAACTCAGACCAGCTTCAATTCGAATTCAGAGCACAAAGAAAGAAACTCGCAACTTTTTGGAACTAACGAGTCTAACCAGAGATCTGTCAGCATAAAGAGTGTCAAGAGCTTTTTAGAAGAAACTAATGTTGAATTATTTAGAGAGTTGGAATATGCCGTTTCGAACGATTCAATACGACCACGATTTAATGGTAAATAAGAAATGTTGCCACACCTACTTTTTTCTCAAAGAATATTTGCCGATCAATGAGGCCAGATGACACGATCCTCGTTGATTCCATTCTCAAAGGAGCGGATCTTTGTCGACGGCGGGAGAATCAAGGAAGGTTGAGAAAAGTCCATTGTTCTAGATAAACAGGAAGGCTTTTTTGCCCGATGTTTCACTAAACAAACAATGAATGCAGTAGTTTTTATGATGAAATTTCGCGCCATTGAAATCTCAACTCTCCAAAGTCAATTCCTACCGTGAGATTCCCTTCCAAACTGAACCAAATACAAGCCGACGTCCAGAAGCGCGAAGCTTCGATCCCTTCCACTCTGGTTTCAATCCCGAAGCTGATCCGATCATTCCCACCAGCGAAGAATACCCTCTCCGAGGCGAAATCAGCCCAACTTTGCCCCGACGATCGATTGTAGAATCCTCGGATTCTTCCTCCGACGATGAAAAATTCCGCCACAAACCCTGGATCACCGAAAACATTCTCGGTAAGCGCAAATCGCAACGATCCTTTTCTAATGGCAAAATAGAAATGATTGTTGTCCGGGATCGACTTTACCAGAAAATGAAAACGAACCCCTGCGCAGAGACTTCGCAGACATACAAAAAGGTGCGTAACATGGTGGTAAGCATGACGCGCAATGCCAAGCGGGCCTTTGAAAAACGCTCTCAGAAACAGGCACCCAATTTTAGATCTAAGCACAGCCTGCCTAAAAAGCATCACTAGTTTAACCTTTCTTCCTCTGTTCAATCTTTCTTAACAATTCAAAAAAGAAAACAAATATAGAAATTTCCTGTATTAAAACAACTAAATTCATAAATAACAATTTTTATGTCCGCCATGTTATATTTATCTTACTACTTTTCTACTTCTGCCCATTTGCTGGAAAATGTTTCCAGGCCTAAACAAAAGTCCCTCTCTTTTTTTAAAGAAGAACTTGTATATTCTACTGTAATGTTTTGATCGGCAAACTGATCATGTGACCTTTCGTATTTTTTTCATGTTCGTTTCTGAGATTCGTTTTTTCCAAAGTACCCTGCGCGGCTCTTTGCTGCTGATTGTAATTGCCGCCCCTGCTCGCTCCCGCCGACAGAAGAACACGTCCCTGACGAACAAAAAAACTGACACATTTATAGACTTTACCAAATGTGTTTGTTTGACGGGTTGATCGCGGTGATCCCCACGCATCCCTCTTCTGCCGTTCTGTCTGCCAGACAGTCTGTCCTAAGAAACGGTTGTCCGAGGAGCCAGTTTTGTTCAGTTTTAAGGCCACGTCGGACAACCAAAACGGTAGTTAGGAGGGACAAACGAAAACAACACAACAGAGATAGGAACTGTCCCGAGCGCGAGAGATTTAAGAAGAACCGCTCCGAGGACTTAGATACAAAAAGATCACCAGGCAAATGTTCCAAATTACGGACTGTGTATCGCTTCAAAGCCTTGGTGTTTCTGAAAAGTTGAGCTTGAAGAAATGACAGCGAAAGTTGTATAATTGAGTAGCTTCTTTTCTCAAGCCACTTCGCCAGACTCCGAGAGCTGAAGCCTAGTTTGTTGGATTTTTCTTGGGTTTTGAAAATACCCAAGACGTAGACTGTAAACGGGACTAGTTATTATAAAATTCACGTCCAAATTCAAGTCCAGTTTTATGAACATTTCATAAGTCCGCACTAAAAATCGCCAAAATAAAAGAAAAAAACTTTCCCTTTCCAAAATTTCTCCACTTAGGAAAGGCTTAAAAATGACTGACCGTTTTCAATCGAACAAGTCTCTAAGCCACATCAAAGTCGCTTCTGTATCTGTATGTGTCAAAAAGCTTGAAAATCAGTCTCTCGGATAGTTTTATTTAATAACCTGTTGCAAACAAAATCATTGAAATAAAAATATCATACTTCATTTGATAAAACTGCTGTCTTGTTGAGCATAATTGAATTCGACGGTTCCAATCAACCACAGGCCAAAATTATCGGCTCATCTCATCTCATGCATCAATAAATAGATCTTGTCTTCCTTGATTTCCAGACGATAAATGACACATTAACGATGTGCCAAAAAAGCGTTGCTAGGACTGTAAATAAACGTTTCAAGGAACAAAATTGTAGAATTGAGATCACTTGATAAAGTGTTTTTTTATTGTTATCATTGTAAATAAAATTGATAAAATAGAGTGTCTTTTGATAAAAAAAAAGCTTTACCAGTTGTCAGAATAACGAAAAGAGTGCTATTTACTGCTCCTTTGAAGTGGTAGAAGGTCATGTTTTTGGCGTTGGGTTTCGGCGTTGTGAGGTGGCCTCCGTGCGGTTTTTCAACAGCCGCGCCACAACGCTTCAACACACACACACGCGCACAACGACTACCACACAACACGAGAAAGCGACAGGTTTGAAACTCGATCGCTATCTCCCTCTCCCCGCACATCACGCACGCGTTTTCGATTTTTTTACAAACACGATAACATTTTTTCAAGCGCTAAAGATAAAGTTTAAATATTTTTTTATAAAAAAAAGAAGAAGAAAATAAAAATGTAGAGAGCTGTGGCGAAGAAGATCACATATAAAAATAACGTAAGATTAAAATAATTAATTCAAGGAATAAAATTTCACTGACAGTACCTTCGGAACCAAAATTTAGGTTCAAGTTTACCGTGAAAATCCACTGAAAATGGATATAAGCCACTTAAATTTTAATAAATAATATTCATATCGTCTATAACAAAGATTGAGTTCACGTCAAAGATTATGGTTCTAGATATGTTCATTCTTCAAGAAAATATTCAATAAATTGAATAACACGTGCATAAGTGCTAAAAACAGAACTTTCAGGAAAGTTGAATTTGTGTGAGCGGGAGAAAACGGCAAGTTGTTTGTTTTGATTTCTGAAGTCGATCGGCTGTGTGGCAACGTTGCTTTGTTTGCTATGTTTGGTTGTTGACGAGAGGACTCAAACTCAACAAGAAAGAAGAAAAAGAGAGATCCAAAATCACCGTAACAAAGAGCGCGCTTTCTCTAATCTGCAAATTACAACAACAGAAGAAGATGGAAATTGACAGGAATCGGATTTAACAGCTTTGGTAGATATTTCGGTCACCAAAATTTTTAATTTCATCGACCATCATTGACGTAAAATGAATATTTTTTGGAGACACATTTCTTGAGGCCCCAAAATCATAAAAAAACAAGAGGATCTAAAATCCAAAAATAAGCATATTTAAAATCGATGCAGCTGTAAAAGGTGCTCCGGACGGTGTCAAGTTTTTATCGACCGTCTTGAACAAGCAGCTAGGATTGAAATCGACTCATCTGCTGGACAAGGATGTTCTTTTTGGTAAGGCTAATTGTTTGTCGACAACATTCGAGGACATGGTTTATTTTAGATAGTGGCAAGATGGAGAAGCTGTTCCTCGACCATGTGTTGCTCCTCTGGAGCGTGAAGGAACGCGAGAGCTGGAGGGAGAAAGTTGAGGAGTATTTACGCGATCGATTGAAAAATATACCAGTGCTCAAGTACACGGATAAGCTCGGAAAACAGGCTGATGGAAACTGGGTCTTCTCGAACAAGGCTCAATTTTATTCCAATGGGTAAGCCGCACCTTATTTTGATCGAAGACAAATCCTAAAGCTCTTATATAGAGCTCAAATACCAGAAGACATGACTCAATTCTACCATCCATCGAGCCTCGACGAATCCTTCCCAAGAGAGTCTTCTCAAGAAGATCATCTCCGAAACTTTCTTCTTTCGGTTCGAAATGCCCACAATGGCTCGATTGCTCCAGCACTTCTCTTCTCTGCTTTCGTGTTGAAATTCCACGAGCCCGTTTTTGAAGTCTTGCGGTTATCCAGCGGTGCTGCGAAAGCCCCAAAATTTTTGTCGTCGAAGAAGGCTGGACTTCTATGTAAAAGCTTTTCGAACATCACGAGCATAAAGGATGGAGTCAATGTTGTTGAGAACGAAGAGCACATTGTCGATTTCTTGAATTCAAGCGATGGAGATGTTTTCGAAAACGTTTTGGTCGAGATTCCTTTTAGCGAAAACATGACAAGTTCCGCGAATTCAAAAGGTTTTTTCAATTCCCATGTTCGATCACTATCTAATTTTTTTTCAGAATTCGTCAAGAACTGGGTAAAATCACCAAGCTCCAAGTACAACTGCCTTTCACAACTCATCAAGCTTGAGAAGGCTCTCTCGGCTGACTCGTTTGACGAACGCTTCCGAGGATGGCTAGAGCTTATAAACAAAAAAGACAAAGAAATTAAGATCAATCTAGCGATTCTGTTTGCGACTGTGGAGCTTCTCGGTGACATTCACGGAGATTGGGACAAAGCAAAAGTCCAGGTTGCTATTTTTATTAAAAGATATTTTGAAAAATATGATTTTAGGAACTCGCATCAAAAATTTTGGGCGACGACTTCAAATCACCGTTGAAAAGACCTGCTCACAACGGATTTCTTTCAACAGTTGCAAATAAGCTTCCGCGAATAGAGTCTGTTCCGACTGTTCAGTCGCACCTTGGAGCAGTAGCACTGGCAAATTATCAGCCACAAGTATCGTCTTCCTTTCCTTCTTCATCCCTTGCATCATCGCTTCTGAAAACGACGAGTTCGTCAGTTTCTTTCACCGGAGAGCATGAAAACCTTCCGCCCATTGATGGATTAGGTCAGTAAAATCATAAAATCAATGTTTTAATTGAATCAAGGAGGGCTAATATATTCATCACGACCGGAACAAAAATATCTTCTCTTTCTCCACCTGCCCCGCCCGGACAGAATTCATCGACTGTGAGCTTTTCCGGTGACGCGGAACCCCAGAAAGAAGAAATAGAAGGTAGGACTACCTTGGAGACAAAGCCTTAGTTTATTTAGCTTTGATGCAGAATCCACTGACAACCGAAAACATGCATAAAATCGTCAACGCAATAATCGCTTTCTTCCTCGGACAAATTCCGCCGAATCGAGACCCAAAAGACTTCATTCGCAGCTCTTACAGAACAAGAGACAGTACTGAGGTCTACCTCGCTCTTCGACTTCCGATTCTTCGGCGGCTGCTGGATGCGGAGACAAGGAAGGTATTCCGCGATATTTTGGACAGCTGTGGAGGACAAAGACAACAAACAAGATTTGGCTCTGATTCGACCTCGGCGCAGCTTATTCCGCGAGATTTGGTTTCCAAGACGAATTTGGACAGGATCGAAGTGATGATAAGAAATAGAGCTGGTAAGTTGATCAAGACAAGTCTTACTTGAATACTGTCTGTGTCAGATTTTCATCGTTGATTTCAGAACAACGAAAAATGCTTCAAACGACCCGTCCTCTCGGAATGCCCTCGATGGTCCATTCTGGACTCAGTTTGCTACCCGAAAACCTGCAAATGCTAAACGACTGCCCACCGCAAAAACAGCTCAAGCTCGGAGATATCCTGACAGAGGAGAACTCGTTATCGTTTGATGCCGAAGAGTGTTCTGTAAAAATTGAAGGTGTTGAGTAGAATTATTTATTGCAAACTATTTATATAATAAAAGAGAGCTGATTTAGAGTTGTCATGATCTGTTTTTGCAAAAAAAGAGAGAGCAACCAAGAGAATCAGTGGACTAAGGCCTAAGCATGAAGGCTTTTCAGTACGACGTGTTTACCAAAAATCTGACCTATCAATTCGTAAATTTTTTAAGTGAATTCAAGGCAAGAGAATCTCCTTTGAATAGATTCCTTTCGAAATTATGATTAGGTTCGTTAACCCCGTGAACCAAAACCGGCATGTGAACATGCCCCTTTACCCTCCGATAGCACAGTTTCAAACGAAGGTATCGATGTTCGCTACTGTCTCACGGAAAATTATCAGTATTTATTGCTCCCTGCTGCTATTCTCCGCCCCGATCGACTAACGGTTTTTAACTAACGGGTCAGAAGTATTTCTGCTCATTTTCAAAATGAGCATCCCGGCTTTCGCTGTGGCCTCTGCCCTTGAGGCCTCGAACGTGCTGGTCGACAAGAAAGAGAGTTTCACGATCAAAGCAATCTTCAAAACTGATCGTTTTGTAACGAATGCTCTGACTGCCCTGCCTGCTATCGCCTTGGCCTCCCTTTTGGTAAGAGGTTTTTTCAGCAGAGTCATTCAAGAGAAATTTAGATTATCAAGCCGTCGAGTTTTACGACGGACATAGTCACTTGTACCATCAGGACCAAGCCTGAAGCGCACTCTCTCTCTGGTCATCTAATCCACGATAACTCCCAGCTCGCCGACCAAAACTTCATCAATGCCTACTGCAACGCCAACTTGAAGAACTATACAGTCGATGCAAATGGAATTGTTGCTCCTACCAAGCCGATGTCTTACAAATTCGTCAAGATGTTTCCTTTCCATTTGCTGACTCTGATCATAATTGGTGGCTGGGTAAGCAATCTTCAGAAAGATTTAGGTCACATGTAAAATTTACTCAAGACTGGACTTTGCTGGGAGATAACGAGTAAAAAACGGTTGAGCCAGGCTGAGTATCTTTTCGATGGCTTGGAAGAAGCAGCAGGAGACCTTATTAATGCTCTCCGCTCGATTTCCCATCTTCTGGCTGCGAAAACCACGAAGAAACTCAAAAAAACTTCTCAGAGTGGTGGAACTTTGGCGAGAATGAAGGCGAATCGTAACGTTTAGGGTTAATTACTTAGCTATAAGTATATATTTTACGTTGAAAACTGAACCCCGAAAAGCGAGAATGTCTCATCGAGAAACTCAAGCCATGACCCTCTGCAAACTGGACTCCTACCCGGCTGATGCAACAATCACACGAAGAAATAATAATGGCTACGACCACGATTCTGACAAAGAAGATACTGAAGCCTTTATTGTTTGTAACTTACGGCGAACACCTAAGAGTAAAATTCAATTTTAGAAAAATGACTCTCAAGTGGACATGAACGATGAAGAAATCCAATCTTTCCGAAATCTTTCGCATAAAATTCAGGAACTGGAGGTCAGATCGAGAAAAGATAGGAATTTATAGCCACATGACATCCTTTTGTCAGACGTCTCTCGACAAGTACTACGCCGAGAACAATATTTATGCGAAATTCATCGAGTTTGATGAGTATCTTGAGACCCGCGCATCCTCGAAACAATTCATCAGAACCGTTGATCTGAACAGATTGAACTCGTTTCTGATGACTTTGGTTTGTGCTGGGACTCTAGGATACTTCTACATCTGGCGACTTCTCTGTAAGAAACAAACTTGATTCAAATAATCTGAATATTGCAATATTTTAGTCGTTTCGAAGGGTATCAATTGCAAACTGCCTGAGGTCTACTGGTACAAATACATGCCAAAAGCCTTGAACATTTCGGAAGGACCCCAAGAAGAGCAGACATGGACCACGACCAAATGCTACTTCAAGAGCTTGGGCACTTGGGAACGATTCGCGGAGATTCTCTTTGTCCTCTATGTTTTCATGGCTTTGTTTCAGGTAGAGATAAATTTTTGCCGACTCAGCCAACAGAGCTTATTCTAGATCTTTTTTGCCCGCAGCTCATCTCTAAATTGGAAGAAGGCTGATCGACTCATCAAATATCTTCCTCTGAACATTGCCCTCAAACGAAACTCAGTGACTGACCTGCATCTTTTGATTGCAAAAGTTTCTGAAAACGAAAATGCCAGAAAGGTAAAAAAAAATAAGGAACTAAAGATTCAATATTTTAGTCAATTGCCATGTGCGACAAGGTTCTCTCGGCCTTGGAAAAATACGAGCAAGAGGAAAAATTCCTGCCTGTTCTGATGGAAGTCATCGTTTGGTCTGCGACAGACGAAAAGGTTGGCGATATCGTCAAGAAAGTCCTCCAGCCGAAAGACAAATAGAAAGCCTTCTTTATTCCTGCAACTCTTATCCTGACTTTCGCATTTGCAGTAAAAATACTCCTGCCTGGCCTTGGAATCATGTTAATTAAAACTTTACCAAGATTCCGAGGTCATGTCGGGAGCCATCTAATACTAACCCTAGTAGACTTTTTTGCTCAAATAATCTCCTCTGTACCCTTTCTTCCTTATTCTTACGTGAGCATTAAACTAACTTTCAAATAATAAAATCGACAAAACTGATGTTTTCAGATATTGTGTATAATTGTAATGAATAAGGGAAAATACCCGAATAATGAAAATAAATCAAAATGTCAAGTCAGGCTGACTTAGTCAGCGAGAAACTCATTCGCAACATTTCCTTTTTACGGCGTTAGAGGGAAAAGTTTCCTTATTTGATTATTATGATTTCTCGCTCACCAGCTTATTTACTATAAACAGAAAAATAACACGATGAACATTGACCGTTCCACAAGAAATGACCAGATAATCAGGATCGCAGATCCACCTTCCTACGAAGTCTCTATGTCTACAGCTCAGTGGACATCAGGTAAACTTAAGCTAGCAAAACCAAATTGACTTAAAATAAGTCCCGATTCCGCTTTCTCCAAGCCAGTCCTATACTCAACCTGCAACTCAACAACGATTATCTCAGAACAAAAGAAATTTTATGAGAGAATTATGGGCTAGTATTTATTCGCTACTTAGATATGCAGCTGCTTATGTTCTTTGCTTATTTTTTCTGCTGATCTTTGCAGCAATTCCAGTTATCTTTATTCACCTCGTAACTTCCAAAATAAGTTCATTTTTTAGTTTCTTATTTATTCTTGTGTACTGTGCTTTTATTTTTCGCATAATTTATGATTGCACAAAATAATATCTGTGCTGCATCTTTTTTCAATTTTTCCTTTTACGGACACTGATCTTTTTGTTTCTTTTATATTTTCCTGCTCATTTTAAGGACAAAAAACATCGAAAAATTATGATTTTTATGTTTATTGATTGATTTGACTAGAAGGAGTTGTTTCAACAACTCACAGTGAAGTGTATAAAGAGAAATGGTTGAAGGAGAAAGAGAACAGGGCAGAAGGTTGTACGAGCTTTTGAAGCTTACAGCCAGTGAGAGGTTCTGCCATCGGCGGTTTGATTAGTTTCCATAGACGACTTGGGAGTTGGTCTCCTCGTTGACGAGAGTTCGCTCACCGGTGACGGGGTCGACTTGCCAGGTGCGGAAGACGGTGTCGACGGTCTGTGGCTGCTGGACGATGACTGGCTCGGGCTCGACGTAGGTGTAGACGGGCTCGCATCGGGTCTGACCTTGGGTCATCATCATGTAGAAGATGAGGCTCTCGTTGTTGTCGGAGGAATCGTCAGACATGAGGAGGAGAGGAAGGAGCATGTTGGTGGAGAAGGCGGTGTTGGGAGCCTGGGACTGGAGGGCGAACATGACGAGGAGCAAGTCAGTGTCGAGACTATCGTTGGACGAGTTGTTGTCGTCGTCGAGGAGGACAAGTGGGAGGAGCATGTTGAAGTTGTTGTCGAATCCCTGCTGGGTGGTCATGCCGCCGGTCATGGAGTTGAGAAGGACCATGAGGAGGATGTTGTCGTTGTTGTTGCTGCTGCTGTCGTCATCGAGAAGGAGCATGTAGGGAAGGATGTTATCCATGCCGAAGGGTTGGTTGCCCATGGTGGTCAACATAAGCATGAGCATCAAGTTGTCAGAGGAAGAGTCGTTATCATCGAGGAGGAGAAGGGGCAAGAGGTTGCCGAAGACGTCGTCGGTTCGGACGTTGCAATCGTTCTGCATCATTGTCGAGTAGAGGAAGAGCGAGAGGAAGTCAGTGCCGTTGGAGTTGCTGTCATCGTCATCGAGGAGGAGGAAGGGAAGGATCATGTTAGTGTCGGCCATGTTGTTGTTTCCCTGCATCATCATCATCATGAGAACGAGAGCGTTGTCGGTGCTGGTAGAGTTGTTATCGTCATCGAGAAGAACGAGAGGGAGAAGCATGTTCATCTGGTTGGTCTGGGTGGGAGCGATCTGCTGCTGCTGCATCATCATCAGGGCGAGCAGGGACGAGTCGATCGCCTGGGCAAGGGCGAAAAAGAGGGCGAAGATCTTCATCTTGGCGGTGGTGCTGGTTAGCTCTTGAAGAAGTGAAAAAAGTTTTTTTTTGCTCCTTTTCTTTTAGCTCGTTTGAGTAATTGAAAGTTGGAGATTGATGATCTCTACCGGTTCTGGCCGCGGTTAAATATTGCGATGGCCACCTACCGATCGGTTCGTTTCACGCTCGGGTAGAATTCACGGCTGATCGGAATCGCGAAACGTACCCATTTGCGTTCTGCAAGACTGAACAGGGATGAACTCGGGGAGCTGATCTGAGGGGATGAAAGAGACACGTATTTATGGGCTCATAAAGACATCAGCTTCTTTATGGATAGATTGATTCCTGCTCAGCTGATTTTATATTCTCCATGATCAGACTCTGTTTTATCGCTTTGAGTCGGGACAAGAAGATGGTAACCATGCAAATCGAATAGATGGTATTTCAAAATTTATTCATAATAAATGCTATACCAGGCAACAAAGATAGATAACAAAATAGTGACAGTGATTAAATAGGTTTGAAATCTTATATTTTCACTTTTATGTGCCCTTTTAATATTTTTTTTCAATGAAATGGAATAAGCGAGAAGCAATTCAGCTACCCGTCGAGTAATGGCACAAATGGAAAAGAAAATTCTAGCGAAGATAATTGAGTGTATATCTTTTGTTTAAATTGAGTAACTTTTTGAAAAACTGGTTGACAGGTGGTAAATTAGGATAGTGAAGAGTAGAAAATAGGAATCGTTTTCCCGAGAAGAGGCTGATTTTTATCTAGCCAAGGCCAAATGTCTTCCAGAGCCAGCCGACGAGCATGAGAATCAGCAGCGTGCAGCAAGCGAGAATTGCAAGTTTTTTCTAAGGGAATAAGTTTAAAAAAAAAATTGAGTAAAAATATTGAAAAATCATAACATTGATTTTCTTGGTGACTAAATATAGTTTCTTATCATTCTTTCAGCGAATATAGGAATTTAAGTGCAGCAATTTTGTCTTTGAGCAAGAATCTTTTAAATTTATAAGTTGCAAATTTGAAAATTATGTTGATACCAAAATATCCACCCCTGGTCTAGTCGATTTTAGATAAATAAAAAAATTATGTAAAATTTCATAATTTTCATTGATATTATAATTTTGCACGAAATTTTCGCCCCTAAAGGATGCATTAAACCATGGCTCAACTAAGAAAAGGCTCGATCCGAGGAAGAGTCTTGATTGAAGGGGTTCAATCAGTCGGAACGTATAATAACAAGAGTGGAAGTTCTTGGGACCAAGTGGTGCATAAACGCGGGTATCTAAAATTTCACGGAACTGGACTAATACAACACAAACAAGTGCTCTTTGGAGGATTTTAAGCTCCAGTGATTTTGGATGATGCAATCTTTCGAGCAGCTGTTCTCCCAACTTTGGGCGAGAAATGCACTCCTTCTCGATTGAATTTAGTGAATTGAAAGTTCAAGTTCGATCCTCCACGAGGATTCTGAGACGCGGCCTTAGTCCGGCTGCAATTGAAGATCGACGTGGTTAGATTGCTCGTGGCTGTTAGTAGCCATGATATTGAGTGGTAGATCGATACGTGTCAGTTTGGCTAATTTATTTTTCGCCGAACAGCTCACTTGCTTGATTAACAACCCAAACACACTCTGTTTTAACGTCTGTCTAATCAAATTATTTCGTCGAAGCTCTGAGCCAATAATGCAAAAATATACATATTATCGTCTTTATAATTCTATATATTATTATATAGATTTATAATCTTTATTTTATAGTATAAAAAACCTGCCCTGCTTTCTGCAACAAATTGACAACATAAAACAAACTCAATGAATTTCCCAAAGAATTTTCTTTTCTTTCTCTTTTGGAAAATTCAATGACAGAATCACGTGACAAACAAGTACGAGACAAATACACAATTGAACTTTTTAAATAGTTTTAATAATTTACGAACCAGTTAAATAACTGTGTTGTGAAATTTCAGAGCAACGAATGAAGTGGTTTTTTTTTGTCGAGTGCGAGGGGAAGGAAATAAATTAGGGTTGTTTTAAAGCGACGAATACAGCTAGTTTGTTTAAATTTTCTTGACAGCGCGTTTTCAAAACGACCAGGGCCACGAAAAAGGCCGCAAGGAGGAGAAGAAATAATGTCAACTGGGCTGCTTTCAGCTACAGAAAATTAAAGTTAATTTATTCTAGCGCTTCTGTCTCAAAAATGCTATAAAAGGTACGAAAATAAATGGTAGTAATAAAAGCACTCTTCAACCCCACTCACACTCAAGCAAACAGAACAAATGGTAGGTTAGCAGATGAATGAAAATCACAAGACATGAATGATTGAAGACATTTTTGTTAGGTGAAGACATTATTTACAATATTTATATATAAAGTAAACACAGAGTTGATATCCTTGGAACTGCGAATGCTAATGGTTTTGGCTTTTTTAAATACTTTGCTTCTAGAGGTTTTTGACGGACTTTGAAAGTATCATTCTTTTTTTTTTGATATTGACTTTGACTTTGAATTCTAGTTTTGAGTTTCTGCGGTGTCGTCTTTGGGCGCGAATTTAATCGCCAAAACGATGACGATTATGCAGAGTACGAGGACGCAGATCGAAATCAAGATGATCTTTTTCTGGAAAAAATGTTAAGATGGAGGCGAAAAATTGAAAAATTCTAGGGAAAAAGGGAACTTGTTGAGCGTTGAACTTCTTCAGCCTCTCAGAGGACCAGGATCAGAATAAGGATGACTGTAGCTTTGGTTTCTTTTAGAGTCAACTTAGGTCAATTTAAGAACCAGAATCAGGACCAGGATGACTTTTGTTTTGGTTCACAATAATATTGGTAGCTTTCCAAAAATATTTTCTTATTGCTAATTTAACTAAGAATCTTAGTCTAAGATAGAACTTTCGAATCCTTTTTTATGAAGTCTTCAATTATTCCTAAATTAGTACAAACCAGTCCCTATCGTTATGATCACACAAATCGTGATGGCAATGCATTTCTTAGGAAAAGAAAACAGTTAATATAATGCCTTCATATGTTAATCAATCTTGTAAATCAATAGAATCACAAATCAAATCATCGTATCACGCTCATCCGAGGTCACCGCTGAGAGTTCAAGGGGCAACAATCACTTTGTCCCTTTCTCCTTCTGTCCGGTTATTTTAACCCTCCTCAGGCGAGAGTTAAAATAATCAGACGAGCGTTGATAATGGTAGAAAACACGCGCTCAAGCCAAATCACGAACTCGAGACTTACGGAGATCCAAAAATACAGCGCCAGTACAATCACGAGTACTGAAAGCGCCGCCGCGATTTTTAGATATTTCTGAAAATCGCATTCAAAAATTTTTAAAATAAAAATCGTGAACCGCGGCGAAAAAATAATGCATCAGTGACAACTTTGGTGTTTAAATTCTTGTGCAAAATTACAATTTTTGACGGGACGAACGTATATTTAGGCGGTAGATTGCAGGCTGCAATTTGCAGCGAATAAAAGTTCACTGAGGAAGGGATGTGCTGATTTATTCACGCAGTCTACCGCCAATTGTGTGGCGTTATGCGGCTTAAAAGTCTATCTATGCGGGCATATTTTTGAGGAAGGGGCAGATTTTCGACCGAAATTAACAGTATGTCTCGAATTTAAAGACAGGGTCAGGGCTGTCGATTTCGGAGCGTTTGCGATTCTCCGCGATTTTTAGCGGAAAATCCGCTGATTTTCTCCGTTTCTCCGCGCTATTCTCCGATCGTCCGATCGGCCGATTTTATCCGCGCGCGCGGATCTTCCGCATTCTCCGCTACCCATTTTTCTCGAGCCAATCAAACGAGCCAGCAAAATTAGAAAGCCAATCAAGCGAGCTTTATTTTCGCGGATCTTCCGCATTCTCCGCTACCCTTTTTTCCGCTTCATTCCGCACGGATTTCCGCGCGGATCATCCGCGAAAAAAGTTGTGGATTTTCCGCGGCGAAATCGCGGAGAAAAAAGAACGCTCCGAAATCGACAGCCATGGACAGGGTAAGAAAAGCTCACGACTTTTTCAGTAGTCACCTTAAGAACTAACAATCGTATTTGAATAAATTTGGATAACTGCTATATAAAGAATAAGAAAATTGCTCAGTTATAAAAAGATTCGTTCTATTTTTTTAATTTGGTTGACTAAAATATTAGAATTATTAATGCAAAGATAGACTTTTAATCTGGAAGCAGCCTTGGTTACGACATAAAACTTTACCCGTCTCGCTTTGGACTGGTACATGATCGCCTTTTTAGTGTCACTGACGGCACTCGAGACGTAGTTGACCGAGTTCTCGACATTGTACTCGATGCGGTCTACCATTTCGCCCTGAATGTTAAGGTTTAATTACTTTGCGACTCTTCGTTTGGTATTCGACGGCCTTCTTCGTCTGCTCCACCGCCTTTTCGACGTAATCTTGGGTTTGGAAGACGTTATTTTCAATCCTATCGACCATATCACCCTTTAACAATTTAGATACAACGATACTGACAACAAAGAGAACTACCAAGAAGACCTCCTTTTCAAAGAAAAGTTCAGATCTCCTTCGTAATCAAAACAACAAATAAGTACCTGCTCTTGGACAAGCTGGCACATATCCATGAATAAATCGTGCAGCTCCTTGATCGACTTCTCCAATTGTAAAATATCGTTGTGACGTGCCTCGATTTCACGCGTTTGCTGCGCGTCCATGTTAATCTAAATCCATGACTAACTACAAAATAAGACTTGAGAAGGCAGTTACCCCCGTGAACATTTGTAAGTTTCCATCTTTCGACTGTTCGATCATTTCTTCGATTTCGTTGTCTGTTGCTGCTTTTCCGATGATTCCCAGTTGTCTTTCGATCCTCTGTTTACATCGATCCCTGAAATTCAAATTCTCATTAGATTCAGGATTCTCAAGCCTGTGGCTGACCTGTATAAGTTTTGCTCCTGGTTATACTCGTTCATAACTTTTATGAACGTCCTCGATAACGTCGAATGCTGAACAAACACGGTAAGAAATGACTGTAAATGGGCTAAGAGCACCTGAGTTTTCTTGATACGGAAGTCTGCGGATTGGTTCTGAGTCGACTCTTCTTGCTCGATCTGTTGCTGGATTGCTTTTAGCCTCGACCGGACGCGATTTGCCGTTCGTTTGATTTCCGCCATCAGCTCTTCCAGCTGTTCATTCAGTTCTAGATTGGTACATGAGCAAATGACTGTATATATTAATTTATCTGAAGAGATGGAAAATTGATGAGGCCCTTGAGAAAAGCAAGGGAGGTGGCTGATGGAGCGATGCTCGAAAATTGCGCTTGCTGTGTTTTTAGTTTAATCAATGGCCTCGATAGGGTGATCTCTCTCCAGACTTGACTTTTTAGGGAAGATTTAATTGGGACGGGGCTAAATTGGATAAACTTACTGTCATCTGTCTGGGCACTACTCAGGATCGTCGAATGTTTTAACTTGACATCTTCTACTTTGGCTTGGATTTTGTCAATGTCGGATTGGATTTCTTCGACCTAAAGAAAATTGACATTCAGCAATTCACTCACATTTACATATATTTGAAAGAAATGGGGAGCAGTTGTCTTTGAGTCAGATTTGGACCCAAAACGGACAGATAATCATCTTCAAATAGGCATGAAAAAGAATGTCTAAGAAGAACTGTAATTTCCTGAAGATACCCCATATTTTCAGTTTGAACTTGGAACTTTCAAGGACGAACATGTCCTTGGAACTTAATCTAAGTTGATCCGGAGGATGAAAAATTAATCATCGTTGATTTTGGAATAAATCCCGCCGGCAGGCCAGGAAGAACGCTTCGTTGGAGAAAAATTAAACTTTTAGAAACGCATGTCACCGATCAAGTTCAAGTTCTTGAAACACAATAGAGCGTTGGTTTGAAAATGCGGATATTCACGTGACCGCACGACCTTGCTAAAGCCAGATACAGTGTCACAACTATGGCGCAATCCAAGAACTGCGGCTTAGTGCCCGTTACAAGCGATGAGCCCGCGTCCAGCTCGGGAAGAGCGATATTATTCTGTCTGACGAGGAAGAAAAAAACGGGCAGTAAACTCTGTCAATATATCGATTTCAACATGCGCGAGCAATACATTTGAAAACTACTTGACACCTGTCTCATATGAACCCTTCCCCTTTTTTCTCACTGTCCGTGTAGCTGTATTGACAAATTATTAATCTTGCTCTTTTTAAGACCCTCGATTTTAAGGCAATTTTTCATACAATCTTTCTGATTCGCTGGAGGCACTCTCACTGGCTCAAGATTGGTATAATTCCTAAGTAGAGGATCTCTTCATTATCGCCGTTTTGTCTGGTAGACAATTTTAAAAAGATCCTCCTGCAATCAATCTAAAACTCGCACCGATAGATACTTTTAAAATTTAATAGCATAAGTTTGATGAAAATTGATTTTTACTTCAAAATGACGTCATTTCGAACTGATTGCTTATTTTTAGCATATTATAAAATTAAAATGTGCGAATGACGCATATAATCTAGTGAAGATGTGTCCGAGGAACCGTTATAACTCGCCGTTAATGTATCTGGTGAATAATTAATATTGTCAGCTCACATTATGAGAATTCTTTGGGAAGGGATCAATTTATCGATTCGAAAAAAGTAGCTACAGTTATGTTGGATAAGCTCCCTACTTTGCTAAGCCCCCTCATCGCTTGCAACCCCCGTGAACTTGGAAAGCCTCTAAGTACTGTATGACTACAAACAGGAGGTTCGTTGAAGAAGATTCCTCCTTGATTTCAATTAAAATAAAATCGGTTTTTCTAATTTCCCGAGCCGGATCAGAACGCACTTTTTGTCCGAACCTAATCCGGCCCGAAGAAATCTAGGAAATTATCTACAGGTAGATAATACCCTCTGCATCCTCTTATGATGCAAAACCAATCAGTCGATTTAAAAGCCGTCTGTATTATTACTATTCAGGTCAGTGGGGGCCCAAATCTGATCAAAGGTCTTTTTAGTTACCTGGTTGAAGAAATCCTGCATAAAGTTTGAATTCCCATCTGGAATTGAAACAACTGTGTCTGTAGGTTCATCGGGCCCTCGCGCCTAAAAGTGTTAATTATGGGATAAGCACGTGATAAACGAAAGGGTTTATTTTTGGTCGAAGAAATAAGCTATTCTCAAACTAAGGAAAAAAAACAGAGCTAAAATAATGAGTAGAATATTGATGCGTCTATATTTTGAAAGTTAAACTAATTTTAATATCGGCTCAACGCTAGAATGCGTATGTTTAGCTTTCGCTTCGAGAGGAGCATTAATGTTTCAGCTTCTGAAGAGCCGGTGCCAGGTCGAAACAAAGCGCCGCGCTCAACTGCGGAAGGAAGGAAATAAAATCAAAAGTGACTCTTTTCAAAAGTCCACTTTCGAAAGACACAGTTCAGAACTTCCTTAGGCAAATAATAAAAAGAAGCGTTCCACGTGGGTAATTTTAAATTTGAGGGGCAATTACTCAAAACACAGATCATAATTTTTGATTCATAAAGATCAAATCATTCTTTTTGATCTAGCAAAATTTATGAAGAAATTTAAATTTAGCAGCTCGAAAAATGAAAAATTTAGTGTATGAATATTTTTTCAGTATGACTTGTTAGAATAAATATTTAAAAATCTAAAAATGCGACTTTTTTCATCAGCTTATCAAAAGAAAATTAATCAGAGAATGCATTTTCGGACGTATTTTGCATTCCATTCAAGATCTTCATCAGAATAATTTTTGATAAAAGCGAGCAAAAACGTAAGTTATGACCGAAAATTTAATATTAACCCCGTAACATGACTTTTTATGAAAATGTTGACTTCGAATTCATGCTTTTTTGGCATAAAAATAGACAAAACTGGCCATTTTCCTAATAAACGTTTGTGAATAAATTTGTGAATCGCTATTTATTCTGTATCCTACGATTTCCTTAGCCATAAAATGACCGTAATTATTAGTAATTACCGTTACAAGCTCGGCGAGGCGATCCCTCATTCTTTCTTCTTCACTTCTGCAAAATCTCTATTTCTTCTTTTTGTTTCTTTGGTTTTCGTGAGTGTTTTGGTTTGTGTTTTGTTTTATTTAATTTTCTCTATTTCTCGTCCTCCGTCTTTTTTCAGCTCGGATCTGGCTGGCGGCGGCGCTGCGCGATTCACAACTCGCCAAGGGCGCTCCTGATTGGCTCAAAACAGCGAATCCAATTCCGACTGAATTTATCAATTATGACTCATTCTAGAACCATATTACTCATCCTTGATGAATCATTTATAGTAAAATATTGATTTTAGGATTTTTTCTTTATTTTTCTTTTTGAAAATATTCTAGAAATAACAAAAAAATGATAAAAAAAGATTTTAATTTAAATTTTGTCTCCGACAAATTCTTAAAAATATAGATAATTTCTTACAGTTAGAGTCTTCTGAATTCAAATTCAAATCGATATTGTCTGATTTTCTCTCTGTGCCTCTCTTTCTTGTTTGAGTAGTGTATAAAAATAGTAATGGAATTTTCAAATAGGCTGAGAAATACAGTATCCTTTCCAAAACACGATGGCATCAGCCCTCGAGCGCCGCCACCTGTCCTGGGCACTTGGCCGCAGGGCATTACTTGGCGCCCACGTGGATTGGAGAAATCCCCTTTATATTCAAATTTTATTTATTGCGACTTTATGGGCAGGGGCAATCTGTACAGGAGTGAGGTTGGCTTGTGCAAAGTTCTCCGGATGGGCAGTGTACGAAATTCCATTCCACTCGCAGGCTTCGGAAACGTGACTTTGGTAGCTGGTTTCGGCGGAACGGTACGTCGAAATTTTGCGAAGAATGGGTTCTGAGTAGCTGAGGGACTTTCGCTGGTGAGCATCTTTTTAAAGGCTTCAAAATATTACTGTATTAGTAATACAGTATTACTCAACTCATGTTATTCCCTTAATTTTCTTTTTGAAGCCCTTGCCTACTAGCTCTGGCAAACTAGAATCCAACACCAACCGAGCAGTCGCCTTACAAGCTCCTTCGCAAGAAAGTGGCCGTTTCCCACGTGATTGATTAACACAGCCGAGATAAGCTACAATCCCTGCCTTACAGTAAGACAGAGTTTTCAGCTTGTAATTGTAGACCTTTCCCTCCACTTCTATTCGGAATACCAAGCCCCTGAAAAGCACGAATAAAAACGAAGAAAATTCTTGAAAAAAAGAAAGTAAGAAGCAAATTCTTACATGACGGTTATTCTTCCGTACTTTGAAGGATTCCCTTGATTGAAGGAAATATCGCGGATGGTGCCTGGAGAGTTGTATTTTCTGACGCCACTATTGACCACTTCGCCGGTTCGTCTGATTTGCGGACTGAGTTTCAAGGTCTGCATCTGTTTTTGATACTCAAGAAGTCGTTGTATTTGCAGAGCTGTATTCGCCTGAGCTTCTGTATCTAGCTTCTGAGGTATTGCTATAGGAGGTGGGGGCTCTGACCGCTAAAAATGACATAAGATCTGTCTTCTTTGTTATTTCATCAGTTCACTTACGATTTCCTCGATTTCTTCGTCATCTTCTTCGATTAGCTCGACTTTGACGTCTCCGGTATCGTCATCGCTATCCTCGACGGTGTGGACTTTATTGCTATTGGAAACATGAAAGCTGTCAATGACAGGTTTGTCATCATCATCGTCGATATAATTTTCTTCTTTGTTTTCAGTTGACGGTTTTCCTTTTGGGAAGTCACGGGTGAAGCTTTCTTCGGCGCTCTTTTGCTTTTTCATTTGCGGGTCTTTTCACGGTTCAAAAAATATAATCATTGAAAATTTTACTCAAGGAAAATCCTCGAACCATCCCTGGATCGACATTGATAACCTGAACTGGCTCTCTCGGCAGCGCTCTTTTATTCGCGGGAACGATGTTCTTGTTCATCGAAATTTTCTGCATGATTCGGGTATTTTCGCCGACTTTTTTGACGAATTCGTATGCTTCTATCACAGATGTAGCGTAGGTCTTTGTCGATAGATTCTTGATTTGGCAGAAGTGAGTGAGTTCTTGGTTTGAAAGTAGCTCGCCGATCAGTTGGCCGGGGGAGATTCGACGGAGGACGGAGACGGAAGAGACGAGGAAGGTTCCTCGGCGGAGTTCGGAGCCTCGTTCGTGGAAGGAGACGACTGTTCCGGTCTTTAGAAAAAATGGTAGAAAGGAAAGTAGATCATTATGAATTTTACCTGCATTGTAGCAATTTCTTGATGGCTGAATTTTCGGTCCGAAAGATCGCCGATTCCATAAAGATCACTCGTGATTATCTTCCGAAACTGCCTCGAAAAAGGCACTCCTACTGTCATCGTATTTTCTTCAATGAGATGCCACATGATCACTGTTTACTGTACTTGTTATACTCAAAATTATTCTCTATCGACTCAAAAATGCTATTTGAATCTTTTTGGAGGTGTTTTGGCTCAAAAAAAGCGCGCGATATCGATTTGGCTCGAAATTAGGCAGTTGATATTTTTGAGGGCGCGGGCTCTGGTTGGTTCAGACACGCCTCCGCGTTTCCTCGCTTTTGACTCGGGGCGGCACCATTAATTTTATGGTCCAAGAAATCTGTTTTTGAAGCCAAAAATTTTTTTGGAAAAGATAAAAGAATTCATTTCCAATCAAAATATATTTTTAGAAGAATAAAAAGATAAATTTTAGCGGTAAAAGAGGGGATCCATGTAATTGATTAATTAAACTAATAAAAAGACTCAAATATGACTAGAAATACCGAAAGTTAATTTGATTATGGTCTTGAAAAATCGAACATCTCGCTCGAGAAAGTTCTACCGAGCAAATCTCCTCGTGTCCTGATTGGCCTCTGCGCAAGAAAGCGTTTGGGTCAATTTCGAGTTTCTAAAAATGCGTTTTACAAAAATTAACCTTTTACGGCGAGCAGATGCCATCAAACTTTTGGATCTTCCTCTGGAGCAGAGAATTTTCCCACAGAAAGAATTAAAGAAGGCTTACAGGTAATTTAAAAATCATAACATTCTTTCTTCATCAGTTTTTGTTAGAGAAAAGGCGCGGAAGTACCACCCAGATGCACCGGAAGGAGATGCGGAGAAATTTAAGAAAATCGGAGAAGCTTTCGAACTTTTATCAAAGAACGCGACAGAAAATGCGGCGAGGCATTCTGGGCCGAGGAGAAAATATGATGATTTCAAGTTTGACGATTCTGATGAGGAACATCGCTGGGCGCAGATGAAGAAAGGTACTTATTGTTTCCCACTGAACATAGGGACAGTCGATTCTTTCCTATCTGCCCGTATGTCAAGCTGGTTGCATTTCAATAGTAGATCTACTATCTTGATAAAAATCAGCTGACGGTTTGGCCTACAGACTGTTTGGTACAGCTGTTTCTCAATATAAATAAGAATGATTAGAAGCATTTTTACTTATTGAAATGAAACTCAAAGCGATGGAATAGTTAGAGCCTGCGCATCAAATTGATGACTATTATAGACTATAACTAAAAAAAACTATAATTAATCGTTTTTTTTTCTCAAAATACTCAAGTTCTTATCTCCTGAAAACTGTCGATATTTTCAAATTAACCTGTTAAAACGTTTAAAAAATTGAGTATCTTTTATCGCAAACAATCGACTAATCTTCTAGGTTACAACAAAGGAGAAGAACGAGAAGAGTTCAATTTCCAACCAACTCATCACGAAACACCACCTAGCGAAGTCAACCAAAAATACTTCCATCTCGTAGCCCTAACACTTTCCTTCATAATCATTATCTTCCGGCGCCAGATTTTCCCCGAAAGCTTCTTTCCCAAAGCCAGTTATTTGGAAGAAATGGAGCAGCTGAACGAAAAGTACAAAAAAGAACACCGCGAAGTTTTAGAAAAAGCTATTCAAAGACGTTTAAAAGAAGAAACAGACAAATAAACATTTTATCTATAAAAAGTTTTCCCTCATTCTTTTAGAATGAGATTTACGAGACTCTTACTTGACATCGGGAAGAAGTACTCGAATGCGCGAGTTCTGTTGGGAATCGAAAGCGGAGCGTCAAAGAAAGAAATTCATTCGGCTTATTTGAAAATGGCGAAGCAGTATCATCCGGATAGGGCGCAAACAACAGATCCTGCAGAAGCAGAGGCGAGATTTCAAGAGATCGGAGATGCGTACCAGCTTCTTATCGGAAAGTCTGAGGCGAATCAAGGCGTGGGATTTATTTATTTTCAATTTACTAAAATTCTTACATGGCATTAAATCGAATCGACTGAAATATAATGATCATCTGGCTGATGATGTTAAAATATTAATATTCATGCCAATTTTTTAATTATTATAGTCTTTCAAAGAAAAAAAACTTATTCTTTCGAAAATGAAAATTTCTATGAAAATCCCTTTTTACAGATTTCTCTGACGAAGAACTAACTCAAGAAGAAGCCATCAAAAACGGCCACGCTCTGAACGATGAAGGATACCCTCTCGTTGCCGATATCGCGTATGCTAAAAATATTCTTGGAGTTGAACCCGATGCGACCAAAGAAGAAGTAAAAAGCCGATTTGTTGAGTTGTCGTTAAAATATCATCCGGATATCGGCGACGAAGAAATTCGAGACGCCGAGTATTTTAAAACTATTACAGAAGCTTACAAAACTTTTATGAACCAAGAAATTTTAAATCCTGGCCAAGGTAAAATCAAAATAAAAAATATAAAGCTCATTTTTGATAGTGACATATTCTGATGCTATTCACGCTGATCAATGGTACTCAGACGGGCGACGAAAAGTTCACAAAGTAGAAAACATGAGCAAAAGAAGGCACGAACAGTTCTTTGGATTTTCCCCTGACGAGATAAAACCTGCATCGGTGCTGAAGAAAATGAGAAACTATTCTGCTGATGCTGGCCGACCATTTGCTGTCAGAAATGCTACTTATCAAGGAATGCTGCCTAGAAGTGATGATTCAAGGAGAAAGAAATAGAAAATTGTGTTCTTACTTTATTGAATAAATAAGAGTATCTATTTTACATATTACATGTTAGAGGATCGTTTTCTTCGTTTTCTTAGACGCAATCATATTGACCGGTTGTTAAAAGAACTGGTCTTTTGTATCTGTAACTCTGCAGGGGTGACCATTTGGGCAAAAAATCATCGTCGGGCCGACCAATTGCCCGCCCAATACCAAAAATCAAGACCCGGGCCGACCAAATGCCCGACCAGTCCAATGTGCCCAGAATGCCCAATCGGGCAATTGGGCAATTTTTCGGGCAAAAATTTTCCCGACATTTCGGGCTTGTTAAAACTTTAATTTTTTAAATTTCTCTCAATAATTTATTACAGTTGAAGATTTAGAAGGTTTGAAATATATTTAAAAAGCGGTTAAAAATAATTTTGTAAAAGATCGATCAGGTTGTCAAGAATAGACAGCTAACCATTAAGGTCCACTTCACACACTCTTGCATAACCGTCTCGAAAAGAGGTTCAAAAATGGGGTTGGAATTTACAACTTGGAAAAATGAGGGATAAAAAGGATCTGGAGGTCAAGGGTAGACAGCTAACCATGAAGGTCCACTTCACACACCCTTGCAGAACCTTCTCCTTATATCTTTTTTCTTGTTTCTGAGCTTAACGACCAATAAGCGGACAGGAAAACGCCCACGTTCATGATTTCCCCCGGTGGGCATTTGCCCAACTGCCCGATGGTGCCCAACTGCCCAGAAAATGCCCAAATGCCCGACTTTTCCAATGTTGCCCAGCCTATTTTCACGCGTTGAGCCGACCAAATGCCCGCCCAAAAGCGTTTTTGCCCGAAAATTGCCCGATTTGCCCAAATGCCCAATGCCCAAATGGTCACCCCTGAACTCTGCATGTAACTTTGGGATGGAAGCGTGTAGATCATGCTCGAGGTAATTGTCGATGTAGAAATGTCGATGCGTTCTATCCCCAAAATAGCTCCGTTGTAGAGAGATGTACTAAATATGATGTTTCCGAAAGCAAGGATAGAGTTGTATTGCTTCATCGGTTCAAAACTTGAAACAAACGGAAAATTTGAAATAGACAATTTCAAAAAGAAAAAAGTCTTGAACCGTCCGTGGGACGCTTGAAGAGTCCCGGCATCAGTCCACACGTCTGTCAAGGTTTCGAAAATGTAGACTTGGTTCGGGTTGTCGTCCCCTCCTATTTTGACCACTTTTGTGTCTACATTCACGCAGCCACCGTTTTTGCTATTTCTTAACAGTTTTATATCATATTTTCACAATTCAATGTCTCCATACTCTCCAGGATGATCAGCAAGATAGTTCCACCCGGTTGTTGCCGAGTAGTAGGCCACTTGAACGCCACTGTAAGTTCCCACAGCTAAAGGGTACCCCTTGTAATTGGCGAGACAAGCACCATCGTGGTCGTAGCTCGCATCAGAAGTGATCATGCTAACACTACTTCCATCAAACATCTGACATGTCTTATATGGACTAAAGTTGAAGCAAAGATACACTACAAGCATTTTTTCCTGAAATAAGTTGATGAGGTTAGCTTACCAGCATTATCATCAATATTCGCTATTGCTGTTGATTCATCAGCAGTTTTTTCCAAAGAAAGTGCCAAGGAAACAACACCACAGGACTCGATTTTTGAGATCTTAAGAAATCAATTTATCTACGGACACAGTGAAATCAAACCGTGGTCCCGCAAAAAGGTACGTAAACCCTTGAAACAACGTATGCGCGCACTCTTGTAGATCCTGGAAATTATAACTATAACTCCGATCTGCCTTTTATCGACAGTCTTGCTTATAATCTTGATGATTTACTAAAAGCATTCGACTCTTTCCTGGAAGGTTCCATCTTCAGAAATAACGAACGTCAAGTCACGTGCTTTTGCATAATCGTTGTCGTCATCTGTGTACTCAGCAAGAACAGTGAAGTATCCCGAAGCACTCGGTGTTGTTGTCGAAGTTGTTGTTGTCGTAGTCGTCGTGGAAGTCGAAGTCGTTGTTGTTATCACAGCAGAATTACTATTTGTGGACTTGAGAATCACTGAGCAAGAAACATCGAAGGCAGTTGCTACATTGAAACGTAGCGAAAACCGTTTGAATTGAAGCTCCGAAGCTGACAACAACGCCCCCTTCAATTTGACTCCAGTGTCCGTTATTGCTCCATTTTCAAGAATTTGAACTTTGAAAGGGTCGCAAAATGTCTGATAAAATAACGAGCTTAGTTTGACAAAATAATTTATGCGATAATTGCTGAACCCTGAAATAAATGACCTTCTGATGTGACGTTGCAGTCAACTAGCTCTTGGCTGTAAAGTTCATCGTCAGTCACACTTTTAACCGAGACATTCACGTAACTTCCGAGCGTGTCTCCGCCTGAAATAATTTGATATTTTTTGGTAGTAGTTCATTAGCTCCATAGCATGAGCTTCATACCGTTGACTTCGATTTGGATGACGGGTGCATTTTGTTGGGGCTGGCTACCAACGATTTTTTTCTCAGAAATGAGCATCGCTAGAATTTAATCAACGAGTATAGGAAGACAAACTATCAACCTTTCTTCGAGTCATCAATAGAAATTCTGGGCTCGCAGAAAACTTCGCCATATCGGGCGATTGTTAAGTTTGTGCCATCGATCGTCATGCTATGGACTATTTCAGCCGTATAGTTCGCTTCAAAAATATTTAAAATTGAGATTCAAAAGTAAACTCATACTATCAATTTGACCTGAAGCATCTTCATTTGCAGTAAAGCATTTGTAGTACTCAGCAAGATGGGAGCCAGCAACGATGCAATCCCCAGAAACTGTACTTTCGTTATGACTTCTGGCCAAATAAACTCCAGAGAGATCCGACGAAAAAGATACATCGGAGGTACTGTTATAGCAAGCCGTATCTAAGGTGAATTGAGCACCGGTATCATGACATTCGATTGTGAATAAATCACAAGTTCCATGAACTCTTTGAAAAAGCGAAAGCACAGCTAAAAGCATCTCTGCAAGTGATCCAGTTTTCCGAGCGAAATCTAGGGTCATTTTCAAACATTACGACCGCAGATTATAATTGCGACAAGTGATTTAGTCTTTAGGAAATCTGTTTTTCAGTTGAAAAATAACTCAACTGCAGGTTCGCTCATAATAGCAGACGTTATAAGTGTCAATGTTGAAGATTAATAGATGCGAGCAAGTCGGTAAAGTGTTTGAAAATGACAGTGTTTCGTAAAAAATCTTCATTTACCGTCTTTTATTACAGACAGTTTCATATATTTGCTCTTCAGAAACTCATGTGCAAACACAGTCTTCTTTTGCTGACATTTTTGTCTTTTTTTTCATTTTAGATCGCGAAAAAAAACTTACGATGACAGAAATTGGGACAAGTTTTAAGCTTCCAGATGGGAAAATTATCGATAAAAGTTTTGAAGCGTACTTTTATCGAGACGTTTTTGTGTTTATGAAAGAGGATAAAATTGTAGAAGTCAGACCGAAGGATTCATTTTCAGAGGTAAAGCTGATGATAAACAAGAGAAACACTAATTTCAAAAAAGGGAAATTTGAAGGCCTCGTGTCTTATTTGCATGGGAGAATTCTATGAAATCAAGGAGGACACAGATGTTGTTGTTGACGGTGTTGGCTCGTTGGTTGTCGATATTTTGAGGGGATTTTTCGCTTGTGCTAAAGGTGAAATTATCGAAATTTCCAAATTTTTATAAATCGATTTAGAGGTCAAAACAATGCGAGAGAACAAGAAAGCCAGAGAATACGGACAAGAACCTCAAACCAGAACAACAATGGTCAACAACGACGACTACGGAGAGCCATTCAATCCTCAAACTAGAGCTCATGAAGTGAAGCTCGATTGCAAAGGGAAAAATGTCAATATCAGGTAACGAAGACAACGATGAGTAGTAAAAGCATTGACATTTACTCTAGCCGCGTCACGATTGTAAGTATCAACGTAAACAATCAGGAAGATCTGGAGAAGCTTGGCTTTGATCAGCTGCAGCAAAATTATGACGGGCAAAATGGATCCAAGTTAAGAAAGACAGTCGAAGAAAATGTTCACAAGGAAAGGGCTTGAAACTGATTTATATTTTGATTCGTCTTTCTTACAAGGATTGAACAGTTTTTGAGTCCGAAAAGCTCATTGGTCGCAGTATATCATTGGAATCTTCTAAATCCGACATTTCGATTACGAACTATGAACTGAACCACACTGCTTTATGATCTTGTTAAATAAATTATTCAAAAATCCAAAATTTCCATTGCTTTTGTCGGATTCTCTAAAAGAAAAGGAAAAAACCCGGCTGATGACACTAAGAATAAAATGAGTCAATCTTAATAAGTTGGCGGCATACCGCAGGCCGATGTCTCACGGAAAGTCGCTCCTCAACCCTCCTTATATATTTCGTCCAACCGGTCATGCAATTTACAGAACGAAAAAATTGCACTACACATTTTGAAAAAAAAAAAAATAAAAGAGCCTGATCAACATGGCCGATCGAGAGAGAAACTTCCTTTATGCAACAGGACGTAAATCCAAGAAAAATACCCAGATAAAAGGTATTGCGGACGCACCACCTTCATACGAAGCTTGCATGAAGATTACAGCTCACTGGACATCCGGTAAATTCGAGCTATAGAAATTAAATTAACCTAAAATTAGTTCCGATTCCCCGTCCTCCTCCTTACTTCAATTCAATTCCAAGCGAATCTGATTTTGAACCAGCGCCATCAACAGAACCATCTGATGTTCTCCAACGATTTTCTACTAGAAGAAGCAATTTCTGGAGTAAATTGCGTGCCTGCAGTTGTTATGTTGTTATAGCAATTTGTTATATTGTAATGATGATTCTTGTAGCAATTATTCTGATCTGCATCACTTATGTGAGAGATTTGAAAAAATAATCCATGACAACTATTTCCACACAAATCTTGTTGCCTCAAAAATTAAAGTTAAAAAAATTTTAAATAAACCACCAGTGTTATTAAAATATTTTTATTTATTGAAAAAGGCCTTGAAGATTTGTCAAAGTCATTTTGAGGCCAATATTTATTTAGAAATTTGCGTTAGAAACAATCTTCTTCAAAAAACATGCCAGAACTAGTCAGAATCAGAGCCTATAATTTCGAGAGCAAGTTCGAGCTTCTTCTTTTTCTTGATGATTTTCTTCATTTTTTTGCCAAGCTTGTCGTTTGTAGCCTGAGCAGCATCGATTCTAGGAACGATTAAACAGTCTGCAAAATGATCCCCTACTTTGATTGAAGCTCTGTCTTTTGAATATCAAGCTCTTCTTTTTGCTCGTTGAGTGCGTCTCGTTCGGCGGCTTTGCCTTCTGCGGCTTCGATGATTGCCGCTAAGCTTGCGTTTTCAGCGCCAATTGCTTCGCATCTAAATATTTTTGAGAACCTTTTTTATGGAAATGAAACTAACTCTTCTTCGATTTTTTCTTTGATTGCTTGAATTTCTTCATTTTCGAGTCCCAGTCGCTCGATAATTTCTTCTAGTTTTCCCTGAAAATAATTAAGAATAGGGAATCATATTTCTTTTACCTTGATTTCCTGAAATTCCTCCATTTCAGCTTGCTTTGCCTCTTGCTCAGCTTGCTTTTCGGAGATTTTCTCGCGGATCACTTCTTCAGCTCGAGTCATGTCAGAAAGTTTCGTCGCCAATTCATCCCTTTCTTCTTCCAACGCACCTCTAGAATTTTATAAAGGACAAAAACCCTCTTAAAATTTACTTGTCCCCTCCATTTTCGACTGCGGAGTCCCAAGCTCCCTTTAGCAGGTCCAAGGCTTCGTCAAAAGCGGCAGTTGCGTCTTCCATGATTTCTCTTTTTAAAGATTTAAAAGAGATTAACTGCTAGACAATTGTGCGGAATGTCGCTCCAGGTTAATTATTACAGAGTCGCCGTCAAACCGTGCGAATCATTATATGTACATATTTGATGTAGACTTTTAGCACGTTCCGCAGCTTTTTATTATTACCCAAGTAAGGATTTTAAGTGCATGTTGGTCGATTAGGAAAAAATAATTTGGAAGTCGAGTTTTATTTTTCTTGGGAAGACAGTGTTTAGTTTAGATAATCTGAGTCTGAGACGGGTTCACGTTTTCTTGGAAAGGTTGATTTACACCGCAAAGCTGGCCTCGACTGTGGTCTGTTTGCATTTTACGAGTTGTGAATGTGCAAATGTATATTTATGCGGCGTTATGTGGCTGGTCGGAAGATTGAGGCGACCAGGCGACGCGGCACAGGGGCGGCGGAGTTGACATCAGCACCGCCAGCACCACCAGAAATTACACCAAATCGCGCAGATTACCACCGCCCGCCTCCTCTACAGCAGCACAACACAACACTCAAAACACACACGCGCGCGATATCATCTTCTAAAGGGATTAACATCGCCACAACAATTGTCAGACCTTGTACGCGCCGAAAATAATTAGCTAAAGACGAGACCTCATCGGTTTTTTTTTTCTCAAGAAAAGTATAACGAAATTTCAATAGTAAAAATTTCTTGAATTTCAAAATTTCATACTCACTTGAGTCCATTTCACTATTCAAGAGCGTTAGGTATAAACTCGTCCATGTTTACACCATTTCTTGTTTATAAAAACTTCTACGAGCGAGCCACTAGAATTTTTTTCGATTTCCGGTTTGCTCGAGAAATTCCACGAGTACCCATGTATTTACATTCAATTTCCCAGCGTTGTTTATCCCGGACATTCCATTTCATTTCCGATTGAAATTTTTGGTCGGTTCGAGTATTTTAGAGGGAATTTTCGGGGCGCTGAGCCTGGCGCCTAAGATGGTTATTCTGTGGCTTGAGTATTATTGCGGCCATTTAACGGAGCTCGGGATTAGTGTCAAGACAGAGCTCAGTTGTTAATCTGTTTTTGAGCGATTTGTCGCAATTCGTTTTGCATTTTAGATCTGATTGAAGTTACGCAAACTCGAAGAGTGTTTATTTAACCCATTGGCGGAGCAGCAGCTTTGATTCCTTGCTCGATGCTATGTAACTCTTTATCCAGCGCGGGCTTACAAAATTAAATCGCCGTCAAATGCCAACTACTTCCGGGGGTTAATCGAGGGCCATCGAGCGCACAAATAAGCGACCGGCGGTCGATCTTAGCCGGTGACGGCACAAAGTGCCAGTTTTGGCGCCACTTCCGGAATGTAAACCTTCTCGCGCGCCGGAAATCGAAAGGAATTTGCCCGTACCAAATTTCGCAGTTGCTGGGAAATTAATCCAAATACAACTTGATTCCCTGAGAGCTGTGTTCTTCAAAACAGGATGCAACGATTCTTTTGAAATACCTATTTTCAATGCTTTTGGCCCCCTGTGATCTTAAATTGACCGGTTACTGTAGAAAAATGACGAGGAAAAGACTTTTCACATTGAACTTTTATTGAAGAGTTATTTGATTTTTACAGAACGAGTAGTTTCACAATAGAATAATTTTCATATTTTATGAAATAGTAGAAAGCTGTAGCAAGTTATATACAAAAACCATTGGTTCATAAATATTAAAAGTAGCAGGTTAAAATTCACTTCTGAATGCTTGTTTGTCGGGCGAGTTGGGCAATGGTCTCGCGGCTTTTTAGATACAATGCTGTGGCGTCAGAGTAAAGAGAATACAGGTTGTTGGGAGGGAAGGCTCCGACAGAAGGAAGTGGTGATTGAAACATATTGAACGAAGGGTTGAGGAGGGGACTCGTCAGACCCATGTTGAGGCCGATCGGATTGAGACCTCCAAGACCAAGGGGACTCGTAATAGCAGGATTGAGAGAAGGTTGAACGAGTTGGCGAAGATACAGGAGAGTTTCTACAGAGACATCTTTCTGAGGCGTTGGAAGGGATGGAAGGAGTCCAGGGATACTGGTCTGGAGAGTTTTCTGAGCGGGCAGAGGAGAGATTGCGCTCGGAATATTCAGAGCAGGGATGTTGCCGTCAACGCTGCTAGTTTTTGCTCGCTCAGATCCAGAAGTTGAGGATGGACTCGTACTTGTCTGCTGTATGGGTTCGGACTCGACAGATTGTTTGCGAGACTGGGAGGGAACTGTTTGGTCGCGGGAAACTATAATTGGAAGTTCAGGCTTCGGTGTCAGCTCAAGTTGAGGTGATGCTGTCGTTGGCTCAGTTTCGTCATTTGAGACGACATCGATTTCTTCCTCATCAACGACTAAAAATAGGGTAAAAAGCTGTTTTTGTGTGAAGAAAGTTTCTTACCAGATGAGTCGAATTTGCAAATTTTTGCAGGAGGTGGCAAACTCTCTCCTAGCGCTCTCTTTGCCCGTTCCATTTGGCCTCGGATGATTGAAGCGGATCGTTTTTTGTCTCTTCTGATGGAGCCTGTATCGCGGAAGCCCTTAGCAAAGGGGTTGTTGTCGATCTTGAGTCTTGTGATCTTGTCGTTTTGGTAAGCAGTGACGGCGATGAACTCCATTTCGGGAAATATGAACGACCTAAAAATGAAAATAAGGGGCTGCTTAGCAAGTTTTAAAAAACGGTCGTTTTGTTTAGCGTAAACAAAAAAATGGGATGAAGAGGTTGATTTTTGAAATTGGCTCGAGTGGGTGTTATCAAGTGGTTCACGTACTTGACAAGGTTGGAATTCAGGAGCGAGGGGTACTGGATCATAGATGGGTCGGAGCATCGAACCAGTTGGAAGCGCGGCTGGTACTTGTGCATACTGTTCAGCACGGTCTAAATGCTGCAATTAGTAACTTATTCTTTTGCTGGAATTCTTACATGTCCGCCCGACTCGGCAATATTGTTGGTAAGCTTCATTTTTCGAAAGCAAATGTTGGGCTTTGTCATCCAATGCTCTCCCGAGGCAGGCGAGTCCGGATGCGGAACCCACTTCTTCTGGATTTCCGGATCCGCTTTTCCGGCCACCATCCATCGCGAATTGTGAAATTTGTATCTGTGATCGTCTGCCGGCACAATCTCCATGAAGAGGCAGTATTTCGCGGTCTTCGAGAGGCCAGAGATGCGAATCTGAGGCGAAGGAAACATTCTCCTGAAAAAAATCGAGGTTAGATTAGAAAATCAGTTTGTTTCACTAAGATTCTGATAAGATAGCAATTTACGAGAATATTTTCGGCGGTAATTGTGGCGGTACGATTGGCGCCAATGCGGCTCAAAAATGAAATCGGGGGATGATCCGGCGGCGGGAGACCTCAAATTTGCTCAAAAAAGTATTTCTCAGTGTGCTTATAAGTGCCATAATCCCCCAGCTCATCGCATTTGTCCGGTTCTTATTCGGAAAATCGGTTTCTAATTAGATTTCCGCACCGTGTTTCCGGTTTGAAAAAGAAACGAAGTGAAATCTGAAACGAGTCTAGTTTCGACTATTTTTAGAAGCGCATTCATTTGAATTTGAATATTTGAAGAAAAACGAGAAAAAAAGGCGGAGTTTGGAGGTGCCGTCTGTCTAGTAATCCTCGGCGCTTTCCGGTGTTGGCGCCAACACTCGGAAGCTCCTCTCAGAGTATTCGCGCGCTCCTGATCGTCCGGTGAACCTAAGTAAGTTGCTAAACCCGCGCTTCCGAGCCCCCGGGAAGCCATTTCACCTTGTTTTGCGAAATCAGGTTTTCAGAATCGGGGAAAATGAAAACATGTGAGCTACGTCTAGCCGTTCCAATTTCAACCTGTAATAAATGCTTCACAGTTGAATGAATCACACGTGCGAGAGCGTAAATTAGCTAAAGAATATATAGTTTTTTTGCTATTCAAATTGCCTCTAATCGAGGTATTTTAAAGTGTCAATCGAAAAACCTATTCAGGATACGAAAGATTATGAAAGCCTTTTAACAAGATAGTGAGAATCGTAGCGAGTCGATAGGAGTTAATTCTAGTCGAGGTTTAGTATCATAAATTGTTAGCTTTTCAATTTGGGCTGAGACTTGGCGCTGCATACTTTGTCCTGGCGCGCGCCACAATGTCGCTGAAATTTCACACTGACATCAAAATTAGACCAGAAATCCTCTGGTACATTTTAAAAGGATTACAACATGGGGCTTAGGTTTCAGATTCAGCGGTCAATCTGACGCCTCCAATGCTCTATGCTTTCAAAAGAAAGAAAAGGAAAATCTAAGTCTATTTTTGAATAATTTCTAGTATGCTGCAAGTCCTTTTTTGGCACTTGCAACGACAAATTAGACCGTTTAATTTTGTTTTAATAACATATATAAACACTTGAATCAAATCAGAATCTGCTTTCATTTTATACAAATGCCTAGTTTACAATAAATCCGGATTAGCACATACCTTCCGTTTTTAGTGATGACCATTTCAGTTCCGATCTTCGCGAATTCGTCCCAAAGATCTTGATTTTCCAGCGTCGCAGTTGGATTGTCGTCGACTTGCTGCCCGTTTTCTTGCAGCATCTTGTGATGGAAGTTCTGAAGTGCTGGAGGACCAGAAACTGGGGTCCCCAAAAAGGGCCTCTGAGATGCAACTGGAGGGTGGCGGGAGAGAAAGGGCGAGATGATGCTCATCCTTGGTTCTTTCTGTATTTCTAGCTTTTTGGTTTATCTCTGTTTTGTTTTCTTGTTTTTCTAGCTCTTTTGGATTTTTTTTTCTTTTGTAATTTTAGTGTGATGTGTGAGCTGTAAGATGTTCTATTGAGTAAAGATTGCTAGGTGTCGAGGGGAAGCGCGGGGCGAGAAAAAGTGTAGAGCAGGGAGGTGGCGCTAAACTCACACGCTAGGTAGCCCAAACGTGCGAGTTGAGATTGCGACGGCCGCCGATTGGCGACCAGCGGGCTCTAATCGCGGCGCCAGTGCGTCGCTCCACCCAGCTCCACTTTTGACACCACCAAAAAAGGGGATCAACGCGCGCTGACGAGCTAACTAACACTGTCCGCAGCACCCAGCCTGGCGCCGACGCCTCGAATCAGCGGATTTCACTTGATACCCGCTCTGAAAAGACGGGGGTTTAGGAAGCCAAGTATCATCGCAGGAAGGAGCCTAAATCATTCCTTGCATAAGATTTCAACGAAAAATAAGTCTTTCAAGCAAAAATCTTTCCCTTTTACTTTCACGGTCGATATATAGTAAGATATATTTTTCAGTACTAAGAAGACTGACAAGATTCGTTTACATTTGCGATAATTATTGGCCCCAAAACAAGAAATCGCTTTATCTACTTGTTTCAATTAATTACTCAGCGCCAGAGTGGCACCTCGAAAGTGCTAATATTTACACCAGAAATTATATTTAGTGTATTGTATTGTGGTGATACACGACAGGGAGGGGTGCGGGCAGCAATAATGCTGGTTAGATTCGGCCCTCCAGATTCTCGCGGGGACGAGAGAGATACTTTCCAGGCGTCAAGGCGGCACCAACAAGGCGCGTACGCACCACCACCGCACCACTGCGAGAAAGCTTATTCTAGAAACAGAATCATTAGCTGGATGAGCTACAGAAAATACTCATTGTCGCACTACGAGAATCTCAGCTCCCAATTCTGCCGGAGTCGCAGTAGAATATTCTGATGGATATTATTTACAGCCTATAAAACAGGTTATGTTTCAGTACACTTGGCCTCATTTTACGACTTCCTAAATATGTTCATTCATTGTGAAAAGTTGCGTGGATTAGGTGGAGCGGATTTACGCCGCAAAAAGCCAATCGAATGATGGCTAATCCACGAGCTATGAAAAACAATTCACTCAAAATTGGAAATTGAAAACTGAAAGTTTCTCAGATCTCCATCCAAAGCTGTTTCTTTCCGAAGAGCGTGTTTGAAAAATATCAAACTTCAATCGACTTGGATTTACGGATGTGCCTTTGTTATCACTAGACAAGCTCAATTTTGCATTCAACAAAAGATCCTTCAATCCAGCTCAATATTGCTAAAACAAGTCAATCTTTGATTCAACAATTCAACGAGTTAGAGTCTCAAGCTCATAATTAGGTAACTAAGGCTGATATCTGATGAAAATCTCGGTCGATTTCCCGAAATTGGGTGTTATTTACTAATGCGCGAAATTTTAGCCTGAGATAATTGTCAACGATCAGATAGCGATCGAGGATGAGTTTACAAATCGAAGTACCTTCTTCTCAACTCCATTGACCTCGATCTGCTACTTGTTTATTTGCAAATTAGACGAGCATGAAGAACTCATCTGATTTTGGAGGAATTCTTAAAACCATCTTGTTTATATGTTAGTCAAACTATATTGTAAGCCTAACTAATGTAAGGAGCAAAAAGGAACGCCGACTAATTTCATCGATTAAATCGAGATTAATTAGGATACTTAATTTTACAAGCGTAAAGATTGTACCTTGAGCTAAATCGGAACGAGGAGTATTCTCATTGTTCCAAAAAGAATTCAGAGCTTCTTAGATTCACAGAAGAATGATTTCATGAAGTTACCAGATGAAGCAAGATTTCTTGTTAAAATTAGTTTTTAGCAACAAGGCAATTCTGACTTTTCAGCACATCTTCGCTCGATTCTCCAAAATAAACATTAAACGACAACTAGCGACTTTGATTGGAATCACTTTTCGTTGTTTTGGGAACAACGCTTGGGACACATTTTCTTGCCCACTCTGACGCGTGCCAGAGACAGTGGCTCTTGTGTATTGTAACCACGAAGAGCATCAACACGAGCAGGGCGAGAAGTGCCAGGCTAGATGGCTATCGCTCTTCGTCTTTTTTTTTTTCTTGGCACGGGACATTTTTGGTGCTAAAAGCCACAACAACACTCGGATGAAGACTACCAGGCTCCTCCTAGTTTGGTACGATCGAACATGATTATCACTTTCTTTCTAGTTGGTAAACAAACAAAAAATCGAGCTGTGATAGAATCAACCTTTTTTCTTGTTCTTTTTGGCAAGGATTGTTCAAGAGGAGGCATTATAGCCAATTATCGGCCAAAATCGAAATGAAAACTGTTCATTTTTTTCGAAAATGCACGATAGATACACAAGAAGCGGGCGGGATAAAACCTGGAGTGCCAGCTCGCGAAGCTTTATTTTATCGTCGGCGCCAGATTAGGCATCGTTCCGACACCCTGCTTCAGAGAGGAGCACCGAGACAGACTTGTCAGATTTGACACCGAAAAAAGAAAGCTTATACATTTTTGAAACTAATATTATTCAACAAGTTGGAGAACAACTGGCTTTTTTGAAGGTTAAATTTACAAAACGAATAGTTAGTCTTTTGTGCTCTTGGAGATATATCTCGTAAGAAGGTCTAATTAAGGGTATCTGCCGCGCGTTTTGGTGAGATTTGCGGTGCGCGAGAACTTGCACCCAGATGCTCGGTGTCAATTAGGCCTCCACTTGAGCGTTGATAGAGCGAATACTTCCGGTCTCGGAGGCCGCACCCGCCCTGCCAAGACTTTGAACCGATTGTCGCACTCGCATATCTAGGAAGCGAATACCCACTTTGATGTGGGCCCCTTTTCCTGTGCACTGGAAATCGTGCACACACATCAACCAAAGATACAAATTCCACACCCCTCCAAAATGTCCGATTTGAGAAGAATGCTCAAAAAAGTTCTTATTTTTCCATCAAAAGATGCTCTTTTTCTGGAGCAAGAAGAAGTCGTCTTTTCAAGAAATGCGGTAAGAAAATCTTGGTTTGCGTGAATTTGCGTCTAACAAGATGATGATGTTCTAAACGACCACTTGTAGGGTTGGAATTAGCCTGAGCATGTATAAAATGTCAATGCTTGCGCTGTTGATCGCGTTGAGGAAGTGCCTTGTGGTCTAGACATCCGGGTAGTAATCGGAAGCACTCCACCGAGCTCAGGTTCACATTTCCCAAATTCTTACCCATTTTTTTGCCCCGTGAGATATTCTTCGCGAAATTTTGACAAATTACCCGATTACATGACAGTTTCCGGTGTTAATAATCTCCCCCGCAATTAGACAAACAACAGCCCTCACGGTCAAATTTTCTACCGATTTCTTTCAAAACCCCTGTCACGGAAAAAGAGCCAGACGGCGCCCGGCAGGAGGACGATCCAAGCGGATCATTATTATTGAGACTGAGGTGGACGAGGATTTTTGAAATGTGATTATGGTCGAGGGCATCGTTCCTGCTGACAATGGTGCGTCGAACATAATCCGTGACGGCGCAGACAGACTTGGCAACTTTATTTTGACCGACAAGCGTATTTTCTGGAATTGAAAACGATTCAGCTTTCAAAGTGCAGTTCTCAGCTTTCTCTTCTTTAGATTTTATTTTGGCAAATATTGAGATTATTCAAGGAAAAAATGAAAATTATTGAATCTTTTTTTTTTGTTATAAATTCAAACTGCCTCCTGGTTCAAAATATTTAGTATTCAGTAAACACATTTGTCCACTATTTCTTTCAACAATCTTGAGCCCTAAGAATGCGCCTTCCCAGGCTAATTATCTCCTTTTTCGTCGCCTTGGCGTCTGTAATTATTCTTTTTCTGGAATATCCACATGTTGGTTATTTCTTTTTCACTTTCCCGTTGACCTGGGCTGACCCAGAGGCGGCTAGTAATTTGTGAATTCAACATTTTTAAGTTGGCACTTGGCGGGGTAGCTTCTTCAAGTGCCCAAAATGGAGGATGGAGGCGCGGCCGGAAGTGGCGGCGACTTGACACCACCGCCATGGCGCCGCCGCGGTGTAATATTTGTCGCCACTACCAAGTAACCGGTCATTTCAAATAACGAGCATGTGATGACTTTCTACAACATTACCGGAAGTACCCCAGACGTCTAAGGGATTCAATTTCGCCACCGCTTATTTTGACACATATTTATGCAGCAAGGACTTACTCATCTTTGAAATATTTGAATAAACTTTATTCATGAAATCTATTCCAAGATATTTTCAGATAGAAACA
Organism: Oikopleura dioica; assembly: GCF_907165135.1. Classification (NCBI taxonomy): domain Eukaryota; kingdom Metazoa; phylum Chordata; class Appendicularia; order Copelata; family Oikopleuridae; genus Oikopleura; species Oikopleura dioica. Next base: position 11,877,449 of record NC_137291.1, read on the forward strand.
GGATAAATCATAGCAGTTCTATGATAGAACTATTTAATTTTCTTAGTCAACGATTGGTCTTTGCACGAAGGTGGTTTATCCGCTGGAGATAATTCCCCGACAGGACCTTGCGTTTTCTTCTCGCTAGCTGGCACTGGAGTCGGACAACCCCAAATGAACATTTTTTTGACGATGAATTCAAGTTCTGAAACTGTGGCTTGGAATCTCTAGTAGTTGATTCAAATCTTTTCAATGGTTTCATGACCGGTTGGGTAGAGTTTTTATGGAGAGTTTGTGAATCATTTTCCCTTCATTCGTGTTCAAACTTGTCGAGGCAGCGTTGGAAAAAACCCACTCTCAGAAGACAAAAATGCGCTGAAACACCAAGAGTCAATTATCTACAGACGTCTTGAAGCTTTCTTTATCAATTACCCATGAATGAACAAAAAGGGAAAATGTTTCTGATGCATGCGGATGCAATTGATCTATTTGTTGAATTGAGGCGATACCAACCGTTAAAATTCACAAATTTCCAAAATAATCTGATAATTTACACTTCATAATCTACAGCCATCAATCTGCTGTGTTCCAAAACTTTTGCAATAAACTCTTTCTCATAGAAAATATTGGTATTTTCATTAATTTTCATTTAAGGGTAATGGTATACATCGGCGCGGCGCTGCTCGCTCGATCCGCGCTCCGCCAGAACCTATTTCTCACGAGACCGTAAAATCTGAACGGATAAAGATTTTTTCGAAATTTAAAAAGATTCTGAATAATCAAAATCACCTCTATTAACACAGCAAAAATCGTAATGATTGTCAACGAGGAACTATCTGAAAATTGCCAGTTTCCTTCAAACGACATTTTCTTTGACATTTCTCATCCAAAATTTTTGAAAATTAGACTGTCTTGTAAAGAATCGTCAGCTCTACAAATCCTGTTTTTCAGATTTTTGTTTTGAGCTTTCATTAATTTTACATCGCAATTTGGAAAGAGCGCTACTTCTTCTCCCGCCTCTCCGCTCTCTATTTCTCACGCCACGCCTTCACAGCGCTGATTTCAAGGTCGCTTATTAAAATCCGAAGAGCTTGAAACAAAAATCTGAAAAACAGGATTTGTAGAACTGACGATTCTCTACAAGACAGTCTAATTTTCAAAAATTTTGGATGAGAAATGTCAAAGAAAATGTCATTTGAAGGAAACTGGCAATTTTCAGATAGTTCCTCTTTGACAATCATAACGATTTTTGCTGTGTTAATAGACGTGACTTTGATTATTCAGAATCTTTTTAAATTTTGAAAAAATCTTTATCCGTTCAGATTTTACGGCCTCGTGAGAAATAGGTTCTGGCGGAGCGCGGATCGAGCGAGCAGCGCCGCGCCGATGTATACCATTACCCGAAAGTTTTCATTAAAGAAAACTCTAATGATCGTTTTTTCTTCACTCGTCAGATCTGTCATTTGTCGCGCGTAAAGGTGAAAAACCGCGCTGCCACTCGACAAATATTTACCACAACCGGACGGTACATCATTCTTACTGGCGCCAGGCGGTGGTCGCATCATTCACCACGGCGGCACTTCAAAAAACGAGACTCACACGAGGCAGAAAAGACTGACAAATTTTTCTTTTACTAATTATAACTAATCATGCTAAAATGTTTTAATCCGGAATAGCTCTTTCATCCTCGCTTTTATTTCAGTTGAATAAGTCTCATTCAATAAGGCCTTTTTGAGTACAGTATTTTAATTGAAATTATGGATGATCTTATTCTGGCCGCAATTTTGCCGCCCTGAGAAAGAAAAAAAAGACGAAGCATTCGACTTCCGGAAGTGGTTGCGCGAAAGTAGATCTGAAGTGGTCAAGGGATGATCCCGTCCGGCACAAAATAATTTATCGCTTTTGGCCTTGCACCAAGGAGAGTGTATATTTCACCGAGCGGCCGTTTGATCCCTCAATTACGGTTTGATCCGCCGCGACCGCGCTCAGACAGTCTAATACGTGGTCAACTTATCTGACAGAAATTGTGAAACATAATCGATTCTTGATACTTTCGAAAGTTGAATACAGCAGTTTTTATGCAACAAAACGTATATTCATTCTAGAGCGCTATATATAAAGCTATTTTCGACTGCTCCCCAGGACTGGATGGCCGAGCGGTCTAAGGCGTTGGATTAAGGCTCCAATCTCTTCGGGGGCGTGGGTTCGAATCCCACTTCAGTCAAACTTTTTTCCTTTTGAGCAAAGACATCAACCCTTTTTGAGTCTTTGCTTGTCCATTTTGATAATCATCAGAACTCGATAACACCCACGAACGATGCTTTTAACGAAATGTCTTTGGCTTTAATTAAATAATGACCCTGCCACGCAATAATCCCCTCGGATAAGCACAGGTAATTTCGACTTGTCTGTCAAAAAACAACTTCCCACTGCCCAGGTCCCTGTCAGCGTGCGAAACTCGCTGTCTTGTTTTACATAAGTCCAGGCATTGTCAAGTTAAACGACCGGCAATTAGTAAATAATCGGAAATAGAGAGCAAGCTTATTACTTCTTCCCAGCGTATCATCCTGCCAAAATACTGCTTTCTGACCAATATTTTTTGAAGTCATAGAAGAAAATGCAATAGAGTCTATTGAATAGACACTAACAAATGAAGAAAATATCAACCTCCATCATTCAGATTTCATAATTTATTTGATAGTCTTTCAATCTTTTTCTCAAGTCAGTATCTAAGCCAGGGTTCAAAATCACCTCACCTAAAGGTGCACCTTGTTCAATTTAGGTGAGGTGCAAATTGTCACCTCACCCACCTCACCTAAAATTTTTCAGATTGAAGCTTTTTTAGGTGCACCTAAAAGGTGCACCTTTTTTGAAATCATCACCTCACCCACCTCACCTAAAACTTTGAAGATTTGGGCCTTTTCTAGGTGCACCTAAAGGTGCACCTTTTTTGTGATCATCACCTCACCTCACCTCACCTAGGAATGTTTTGATTTTAGGTGCACCTTTTTTCTCGGTGAGTTGTTTTAAAGTTTGAAATTAAAACTTAGCTGTTGATTTCGAGTTGTTTGGTTATACCCGGCATTTTTACTGGGCAACCCGCAGATTTTTCAACGGATTACTCGCGCGTAGAGCAGAGTTCGAAATTTGTTGGCAGTACTGCCACGACTGCCACTGGCAGCTGCCAATTTCGGCAGTCACTTGGCAAGAGCAGCTACAAGAGACTACCCGCGGAGAGTCTTTTCACGGGCTACCCGCTCTACTAGTTTTATCATTTCTGCCGAGTAGCTCGCGATTACCCGCAACCCTTTTTCTCGAGGCAATCAGACGAGCGAATTTTCTTCTTTCTAGGCGAAATTTTCGCGAGTAGCTCGCGATTATCCTTTACCCATTTACTCGATCTACTCGCGCGGAGACTCGCAGAAAAATCTGCGGATTACCCGGAAGAAATTTGAGAGTAACTTCAAAGGACTTGAAATCGAAGTCAGGAGCAAAATCCGTGCCCACACTTGATCAATTATCACCTAAATTTCACCCACCTCACCTAAAAAAACTTTCAAAATCCGTCTTTTTAGGTGCACCTAAAAGGTGCACCCTTTTTCAGAATATCACCTCACCCACCTCACCTAAAATTTTTCAAAAATTTGCTTTTTTAGGTGCACCTAAAAGGTGCACCTTTTTCCAATCTATCACCTCACCCACCTCACCTAAAATTTTTCAGATTTGGGACTTTTTTAGGTGCACCTAAAGGTGCACCTTTTTTGTAATCATCACCTCACCTCACCTCACCTAAAAACTAGGTGATTTTGAACCCTGATCTAAGCTTTCAAAAGAGTCAACAGAATCATCATCCTCTTCTGTCAAAGATCTTCGCATTTGCCCCTTCACTTCTTCTTTAATTAATTTTCTGTTGAAGTCATCTCGTAGAGCAGCATCCAGACTTGGGAATCGAAAGCTTTTTTTACGATACAGAAAATTTGATGAAAGAATTGGATCATCTTCATCACTAAAAAAGATTTATTTTGAGGTAAGTTGACTTTATTCTTACAATTCTAGCTTTTTCGATCGGTCGAGCGTATGAAAACTGAAGCCAAAGATTCTATTCTGATGAATCGGATCGTACAAATCATCATAATCCGGCTTCGTCCTCAGCTGCGCAATTGCTCCAGTAGCGACAAATCTTAGCCTAGCTTTCTCCAAGTTGTTCAAAGTCGGCTGATTCGTGATTGTTTGGACTTTTATTCGATCTCTTCCGTAGATGTCCCGGACAAATTTCGTTAGATTTTTCGTCGTGTCGAAGTACTGGGAATATGCTTCTTTGGAATATGGAAATTCATCAGGATTTTTCTACGATCGGATTTTAAGAGCTTTCTGATCAGTTGAAATCAGTACCTTGGAAATAAAGTCGGTGAAAAACACTTGCGTGCCCATTTTTCTTGAGCTGACTTTAGCTAACCCAGCGGAGGCCAGTTCAGAGTCTTTATTGAAGTAGACGCTGTGAAGAAGCTTGTGCACGAGCACGTGATTCTCGTCAGCAGCACCTGGAAGAGCAGGGATCATCGTTTGAGCATTAATTTCATGTCTCTTCATTGAGTGCTCCACTTTAATGTCTTCATCTGTTCCATAGCAAGTTTCGACGACTTTTCGATCGTAAAAACGCACTGCATGAGCGAAGCCAGTAACTGTGATTCTGAACCCTTCTGGAGGTGGTGGTTCTTTGGAGAAATAATTGACATGGTGGATCTCTTCAAGCTGAAAATTTGATGCCTCCCCACGATTTCCGACGAGGCGGAAATTTTCGTAAATTTCATCGCAAAACTTCAATGTATCGGTTTTCAACAACACGACGCCTGGTGCTGAGTCTAGTACTGTCCCTGTGAGCCTAGAACATACAGTCAGAATTGAAAGAAGATCTGAGTAGAACCTTGCAAATGTAAAATGTCTTTGACCAGCTGCTTTTAGTCGATTCATCGTTTCTAATAAAGAAAATTTTATTACTAGAACGCTTTTAAATTGAGCTTTTATATCTTTTAGTATGAAATGAAAGGAGGGCGAAGGAATTGAGAATTGGCAGAATGAAAAATTATAACGGAGTTGGGTTATTTCCTCAAAATGTCGATTTTGAATTTGGCGGCGGGGATTTGTGTCACTTCTACAGTTACATGAGCGTTTACTGAAAAGATCAATCATTGCCGAAGAAAACGGAAAACTTACATGTAAGAGCGAAGAGTGCGCCACGTAAAAGTCCACAAGGATAAGCCAAAAACTTTGGCGCGTCTGTCAGATACTGTTTACCACTGCTCAACGATGTCAAGGTGCGGAATTCACTGTCTTGAATCACATAAGTTCCAGCATTATCAGTCTAGCGATAGAGATGAATAGATAGAAGAAGGAAGTTGCCTACTTTTAGTGAGTTTGCACTGCGGCGAAAACACAATTCCCAGAAATCGCGGCAAAGGAATCGAAGCACGTCAACTTCTTCCTTGAATCGTGGTCGGTCTTTGCACATATTCTCGCACAGCGATATCCCAACCTAGAAAAAGAACATCAATTTATCTCTTCGGGATCAGATAAACCCAAACGCTAGTTCTCTCAGCAGGGGACGAGAATTCTCCGGGCGGTATGCTCTCCCACTGAGCATCACTGTGCGCCCTCTTTTCAGGAAATTTTCGACAAAATCGGACAAAAACAGTCAATATCATAAAAAAAGAATTTTAACTACAGAAAATAATCCTGGTCTGGGACGGTCAAAAATACGCCTGGTTCGGGACGGAGAAGATTCATCGACCGGAATATTAAAATGCCAGATACTGCGGGATCCTCACGGTTTTTGAACGAGCAAGGCCGTAAGTTTAGAGAATGGGTTTCTAACAGAGAAAAACAGCGAACTTTCACCGTAAGAGAGCTGCAGCTTCTACTTGTGGACTATTCTGAAGCAATGGACTTCGAAAAGCATGCTAACCATATGACGATCGCCCGGGATATCATCTACAAGACCATCAAGTATCCGAAAATTTCTCGAAAGTTCGCCCTGGATAGCCTTTTGGTAAGTTTTATGTTATAAATGTCTATTTATCGCAATTTCTCAGCCTCTGATGACGATTGCCACACAGAACGATTACAAGGAAGCACTCAACTTCAACTGGGAATGCCACCGCCGGGAGATGCTGAAGCCGATCGATGGCTCTGAAGACAATTATGGCCGTCGACGATTCTACACGAAACGAGAAAGACAAGACGAATGGTGAATACGCAAATGGCCGAAGCAATGAAAAAAATAAACTGTATCGACTCAACATACCACTTCCCAACATATGAACACTCCATTGAATGAAAATAAATTGAAAAAAATTATAACCCGGCTCATTAATATTTGCAGAAGAGAATCCTTTCCGTTCAATCACTTACAACTCACCTTGTATCCAATATCCTCTAGTATAGAAATATGCTCATCTTTATCTGCACTGAAACCTTTCCAATCAGCAAGCTCATTGTGAAAAAATTCGAATAGCGCGTACGATTCCATTTTGATCTAAAAACGAGAAAATCACGGCCTGATTCAGACAGAGAGCGGAAGAAAAGGGTGTTAGAAATCTAAAGACTAATTCCAGTTTTAAAAGATTTCACCAAAAAAGAAGAAAAGATGTCAGTTAGGAGGTTTAGTCGGGTCAAACATGGGTATCACTGGAGCAGATGGAGCTGTTTTCGCCTTGGATTTCTTATTCATGCGCATTGGATTCGATGTATCTGACTTTGCGATTGTCTTCGGAGGATCATTCCAGCCAGCGGTAAATTCTAAGGCTCCATACAATAACTTTCTACGAGAAAAGCTTGACCTTTTTTGTCAGGTGATGGACCCGTTGGAATTTCTTTGGGAGGCCCCCGCTCGGACATTTTTGAAGGCAGAGGTGGCATCGGAGGCATTTTAGACATTCTAACAAATATACACATCAACAACTTATTTTCTGATAGGTAGCGAGGGAATGGCGGAAAAGGCTGAACTGAAAACGATTTGTTTGAAAGTTTATTGCACAGTTATTTTATGTTCACAAGTATCGGTCCATTTTTCTAAATCGAGCGAGCTGTGTTCCAGAAGATGCTCGCATGGAACTTGAGAGGAGCTCATCAGGAAGACGTTGGTGGACATTTTGGAAATCGCATCGCCATTTTCACAGAAAATTCGTCCAAGTGTTGTCTTTTCTATTTCTCGGAGTTGTTGCGGGCTGAAAACAGTTAGTTTCCCCTTTACTTGAGTACCCAACCTGAATTCACCGGGCCTTTGATACCAAAATCGATCTCCGCTTCTCAACTTTTTAAATTGATCTACCAAAAGACATTGTAATGTAGGGCCGGTTCTTGTCCCGGGAATAGTCTTCTCCAAAACAAGCGCCGGGAACAGTTCTATATATTCCACCTGAAAAATTATATGATGAACACACCTTGCCGATTAGAAACAATATACGTACATTTGAATATAATAACTTAAATTTATCTATCACATCTGTATCAAACTCATTTCGTAAGTCGTTCCAGTCTGACAAAGGCGCCAAGCCACAGTGCTCACGCCACTCAGCGTAAAATGGAAGCGCGTGATCTCTGCCTCGTTGGATATTCAGAGCACCTAAAAGAGAATATTTTATATAATCTTCTGTGTTTTCAAGACGTTACCTAAATCAAGCGCTACTCTGTCTGAAGACTCGAATAGCCTCTCTATTAGCTGAGGATTCATGGGACCATTAAGTTCCATTCGTTTATCTTTGCTTCCAGTAAAAACAAGCCCTCGGATAATCGGGTCGATTCCTCCTCGTTTGAACAATTGGTAAGGATTGAAAAATGCCTTGTACAGCGGAAGGTCACCGTATTGCCTGTGAGGCTGAAGATTTTCATCCAATCTTTTCACCACTGGTTTGATGAGACTGTGGCCAAAGCGAAACGCAGCAGTAGCAAAAACGTTCGTCACGGAGGGATTTTCTGTTGGATTGTAGCCAGTGTAATTGCCGAGTTTTTTCATACCCTCCTCGCCGAGAATTTTCGGCAGCCATTCTGAGTATGTTACTTTTTGCATGATCGCGCCGATGATTTTTCTGCTCTCAAGATATTTCTCTTCGCCAGACCAATGTGGGTTAATTTCATGAAGACGCCAGGCGATTCGATTGTGCTCGCGTAAGAAAATCGTATGCATCGTTGTAAGGCCAATTTGTTCATTTGCACGAGCATCGCCTGCCATAAAACAAGCCGTTCTAGCTTCTTCTGATGGAACATGCTCAATTATTCCCCGACAATCCATTTCAACAGAAGCAGCATTCGCGGGGCCAGAAAACGGGAGCATTCCTTTTGGATATTCTTCAGTTCGCGTTTTCAATCTTCCGAGAGGATCGTTATCCATTCGAAGATAATTTGCCTTTTCTAAGTCAGAGCCGTAGACATTCGATGCGTCGATGAAGGAAGTTATTGAGTTGATTTGCTCACGACGAGAGAAGGAATCAACTAAAAGACTAGAAACGCCTTGAAGAGGGTTTAATAAAAATAATGATCCTTGATACAATCAGATAGATAGGACCCTAGCCTGAACCACAGACAGAAGCAGAGCGAATGAACTCAAGACATCCATGTTGAATTGTGTCGTGATGAAGCCTGTCCGTTTCGAGCGTGGACTTCCTGATTGGAAAGCACGGAGCAGCGTTGGTACATTCATCCCGACATAGAGTGTTCCTCCCAAAATGAGTAGAAGAAGGACTCATGGCCGTAAGAGTGATATCATGATCAAGAAATTGTCCCCATTGCATGAGAATCCCAGTGAAATCTGGATCAGGCTCCCAGGAATGTCCTTTGAGCAAAACAAGGGAGACTTCTCGTGAAGAGGGAAGGGGCTTTGACCCGTAGTTGATGTCATTCCAGCCGACTGGCTCGTTGAAATCATTTTCGTAGATGGGTTTTAGAATTCGCTTCAGAGGAGTGGTCGCAGAACCCCAGAGAGGATTGTTCAAATTGTTACAAGTGCCGAATAAGGTTTAACGAAAGCAATAAAAAAGAATACATAACTTATGTTACATAAGTTATGTAACATAAGAAAAAATATAATTGAAATTTCTTAAACCTTTACCCATCAACAGTTCGATACTTCTTATGAAAGCACATATTCTCCTCGCAGTTTGGCACAAGTTGATGCTCATCACAACCGGCAAGTTCCCGGAGATCGTTGATATCTTGCTCTGTCAAATGATTAGCAACTTTTTTGATCTCTGCATCAGGATCAAACTTTTCTGGCTCCAAGTTATCAAGAGCAAGTCGAACAGTTTCTTCAAAGATCTCAGCTGCTACTGCTTTTTTCAGCCCGGGGCGAGAAGGAAATTTTGCTAAAGCGAAGAGGGTACGAACAGGTACTTCTGGAGTTGATGAGTCTTTTTTGAGACGGGCGATGGTTTGATTGACAGCTTTTCGTACATTTGCAGCTGCTGTGACTACGATTTGTTCGATTTCGGGTCCTCCCATTAGGCCAAAATCGTGGATTCTCTCAGCGATACGGTTTGTGGAAGTGCTTCTTTTAAAAATAACTTCTATTGGCTTTGATTGAAGCCCGGCGTAATTCCGTCCATTGCAAATGTAAAGACCTGCATCTTCTTCTCTTGCTTCAAAAATGATCAGTTTCTTATCAATAACAGAGTAACGCCCGCCAGAAATGATCTTCTGTTGGTCTTTTGATAGCCACATGCTTGGAAAAGGATCACCGAAGACATCGCAAGGGATTTCGACGGTATCGCCTTCAAACGAGTTTCATACTTGAAAAATCTTCCTGACTAATTTCAAAATGTCATGTTTTGTTGAACTCGAGCCTGACTTAAAGCTGATATCGACCGTTGAAGATAAAATTACAGGCTTGACTGGCTTTCTCATCTCTACTGTCGTCTCGCCAGAAGCATAGCCGTCAGGATTTCTAGCAGTACAAGTGTAGACCCCGGCTTCTTTCTGACCCGCTCTGTAAATTTTCAGCGTCGATTCGACTGTATATCTATTAACAGAGCCGGTTATTCTCACTCTTTTAGATCGTTTTAGTCTCTGGCCATCTTTGAGCCAGGTAACAGTGGCTCTTGGATTCGAAACAAACTTGCAGGTAATAACAATCACTCCACCGAGATATTTTTCTAGCTTTTGGTTGTTATCAGAGAGCAAAACCGGCCAAGAGAGAACTTTTAGAGTTCCAGAAGCAGTAAGCTTTCCTTCCGAAGTTCTCACTGAACATTCGTAGACGCCTGAATCATCGAAGACCACATTTGGTATCTCAAGACCAACAGATGTTATTTTAACCCGGTCTGAAGCTTCAATATCGATTCCGTCTTTTGACCAGGTAATTTGATGATCAGCGGCGCAGGGAAAAAATACTGGTGCCCCAAAAGGAACAGTCACATCAGAAGGCTTTCTTCGAAAAGCATCTTGGAGGGCTTGGACAAGAGGAACAACTTGCTCTTCGCAATCGGCGAGACTGACCCCTTCAATAATGTTCATCGACTGTCTTTGCTGAGGACTCGCGCAGCTTGCCTTGGGCATTTCTTTTAGCGAAAACCTTCCAGAAATAAAATTTGTGAAGGGTTTTAGATCGCAGTCACATAGAAATGGGTTGCCGTCGATTTCCAACTCGTTGAGATGATTGAGCTCTCGGAACATTCCGGGCTCGAGGGACGTTATTCGGTTGTGTTCGATATTGAGTTTCTCCAAACTTTTCATATGGGTGAACAGATCTGTGGGGAAAGAACGAAGCTCGTTTTGATTGAGAAAGATGTTCTGAACTCTTTGGATGGAAATTATTAACTAGAACGCGGACGGAAAATGCGCTGAAATCAAGGAAGAGAATCTCCAACATTCCTTGAAAAGTGATCAAACGCTCCGGGCTCAATCGTCTTGATGTTTGACGAAGACAGGATGAGTATTGATACACTATCTACGTTTGTGAAGGCACGAGAGGAGATAGTTGGGAAGTAGTTTTTACGAAGATCGAGGATTCGGCTTCCTTCTGGGAAAACATCGGGAATAGAGCGTCGTCCGCGACAGATGACGGTACTTTGAACACATTTGCATTTTTCTGGGCAACCATCCGCTGTCAGAATAGGTAGTAACAGTGATACTGCCAATAAACGGCCTATCATTCTGAAAGAAATAAGTCTAGCAGCCATCTTGGAACAATAAAGCAAATTTTGAGGCACATTCGTGAAATCAATAAGGGGTAACTCAAAAAGAATTTGAATTTTAAAAGAATAAGAAACAAAAGAAAGATCAATCAGGAATCGGCGTTAAGAAGTACAGTAGCACAGAGAAAAGTTGATACAAAGTTTTTCCTGCGGATGGTTGAAGAGAAGTCATTTTGTGCATGATTTAAACGTTGATAGTAAAAATAAAACTTGGAATGAACAAAGTAACCAAATTAAAAAAATAATTTACAATAAATTATAAAGCGGGTCGTATAAATAAAAAGGTCTGTGAAGAGTAAAATTACTCTTCGTTCGTCTTAGCATCCCAAACAAAGAGAGTTTGATCGTCTCCACCGGCGGAGATGATAAATTTGTCGTCGCAAGTCCAGCAAATTGATGTCACGGCTTCTCCGTGGCCGTAATGCTAGAATAATAAATGAGCGAATGAAGAAAGATTCGTGAGCAAGAATGATTCTTAGGATTATTTGTAGGATGAGAATGAAATGCGAAAATTCTGACGAATAATAATTTTTCATTAGCTACAAACTAAAAACTGATTGCGCTTTGTATTAGAAACATACCCAGTTGACTTTTGCCTTTTGTTTCTTAATATTTTTTATATTATGTCTTGAATTAATAGACCCTTACCATCATTCCTCCCATAGTTTTCGGCGGGAATTCCTGGAGTTGAATGGATCCTTGATCATCCCCCATCGCGACATATTTTCCTGAAGTCGATACAGTGGCGCAAGTTGAGTTGAAAGGAGCGACAAGGGGATGGCGCGGGCAGTGGAATGTTTGCCATTTGAGCTGAGGAATTCGAGGATCTTCGAGGTCGAGAATTTCTGCCGATGGAACGATGCAAATGACGAAATCGTCATTGTCCAAAGCTACAGCAGCGAATCTAGAGAGCAAAAATAGGATAAGAACAATGAGCACTAGACGTACTTTTCGTTCTCTGAGAAGTCGACTGAAGTGACAGGAGCAGCGAGGCCTTGGGCAAAGCCTTCTTTAGCAAGTTTGAACTTGTTTTCCTGGTCGATTGTGAAAAAGATCAGGTTGTTATCTTGTCCTACTGCCACTTTGTTTCCGATGTTCTAAAGACTGATCAACAAAACGTTTTCTATAAGCAAGAACCTGGATAAAAGTGATGGGTTTTCCAGTATCTCTTCTCTTCGATAAAATTCGTTCGTTACATAACACGAGAATTTCCCCATTCTCTAGGCCGACGCAAATGAGCGCCTCGTCGTCAATATCCTGAAGATAAATTAAGCGCTCGTTAGCTTGAGCAAACACGGAAAACAAGGATTCTAAACGAATGAGTGACTTACTGTCAAGTTCAAATATCGAACAGCGGTCACACCAGCGGCAAAGTGGACTTTTTGAAGAAGCATCTTTGATTCAACATCCCAGACGCGCAAGGACCCGTCAGATGAGCCGGAAGCGATGAGATTTGCTTGAGTTGGATTGGCACAGACGCAGTTTACTCGTATTGGGATCTTAGATTCGTTAGACTCCCTCGTCCCCTAAGGTCACTTGCTTATCTAGATCGAGCTTTGCTCGGTCGCCGCCGTGTATTTCTCTCCATTCGGTAATTCACGCAGTTCGTGAATTAACCTCTATTTTACTCCAGCTCGAAATACAGACGTCAAAGATACTTTACTCGTTTTCTTCACTCGTCCAGATATAGAGAGCAGGCAAACTACGCTAGAAGTGGGAGATTCAGCAGAAGCTAGGATCCCTTCAGTGGTATCAGAGTAGTCCCGTTGGAGAAAAGGTAAATTTTCCGCCATCGACAACCGAAGTTTCGCAACTTGGACGCTGATTGGCCGTCAGCGGAGTCGAGGGGAACCGAATCACCAACCGCCACCGCGCCGCCGGAGAAACTCCACTCAGAGAATTTTCCGCGCCGCACCACACCAACACCACCCCGAGCGAGCGCCACCACACGAGCGCCACCACGACCCACGCGCCGAAAGTCGCGCCCACGCAACCACGCACGCACGCCGGGGAAAACCTAAAATACTCAGAAAAACAGAATTCTTTCGCCACTTTTCACCAAAAATCGAGAGAAGTTTACGAAGAATCGACCCTTGGACCAGACCTTGAAATTTCGACAATCGCTGGACAGAGAAATCGTCGGGCGTTTGCGCAAAAGGCACCTCAGCTCATCATATTGCGACTTTTAGTCGCAGTATTTTCTGAGGGCCTGAAAGGTAATCCAAGGCCCATAAACCCTTACTGCCGATATATTTCGAGCTATGGCGGCGAACAAATCACTGCTAGAAACCGTCACCGAAATAAGAAGCATAAACGATCGAGTAAACTACCTCGAAGAACAAGTGCGAAATGACGAATCACTTAAGCCAAGCCTAGAGCCCTTGATCACAGAAAGCAGAGTAAAATTAGAACAGCTCAGTACAACGCTTCTTACCTGCGAGCTCGATCAAGGAAAAGAATCTACGAATGCTACAATGAGAGAAGAAGCATGGGTGGCCACTACCTGGTCTCGTCACGTCCAAGACTTGCCGAAGCTGGACGCCGCATGCAACACATCTTTCAACACCTTCTTGGGCAGAGCCGACATTTATCACCGCGCCTACGTCCGCGACAGACCTTCACGTGAACAGCCTTTCATCGCAGCAGTGTACAGCCACTTCGACTTGAACATCGAACGCTCACTTGGAACCGAATTTCTGAATTGTCAAGACTGGAAATCGGCCAAGGCGCTGCTAGAGAAATCATTCGCCGCGAAGAGTCACTACTTACTGAAGCTAAGCGAAGTTTTCGACGTCGAATACGACCATTCGAAGCCGTTTGCACACTACACCGCCAACGTCTTGCAAAAGATGAACGAGGCGAAGCAAGCGACTTTGAACTCTTACCGACAAGAGAAGTCAGCCGACGCCGGGGTCGATGAAATATTCGACATATTCTCGACGATGATGCTGTACTTGAATCTTAGGAAAGAAGAACCAGACGTTTTCAACGCAATCCTTCCAAGCCTATCAAAAGTTTACGATATCAACGAACTCTGCCGTCTCGCCCAATCCACAAGACAGAATCGAGTTGACAGCGCGACCGTCTCCCAGCACTTCAACAGAAATAAGAACAAAAAGAAGAAGAATGCTAAGCGCGCCAGCACCGATTCTAAGGATGGGAAAGACGATAAACAACCAGAATCCAAGAAGATTAATACGACTAAGAACGTCGAAGATTTCCAACCATTCGATGTTCACTTTTACACAGTGAAGAAGAAGCGACCAGGAAAGGCTTATTTCGCTTCGGCTACCATCATTACGGGCTCTAAAAGTTTTGACGTATCGATGGAAGTCGACAGCGGAGCCGAGTCCTCCTGTCTGTCCGCTGCTTACGTTCCCGACAAATTTCTCCAGATGCTGAAGCCCTGCCCCTTCAAGGTCACCGGTTTCAGCCCAAATATCCCCGCCGAGCAGCCGAGGGGTATCCTTCCCTGCCGCTTATCATTCAATGGTGGCCCTGCATTCTCCTTGAATCTCACCATCATGCCAGGCAGTAAATACCCAAGTCTACTGGGCCGCGATATACTAGAGAATGCGATGACGGACAGCTTCACAGTCGACAATAAGAATCGTACTCTCTCATTTTGCTACAACGAAGCCTTCACACAAACTGAGACTCAAGTGGTGAAGCTGGACGGAGTGAAGCGGACCAAAATCAAGAAATACTTGACGACTAGATCAGCGGTCAAAGACAGCGATCGGTCCCGCACTCAACCACCACGAGAAGTCCCAAAGCTGGACGCGCCGAACAAGAACGCAGCCAGGTGCCCCATTCAGCTAGCGAAGCAAAAACTCGGAATAACCCTACCAGCAGACGCAGACCCGGGGCAAAAGAAGATGGTCGCCGAGCTGTGTTTGGAATTCGACGACAGATTCGGCTGCGACGGTCAAAAAATGGGTGAATTCCCGTTCGAGATCGAAATCCCGACTGATGGTACGAGTCGAAACATCAGTCAACACCCGATTCCGCAAGCTTTTCATGGTCAGGTCAGCGATCACATCTCCGAACTGCTCGAAACGAAAATAATAGAAGAGATCAAAGACCAGAAAGGGTTTAACAGCCCGGTATTGCCTATTCCTAAGAAATCTGGGGAAATGCGCTTCTGCATCAACTACAAAAACAGCCTGAACAAATGCCTCTCCGACAAATCCGACCCTTACCATCTCCCAAGCATGGAGGATACGATTGCGAACATTGGACCGGGCAATAAGTTTTTCGCCACAGTTGATCTACGAAGTGGATATTGGCAGTGCCCTGTAAAGAAAAGCGACAGGTACAAGACTTCCTTCCAGTGGGGTGGGAAATCTTACGCCTTCTGCAGACTACCATTCGGTTATCGATGCTCGGGGAATATATTCTCGCGCGTCGTAAACACAATTCTCGACTCAAGCCCCACCAGGAAAAAGATGCTTTCTTATATCGATGACATAGTGTGTTTTGGGAAGACTTTCAGCTGCTATTACAACACTCTCCGAAACCTATTCATCGCGCTCCGCAAGTTTAACGCTAAACTCAAGGGCGAAAAGTGCTCTTTCCTACAATCCGAAGCTCACTTTTGGGCCGAATCATCAACGAAGATGGAATCAAACCGGACCCTGCGCAAGTCTCCGCTCTTCGTCAGATGAAACCCCCACGCTCCCAAAAGGAGTTAGCTTCATTAATCGGGTCATTGAATTGGATCCGAGGTTTTCTAGAAACGAAAATGGGCGAAGCTATTTCATCCGGTTGCTTCTCGAGCAGAATGAAGCCCATAAACGATGTTCGAAATTCGGCGAACGAAACAAATTGTTTCAAGTGGACCAAAGAAGCGGATTTGGCGCTCAAGGAAATTCAACGACGACTCTCCGAGACTCCAGTCATAAGTTTTCCTAACTTTGACGAGTCTTTTCATCTCTACACAGACGCGAGCCTGTACGCAGCGGGTGGCGTCCTGCTACAAGAGTATGGCGGGAGAGTGCACCTAGTAAGCGCGATTTCCCACACCTTCAACAAAGCTGAAAGAAAATGGAACACTTCAGAAAAGGAAATGTTTAGCATTGTCTGGTGCTGCGAGCGACTGGAAAAGCTCCTGAAAGGTAGATTCTTTCAGATTCACACAGACCACCGATCTTTGATCTTCCTACACAAAAAGAAGTTCAAGAATTCTAAAATAAGCCGATGGCAAAGCCGATTGGAAGAATTCGATTTTCACATTGTCTACATCAAGGGATCAGAAAATCAATTCGCCGACTTTATGAGCCGCAGACCTGGCGAGGACGACAAATCACTTGGATACGACTCTGAGTTTCCCGTTGGTCGCGAGTACGAAATCGACAAGAATTCACCAGTACGTGTCTTCGTCCCTTTCTGGAACGAAAATCAGTTTCCGGAGAAAATCACTTTATCAGAGGTGAAGATACATAAGGTAAACGTCAAGGCTATCGCGGCGCCAATGGAGATTCCGTTGGTGTCAGCGAATTATAATAACATTCTGGACTATCAAAGGGAGGACTCTGCTCTGAGTGCAATCATCACTTTTCTGGAATCTGGTAAGGAGCCACTGGACATAAAATCGCTGGTGAAGGACTCCGACCACCGACAATCGTCTCTACTCAAGATGGAAAAAGCTCTGTTCCTGGATAACACTACCGGGTGCTTGATGTGTCAATTCAAATCTGGCGCGCGGGCGGTGGTACCGGAAGCGGTAAAAAGTCACTTTCTCTTTCTAGCTCACGACTTGTCCGGTCATCTGGGCGAGCCGCGGACTTTAGAGCGATTAGAGGACGTTTGGTGGCCTTCATTTCAAGACGATGTTTCTAACTACGTCCACAGCTGCGTCCCTTGCCTACGCAGAAAAGGATCTGCTGGAACTCGTACCAAACCGCCACTTGGAACCCTTCGTCGTGGAAAAACAGCTGGCGAATCGATTCAGATCGATTTCGCTTGTATGCCTCCCGCTGGCGGATTCAAGTATTATTTGGTGGTGGCGGACACTTTCTCTCGCTACACTTGGTGCATTCCGACGCGGTCCGACACTGCTATCTGCGCTGCAAAAGCGCTCATCTACAAGGTCTTCCTTCCCATGGATTTCTTGCCGAAACATCTACACAGTGACAGAGGTACCCACTTCTGCGCAAGCGTGATTGACGAAATGTGTAAGCTTAACCAGATAAAACATACAATAAGTACCGCATTTCACCCTCAATCAAACGCTTTCGCAGAAAGAGCGAATCGGACTATCAAAAACAGTCTATTCTGCATGGTCAACTCATCTTCCGGTCGAAAAACTTGGGCCGACTGCGTTCCCCACGTGATGCGCGCGCTCAATAGTGTGAAAAACAAAAGCACGAAAATTTCACCGCGAGAAGTTTGGTTTGGCCGAAAAAGTACTTTCACCCACTCTACTGGCGCAGAAATGACAGCGGAAACACCTCAGGTGTTTGGTCTCAATGTGGGAGCTTTAGCGAAATCGGCGGAAGCCATTGTGAAAACTGCGATGGAAGCTGCTGACCGAGCCATGGAGCACAGGCTGAAAAACGAGCCTAAGCCGAGACCAATCCCCGCTGGCGCTGTCGTGTACATTAAGCGAGAAAACCTGACCGACGCTAAAAGCAAGAAGGAACGCTGGGTAGGTCCCCTGAAAGCCGTTTCGAGCAACGACTGGGTCGTCATGGTCGAAGATAAAAAAGGACAACGTGATTTCATCCATCGAGAACACGTGGTTCACGCCGCAGAACGAAATCACGACTTACGCTGGATTGATTACTACGAGGCCGAGTACGTATTCCCACATTTAACCGAAATCGTTAAGTCGAAAGTCCCACAAAAATCGCCTGTTCCTACTTCCAAACCGATGGAAAAGTCCGGGTCGAAGTCGCATGGGGGGAGGAAATCTTCTCAGGTCGCGTCGACTCCGATGGTTGCTATGGAAAAACCGCCAAGATCATCTCTATCACCTATTTTGGAAAGTAGACGCCGATTGGACATGGAAAATCTGGGAGATACAACCGCTACATCTATTTTGGACTCGTCGGTAGCTCCAGCCGAGCCGTCAGATCGCTGGTACTCTGGTGGTACTCTTTATGAAACTGCCGAGGACATGTCAGCTGATGCTACAGTGATTTCGGAGGTTGCTGCGCCCGACAATAGCCATATGTCAGTCGATAAACAAAATTCAACAGTAGTTGAGGGCTCAGCAACTGAAAACAGCAAGAAAAGAACCCGTCCAAAGTCTTCACCAGATCGTCAATACTCAGCCGGCGCCGATCCGAATGCGACTTTAACCGAAGTTGGAGCAGCTCATCTCCCGAAACATACAAAACGAGCACACCGTGAAACGAGGCCCGTCGAACCTCTAAACATCGGCACAAACTCGGGTCAGTCATACGACTAAGCGCAAGTACTGCCCCACTCAGGTCCCCTATTCATCGACCGGGGCCTGAAAAGGTACGGAAATTATCACAGTTTACCGTCGCCGACGTATTTTGAGTTCTTCTACATGTGCAGCTACTCCTTCATGTCATCACCGCTCGGACATCACGAAAACTTCGCATCTGATTCAAGCTTTTTCCCAAAAAAGGGTTTTTTAACGCGAATCAGACTGCCTCGACGTTTCGAACCTGCCATGTTACTCATCTTACGCTTATACTCCTGCAAAAATCACACACTTTGGCCTTAGAGGACGTTTCAGTCTCATGGGGGGTATTGGGATCTTAGATTCGTTAGACTCCCTCGTCCCCTAAGGTCACTTGCTTATCTAGATCGAGCTTTGCTCGGTCGCCGCCGTGTATTTCTCTCCATTCGGTAATTCACGCAGTTCGTGAATTAACCTCTATTTTACTCCAGCTCGAAATACAGACGTCAAAGATACTTTACTCGTTTTCTTCACTCGTCCAGATATAGAGAGCAGGCAAACTACGCTAGAAGTGGGAGATTCAGCAGAAGCTAGGATCCCTTCACTCGTCCTGGCGCAAAGTGGCCCATTGTCATCATCGAAACTTATTATTTTTATTTTCGAAAGAAAAAAAACTCTCTTACCTTCGCTTGTTTTTTCGTTTATCACAGCAACGGCGTTGTCTTTTGTTCCAACAAGGATCTTTCCTTTGACTCGGGCAACAGCTTTGACAGTTACGCTTTCTTTAGCGTCGTTCTCGATTGGAACATGGAAGCTCTTGCATTTCTTCATCTGACTATCCCAAAGCTTAATTGCGCCGGAGGAAGACTTTTCTTTGCCACCGGTCACGATCAATCCGTCTTTCAAAGTCGTGAACATGGCAAAAACGGGACCATTGTGAGCTCGTTCGATGATTCTTTGCGCGTTTGAACCTTGCCAGACGATGACAGCTCCAGTTGCCATTCCAGTAAAAGTCATATCGTCAGTGCCAAACGCCAAGCTCAAACATGTGCCGACTTGATTGAGGTTCAGACAACCTGGCTGGGCTTTTTTACAAAGCAAGACAGAACCAGCAATTTGCCAGAAAAATAGAGCGCGTTCACCGACAGTCACGAATTTCGAATCAGAATCTGGTCGGAAATCTGCTTGGAAAATTTGACGAGGACCGGAGCATTTCGATGCAACTTTCTGGCCAGTTTGCCAGCGGTAAACGGAAACTGTGTGTTCGGAATCGAGTGACGCGGCGAGGATGAGCTTTCCAGATCCAGAGAAAGAGACTGCGGATACTCCTCCTGAGAGACCAGAGATGATCGAAAGCGTCTCGGTAGTTGACTCATTGTCGTCGATATTCCAGACATGAACGCTTCCTCCAAGTTGACCAGTAGCGACTACAGATCTATAGTTTGGATGTTTATTCTGCGTCAGGCAAAGAATATCGTCGGAATGTTGGTCATAGAAGAACTGCTCTTTGGTTTCCATATCTTGGACGATCGCAACGCCAGCAGCGTGGTAAATGATCCGCGAAATGGTATCAGGGCCAGTAGCAGAGAGTTGAAAGTCCAGATTACAGCGAGCATCATATCCTCGATAGCCGAAAACATGCTTGAGTGCGAGAGTGTCGATTTTATTGTCATCTTCTGAGTTGAAATTCGCCATGAAGTTGAGCTCGTCGCCTCCACGGGCAAAATGCGTCCTAGACTCTATTGGCTCTAGTTCGATTTCAGCTGCGTCGCCCTTGTTACGTCGCTGTTCTCGTCGGTTATCAGAGTTTGTCTGTCTGTCGTAGTCGATCTTCATCTCTTCGTCGACGTCGCTATCGAAGAAATCATCATCGTCGTCAGTATCTTCGTCATCCGACTCGTGGACTTCCTTGCTTTCAGGTCGTTGCCAGATCATCACGGAGGCGTCTAATCCACCAGTGGAAACAAGCTGGCTATCACCTGCTGTAAAGCGAACTTTTGTAATGTGCGAAGAATGGCCGGTGTATTTCTTGCATTTCGCGTGCTTTTCCATCGAAGGATACTTGAACAGCTTCACCATTCCAAAATCATCACCAGTAGCGATGATGTTCATATCTCGATCAGTGCAGGCAGTGTTAATGTCTGTAACATTCGTATATGCAGGCCAGATTCCCTCAACTTCTGGACCTAGAACAGACGTCCACAGATGCCAGGACATCTTCGCAATGGTTGCTTTATCAGGAGTGATTCGCTTGCAGCTTGGAATTTCATAGAACAATCGCTCGCTTGCGCCGGAGTTTATTTGAATGATTTTGCCATCGGTAGTCCAATCTACGTGAGTAATGTAGCTAGAGCTTCCCTTGCAAATTCCGATTCGTTTCTTCTTCTGGATCGAGTAAACATCGACGAAGTTTTCGTGACTGCCAACAGCGACGAATCTGCCAAAAGGATCAAACTTGACATCCGAAATATTCTGCTTTCTATGTTGGAATTCTTTCACAATTTCCAGTGATTCTGCCTCAAGAAGCATGACTGAACCATCAAGGAAGCCAGCAACAATGATAGTTCCGTCGGGAGAGTAAGTAAGAGCTCGTCCAGCTTTGCCAAGCTCTTTTGCTGCGGTCATCTTTTGGTTTTCCACATCCCATACTCGAATGCTCTTATCGTCAGAAATCGTAGCAACGACTTGTTCCTCTGGATGAGTGGCCAAGCCCCAAACTTCGCCCTGCGCGTGTCCTTGGACGAGAACTTTGATCGGTCCTTCCTTGTCAAGTTCCATCAGCTCACCGTTCTTTGTACCAGCGATAAGGAAGTCGTCTCCCATGATGATTGTTCGAATCGATGGATTATCCGCAATTAGAGGACCATGCGAGTCTTCGGAGACATTTTCCGCTTTGACCTCGTAATCTCGTTGCTTCTCGGTCATGTCCTGGTCCCAGAGATAAATCCATCCGTTCTTTCCTCCGGAGAGAAAACCCTCTGGCAACTTGCAAAGCGTAAACACAGGGCCTTCATGTGAGTCGACGACTCGCTGGAGTTGATTTCCCTGCCAGCAGTAAATCTTTCCATTTTGCCCTCCTGAATAGAAGATGCCCTCGTCTTCGCCATGAGTGCCGCAGAGATGTGAAGTTGTTTCTCCGTTTGAGCCGCAGATACCTCGCTTTCCTTCAGCGCTAGCGCCAACAATCTTCCAGAACTTGATATGCTTGACTCCAGTGGACACAAATTTCAACGGATCATGTGGATCAGAGAGGACGCAGAAGACCTTGTCTTTCGACCCGTTGACCTTGGAAACGCATTCTCCTCGACGCCAGTCCCAAACAGCTATAACATGCTCGTCCGAGAGACCCACTGACAATAGTCGTTTTCCGTCAGAGGTAAAATCCAATGCACATACGCCCCGTTCGTGAACGCCGTTGAAGATCGAGATGGTCTGCATCGTGAGAGCATCCCAAACATGAATGGCTGGGTTACGCCCGATTTGACCAGTGGCGACAATGTCCTTTAGAAATGGTTAAAAAAGTGTGTTGAAGAAGAGTAGTCTGAATTGGGTTACCGCTCCGCGCGGCCTCGCTACATTGATCTCACATCGCTGGTCACCGGCTAATCCCAATCCTACTCGACACAACTGTCCCTCCCGAAGGAGATCGTCCAGGAAATGTGACGAGCGGAGAAACAATTTCTGGTTCCCGGTAGTGTCTTCCGACACCAGTCCCATCACGAGACTAACCAGCCAGGGTGAACCTGACTGGTGACCTCTCAGACCTTCCCCGGGTGCAAATAGCCCCCGCCAGCAAGCTTACTTCGACGGCAATGACGGTTTATTTCGCGGTTTATAAATTGAATATCGCCGGGAGCTAGTAAGCTGGGGTGTTATGGTCCCCATTTCCATCAAAGTTGGGGATGCGAAATTTGGGGTTAATTTGAAAACTGAGCACCATAACACCACCCCCACCAAGAAATCCCCCGATTTTCCTTTATAAGCCCCAAAATTGACCCTTCTCCCCCATCAAGGCCGGAAGGTTCGCTGTCCGGGGCCGTTTCGGCGGCACCGGGGGAAAGTCCCCAGTCCCGTGGCGGAGAGCGCCCATCCCGAATCTGGGATGAACGCTGCGTAGAGCCGAGCAAAGGCAGCGGTGACGGACTTGTCCGTAGCTGACGGTGAGGTAGCGTACTCGACACGAGCGAAAGTTATGCGAACAGCCCGAAAATGGTTTGGGTGAACTCAATGGGGCTTACTCTTCGGACTTGTATCTTTTTTACCATTTTCCTTGGTTGGGTGGAGAGTCAGGGATAGAATATCATCTGTGTGTCCATAATAAAATCTTTGCGAATGCTCCTCTCGGTTGTAAACGATTCCAAGAGCTGCGGAGTGAAAGACGATTTCGCCAGCTTGAGTGTATTTGACGTTCTCTCGGCAATCGTGGCCTCTGTAACCTGCACACCATTTCAAAGTCAGACTGTTCTCTGGTGCACTTGGGCGCTTTTGGGAAACTCCTTCAGTTTTGGTGCTCTCGGACTTGAGTTGAATAATGTCTTCGTTGTACAGATCACGGGAATAAGTTTCTTCCATTTCCGCTTCCAGATCTGAGTCTACGTCGCGATCTGGATCGGATGAATCCGAATCCTCTGAATTAGAATCGATACCAGAGTTCGAAGCAATGTCATCATCGTCGCCTTCGACAACTTCTACACCTTCGTCAATGCTTTCAGAGTCACCGACGAGCTTCCATTGAAAGAGAGCATGATCGGCGCCGCCAGTTGTAAGTAGATAATTTCCATCTAGAGTCCAGCGCACATTCGTAACATGCGCAGAGTGACCATTGTACTTTCTGAACTTGGCGCCACGCTTGGAAGCTGGGTAACGGAAGAGCTTCACGAGACCGAAGTCGTCTCCGGTCGCGATTAGGTCGTTTTCGCCACGCTTGTCTACCGAGTTGACATCGTTCAATTGAGAGTACTTCGGAAAAACTCCATCCACGTTTTCACCAACGACGCCTGTCGTCGTCGCCCATTCCAAGCCTCCAAGAACTTCTGAATCAGTCACGTGTTCACCACTAGCATCGTAAATTAATCGCTCTCCCGCTCCGTCACAAGCAGCGATGTGAGAAGAATCAGCTGACCAGTCAAGTTGAGTGATAAACGAGCTAGCCTTCGCACCAACAGCCGTATCAGCGTAATCATCGGCGACGGTGTAAATGTCGATCTTGTTGTCGTTCGATCCGACCGCGAGGAATTCACCAGATGGCGAAAATGCGCAACAATGACGGGCTTGTTTTCGATCATGAATGGCTTTCACCTCGCTCATGTCCTCCGCGTTGTAGATTTTCAGCGAGCCATCTTTGAAACCAACGGCGATGGTGGAACCATCAGGTGACCAGCAACAGCTTCGAGCTTCAGCCTCAGCGTAAGCGACCAGACTTAGCTCGTGAGCTTCCAAATCCCAAACGCGAATTGATTTATCATCAGAAGCTGTCACCGCTTTCATTTCTTCCGGATGCGAGGCGAGGCCCCAAAGTTCTCCTTCCGAATGCGCTCGAGTAATCCAGGTGATTTCTTCATGATCAGCGTTGAGAACAAGAACATCAGATTGAGATGTTCCTACGAGAATTTCACCATCGTCGTTGATGCTCAAAGATCGAATGTAACTAGTCGCTAGTTCGGCTTCTAGCTCTCCAAGTTCGATCTTCTTCGTGATTTCCAACTCGTTGTCGAGCATAATGATGCAACCAAATTTTCCACCAGCGATGTATCCGTCAGCGTAGGAGTGAATTGAGTAAATTGGTCCAGGCGCAGCGTTCGGAAGGGATTTGACGAGGTTATTTCCTTCCCATGAGTAGATGGATCCGTCCATCGTTCCGGACAAGACTCGGCCAGTTTCGTTTTCACGAGTGACACAAAGAACAGTTTGAAGGGACCCGTTGTCTCCAAAGACACCTCGTTTCGACTTGAGCGTGTTTCCCATCAAGTTCCAGACCTTGATATGCTTCACGCCGACTGTATAAAAGCTTCCATCGTTGTTTGGCGTGAAGCAAGAGTCGAAAATGCGATCCGAATGGCCGGAAACGATACAGAGTTGCCTCGCCGATTCCCAGTCCCAAATTGCAACGAGACTTTTTGGGTCAATCCCAACTGAGAGAACTCTACTCCCGCATGTAGAAAAACCAACGCTTCCGACACCGTGAGTGTGGGTTCCTTCTTTCTTGAGAACAGATTTCGTCTTCATCGTCGTGGTATCCCAAATGTTTATTTGGGGATCTTTTCCAGTTTCGCCAGATGCAGCTAGCTTCTTGTTTGGATGCATTGAAAGGCAGAGAATATCATCATTGTGATGAAGGTAAAAAGCCTGCTTTTGATGATCTTGAGAAAAGACGATTCCAGTCGCTGCAACGAAGTAGACAATGTGGCCTTCTTCATTGAAATGGCAGTTCGACCGACACTGGTGGCCTCGGTATCCGTAGACCCAGTTAAGCCGGAGGGATTGATCTGGTACTTTCTTACTCATCCCCTTTTGACTTCTGAAAGAAATCGATGAATGAAAAAAGGGACATTTCTTGCGAGACGGTTTAAATAACAATTATTTATCAGTATCTCAAGCAAGCTGTGGAATATTTGACAGTGAACGTTGAAAGAAATAAGGAGCTGTACAAAAAGTTAAACTAAAATATTTATTTTCCTTCGTTTCTATCCTTTTAGCTTTGGCCATCGCTGTTTGATGTGATCAGCTGATTTGGCAGTAAGCTTCATGCCAGCGGCAGGATGAGCTCCTGGCATAACCTTTCGCATGTACACTTTTTGCGCGAAATCCTCGCTGCAGAAGAGAATTTCGCAGTCGTATTCTTTCGACGGTTTCCATGTTCTTTCATAAAGCGCCATTCCGACTTCTCCTGGCTCCTAAAACGAGTTATAAAAACGAAAAGAAAATTGAGAACTTACGATATCCCAATACATTCCACGGACGCTTTCTGACGATTTATCAACAAAGCTGATTTTTACCAATTGAGGCGATGAATTTTCCGGATCATCCGTCTCGAAGAAATCACCTGCTTTCAAATTGTCGAAGTCCAAATGCGCCTGGTACTTCGGCTTTGCTGCTTTCTCCGCTTTAGCCTTCTCATTTGCTTCTTGTTTAATTTTCTTTTTCTCTTCAGAAAGGCGTTTTTCTTTTCGTTTTTCTTCGTCAGTCTTGACTTTTCTCTTCTTCTTCGGAGGGCTTTTCGCTTCTTTCGCAGCCTTTTCTGCTTCTCTTGCCGCTTTCATCGCTCTTTTCTTTTCCTCCCTTTCGATTTCCTTCGCTCGACGCTTTTGTTCTTTGATGATTTGTTTTTCTTCGAATTTTTTCAAGTCCTGCTCGAGTTTTCTCTTCTTCTGAAGCTCACTCTTTGGCCCGGGCTTTCTCATTTCCTCCCTCTTCGGATCATCCTTTCTCGGTCTTCCAACAAATTTCGGCTCTTCATCTTCGCCCATCATTTGAATCACCTTTTCTCTCTTTCTGAACTCTTTTTCTTTCTGCTCGATGATCTTCTTATCGACACCTTGTTCACGAGCAGCTTCGAGTTCTTTGCGCTCTTGTTCAAGCTCTTCAAGTCGAGTTTCTCGCTCCATTTCAGTTTGAACTTTATCTCTTTTTCGGGGGTAAACATTGCTGAAGACATAGATGAGAGCTTAATGAAAGAGAGATAGAGAAAAACTCTTCCAGTTTTCCTTATTTTTAGCCCCGCCCTGGTAATTTTAATTGCCCGTTGGATATTGCTCTTGACGGTGTTATCGATTTTCTTCGTCCAAGGATCATCAGAATTGAAGGATCCAATTCCCTCATCCTCGTTGCTTTCACTTTCCGCTTCACTTTCAGACTCAGCGCGCAACTTATCCTTTCTGACGTGCCACTGGCCCACTTGTCCTTTTTGGATTACTCTGCTTTCTACGTCAACGACAAACGGTCTTCCGCGTTTTATTTTCGTCGAGTTGGCGATCTCCACTAGATCCTGTAAACCAATTTGTTAAAATAATCAAATTTGACCTTTGCCGTTTAAAATTACCTTTGAGGGGTAGATACTCTTGTTTCCCTTGGGAAAGAAGCTTTGTTTCTCAACAAGGTGTTTCTGATTGAAAGTTTCGACGGTTTGATGCTTCCGCACAACAATTTTTCGTTCTTCTTTGCTCGGGCTCACTTGCTCATCCTCAGGTCTATCAATAGTAGCCACTGCACATCTAGCAACGCGGGATGTCTGGGCTGCATGGCGAATTCGCTGTCTTCGATTGTAGATGCTATTTTCATCGTCTAAACTCGGCACACCGGCGATGATCCGTTCCGTTTCTCTCGCCCTGTCCTGTAAAAGAAAATATTTACAAAGTGAATCAGATCGGTCTTATTTACGATTATACGCTGTCTTGTGCGGTCGACGATATCTGCCGGATTATTGACGCACTTGTAGTAGATCATATCCGCATCAGGAGGGGTACACTCGTGAACTCGTTGGATCGTGGCTTTGTACGCGTCAAACGTCATTCGTAGATTTTGCACGGCGAAGGAAAGCGACTCGTCGAAGTCGCCCTTATTGAGTTTTTTTTAAAGTTTTGACCGTGAAAAATACCGATATTTCGTCGACAACATTCAGCAGCGCTGGACTAACTTCGTCAGAATTAATCGCGTGTTGCCAAACATCTGATGTTCCAAGGAGCTTTTGTGTATGAGTTGTTGGAAATTCAAAAGCTCTGGAGGGAACAATATCAGAAATAAACATGAAATTCGAGTGTTTACCCAAGATGGTGTAATTGCCAAAAGACCGCATAAGTGTCCCTCAAACCGTATTCATGGAAGCTTTCCATCGCAAATTCGTAAAGAATTTTGTATTGAGCAGGAGTCATTCGAATGCCGCGCTTGGTTTTGTTCGTCTGAGTTGTATAAAGAGCCAAAAGCATGTAGATACAGGTTGATCTCACCAAATGATCCGCCTAAATCGACATTCAAATGGGGTTTGTGCCACAAACTTTGTTGGAAAAACGGGCGGTGTTTTCGAGAACTGGGTGTTTGATTTAGCAAAAATTCTCTAGATGAGCCGGCGTGCTGTTGTCTTTTGCCAGAATTTGATCAGAGAGAGGTACGCCTGCTCCTTAAAGCAGGGTCCAGAAAGAGTGATTAAGAGGTAAGATTATTGCAAAAAGAACTTTTGATAACGCAAATTTTAGAGCATTGGCAACATGGACACAATGCAGAGCTGAAGCTCTTCTTCACTCCACCGATCGAGGAGTTCTCGCACTATCTCGACGGAGTCAAGTCCAAAAGGGGATTGGCACACGATTCGATTTCGTAAAAAACGAAGTCGTTGAAAATAACTGGGCGACATATCCAATCACCACGAACTGTACAACAGTTACAGCCTCGTATTCAGCTACTTTCTGCCAATAAAAGTTGGCTGCGCCAAATACAACCCTTATATTCAGACCCTTCCGAAAAGCTCTTTGTAGAGTTCTTTGGAAGATTTCTTGTCACGTCATTTCTTGCAGGCTATACTTACATCCTTTAGCACTAGAAACTGAACGACGCAGGAATAGCAAGCATCAATAAAGTCAGCCTTGTCAGACTCACTCGTTCGTCCGTCAAAAATCTTGTACATTTCCAAATCCTGCCACATGTGCGTGAATGCTAAAATATCTCAATTAAAAGCACGAATATCAAGCCTTTTCTTACTGGAATAGGTTCCCGCTCGATCTTCTCCTTCATCCTTGATTCTATGAATGAGAAAATCAAAGTCGGTCACAAATCCGGCCGCCTTTTTTCCGGATTCCATCGATTCGACCGTCTAAAAAGGAGAAAAGCTAGAGTTTCTTACGTTACCATAATAGTAAAGAACCAATATTGCACATAAATAGAGGACATTTGAACCTAGGGAGTTTCAGTTTGAAATGAATGGCAGAATGGGTGAAATTCTCGTCTTCTTTTTTTCTAAATTTCTTCTCGAATTCTAAATTCTCTTGGAAGCGTAATCTTCAATAGGTGAAAAATTCTCTGTAAAAAATTTTGACGAAAAAGATTTCAAGCTCAGGTGGATTTTTTCACCATTCCTCCAAGACCCAAAGTAGTGCCGCCAATTGCCTTCACGAGTGGCAGAAGGCCTGCGTTTGGCACCGTGTTGTAGTACAGAGTCAATTTGATGTCGCTATTGTCTTTCAACCTTTTTTATGGCTCGCGAAAGTAGAACACCCGCAAACAAAAATAATGCCCAGACAAAAAACAATGGCCATTCATTTGTCTATTCGAGGAGAAAAAATAGAAGGGGCGGAAATTTAAAATTCAGAAACTTTTTCAATTTTGAAAAGACTGACTTTCGCGAGCCCGACCCGCCGGCACCGTCGTCGAAGAATTTGTATTTGAGTGGTTTGTTCATGATTCGCAAGTTGCTCTTTTCGCCACGCATGATGATTTTGTCCCAGACGATGACCTGATTTCGGAGATTCTAGTGCTCTATTTCTTGATGATTTTCTCACCTGGTTGATGTCGTTTTGAGGCGTTTCGTATTCGGCGAGAATGTACAGGAAAAGTTGCTTGTTGTTCCAGTGGAAGAGGGGAGTCAGGTCGACTTCCAAATCGAAATGAAAAGACGCTAGAATTTCACAGTTATTCTTAATCTTTGGAGAAAAGACTGACCAAGATCTTGCTTGATATTAGGACCGTGGGGATCGCGTGTAAGAGTAACTTTCGCATCGTGAATCGCCAAATCGTGCGGCCTCGTCATATCTGAAAAGTTGAAGTGGAAAATTGAAGATAGGTAAGGTAATTTCTTACCGATTCCAACGGTGACGAGAAATGTTAAAAATGTCATGCCAGTGCAGACCCACATGCCAAAGGCGAACACGGCATTTAGCCGGGACAGTATTCCGTTCATTCTGAAACAAATTGAGGTAGAAAAATGGAAGATTATTTCTTTTTTATCTTATTTAATAATCTAATAGATTAGAATCCTTTTTCAGGCGATAGCATAATTGATGTCAGCATTTTATAAATTATTATTCATTGTATAATATAATAATATAATTTATATAATATAATTAGGCATAACGCACAAAAAATCGACTTTTTATCTGAAAGTCGTAGGAAGCTAATTTTCACCTATCATATAGATTTTGTGCTCTGACAACATTTCAACAAAAAAAAATGTCAAAAATTTAAAATTTAGTACTTTTTTAGTACCCCAAAGTTGTCAAAAAATTGATTTTTCCTGCCATCCAAGCTACGGGGTTGTAAGTATGCTCATTCGAAAGAGCACAAAATACTGAGTCAGATACATCGAAAAAAAGGGGTTCCTAGGGGGGTTCCCCAGATTTTAGGGGTTGAAAATCACAAAAATGAACTTTTTATGAACTTTTGACTTCAGATTCGAACTCTGGGGTACTAATTTACTGTATTTCCATTGTTTTAGCAGGAAATATCAAAAGTTGTTTTTTGACTGGAAATGACGTCATCACACGATAAGTCGAATGAAACCCCAAACTGGCTGATTTTAAGGGGTTTTTCATCCCTAGAATCCAGGGAACCCCACCAGGAACCCCTTTTTATTGATAATTCTGACTCAGTTTTTTCCGCTCTTTCGAATGAGCATACTTAGAATACCGTAGCTTGGATTGCTCGAAAAGTAGTCAGAAAAGGGGTGAAAAAAAGTACTAAACTGTAACAAAAAATTTTTTCCAAAAAATTTTGAAAAGTCGTTTTTGGTGTTTTAGTTGCTCCCAAAGTTTCAAACTTGTATCTATTACAGGGAAAAAGTTGATTTTTTTGTGCGTTATGCCTAAATATAATAAAAATTTATTCATTTTACAGTTTGAATTTCAGAAAATAGCTGATTTTTTGATTTCATTATTAGAGAGCATGATAGTTGTCAGTTTGTCTTCATTTTGTAGTTTTCACAATTATCGGAAACGCAGTGGAGAGCTGCAAAGACATTATTTTCGAAATTCTATCATTTCTCTGGCGGAGGCAATTATGATTTCTCCATGGCGCGGGGGAATTGAATTCGCAAGGTTCGAACCAATGAGAGAAATTTTGCTCAAGCGCGATTCCGCGCACTCTTTCCCGCTATTTGCAGAGAATTTTCAACCCTTTTTTGCTCTAAAATAACATTTGAAATCTTTTTATTAATGAGGCTTTAAATTTTTAAATTATAATTTCGTGTTTTCAATTTTAATTTCTGCATATTTTTATGTCTTGTTGTTGAAACTACAATTATGATTTCTGTTTTGACTTTCGAGAACTTGTCCTGTTATTAAGACTTTTTTCAGAAAGAAAAATATGTAAAAACATCAAAATCGAAAAAGAGAAAAACGATGCCAGTGAAAGACGGCGTGATTTTCTCCGAATGGGAAGGGCAAGAATTAGAAGAACCGGTCTGGTCCTGTCGACTCAGCGGCGATGGAGGAATGACCTTTTCTCAGGCGCAAAATTGCGAAGAGCAACAGAGGAAGATTTTGCAGAACAGCTTTCCGGGCGAATTCGAGGAGCAGTTGCTCAAGAAGATTCATCACAGCTTCTTGGATTTGGAAAAACTGGCGCAGAAATGCGTCAAAATGATCGAGACATCTGCGCTGAAACGAGGCGAGGAGGTGAGTTTCTTATCAACGATAGCTCTTGATTTTTAGCGCCAAATTTAAGCTGGAGGTATTCTAAATAAATATATCATAAGTTCAACTTTCATTCGTTTAATTTTGTGAACTTTTGAGAGTAATAAGGTCTATCTCAGAACGAGTGCGCACTGAAAAGCCCTCTTTAGCTTCATGGGTTAAATTCTCTCTTCAGGTTTTCTACACATTCAAAGAAAACATGCATCAAGCAATGGTAACAGATGTCATTTTCAAATCTCCGAAAAAAGTCAAAAGTACTAACAAAGAAAATATCCCCGTAAGTTCTTGTTCACTTATTCTTGCGAGTGAAACTCTCTTTCTAGGACTGCGTCTACGACATTTTATTGGTAGACTCGAACAAAGAAAGAAACGGCGTGAGTCGCAAATCTCTCGTCAGAAGGTAAAAAGCAAAGAAAAACTTTGTCAAAAGAAGAATTCTAGCGTTGCTACTCCAGATTTATCAATGATGAAGACCTTCATCCGAGCGCATGCCCGTCGCCATCCAGAGACGAGTTCCACTCCCTGGGTCGTCGACGACACTTTTAGGAGCATTTATGACGTAAGTTGCGCAAACAGCTCCTTTTTCAAAAAAGCAGTTTCGAGAATAAAGCTGAAATTTCTCTATTTTTTCTATTTTTTAGATTCCCGCTAAAGTCGATCTTGAAAAGATGAAAAACGGCCATTCAGGAGACCAAATGCAGACCAAGAAATTTGACATTTTTGAGAAAATGAAAGAAGGTTCCAAAGGAGCGAAAAAGGAGAAAACGACGAAGAGGAAAAAAGACCCAGAAGGTAAGTCTTACAATCGAAAAATAGTTAGATGTCTTTGGATGTCACTCGATTTGCATAGAAATCCGTAGATTTCTGTAGATGTATATGAATGTCACTTGATGTCTCGAAATGTCAATAGATGTCTGTTTATGTCTTTATGTCTCCTTATGTGGGAAACTTATCAAGCCATTTCAGATTCAATCCCGAAGAAGCCCAAAACAACAAAACCAAAGAAACAGTTCGTCCAGAAAACCATCGCCGATTCCTTCGCAAAAGCGGGGCAAAAGAAAGAAGCCTCGGACAAGCCAAAAGAAGTGACAATTCCTCCCCGCGTAATTGAATACATTCAAGAGCTGCAAATCCTCGATCGAAAAACGGACGATTACTGGAGTTTGATGAAAAAGGTTGTGACTCCAGCGTGGAACCAGCCAGTCGCGTTTAGAGACAAGTGCAAAACGATGATGTCGAAATCGGTGGCTGAAGATTTCATGGCCGAATTCGCGATCAAAAGACTGGGGAACAAACCCAGTTCTACAAGGGACTGGCAGCTTATTGATCAAAGGGTGCGTAGCTAGGCATATCGGGCATTATTTTTATTTAAATTTTCTAGGGAATGCGACCTCTTCCAGAATTCGCGCACATAACAGAATGTGTCGATTCCGACTTCTACTGGTTTACGCACAACGAGCAAATCGAGTTCCTCGACGTTTTATACATCTCCAACTATTTCCTCAACACGAATCTTGTGAAACTGCGACCGCTTGCAGAAGGCCAGGAGTACTCCAACGCAGAGCTTCAACATGGTGCTTTCAAATTGGTACATGGATTGCTGAAGAATGATCTGGGAGTTTGTGCTTCTTTTTGGGCGAATTATCTCAGGTAAGAATTGTCGAAAGTCACCAGAAAATAGCTCACAATTTAGACAAACGAGTCAAAAAGATAGAGCCAAGTTCCGCACCCTTCAAGTCTCCAGAAAGCTTCTCAAGAAGCCCGGTTGGCTAGCTGTCGCCGAATGGCACCTCGACTTAACGCCCTATCAACGCGCTCAAAAACTGATAAAATGTGCAGATGGATATATTGACCGATATCCGGACGAATGCACGCCGGAAAAGAAGACTTTTCCACTTGGAGTCGACCGTTCCGGGCGAACATACTGGGTGTTTTTCTTTGTTACATTTATTCTCGTCCAGCCGAATGAAGGGATTGGAGCAGGAACTGGACAGTGGTATGTTATCAAGGATGTTGAAACGCTCAAGAGGTGAGAAACGGACCAATTGTTATTGTCATTACTAATTATCTAAGGACGATCGACCGACTTGATCCCCGTGGCGTCAACGAGCAAGCTTTGAAAGAAGTCCTCAAAGAAGAGCTAGAACCCGTGAAGAAGATTTTCAAAGAACGCGCTGATTTCGAAGCAAATCCTCCCTCTGAGCGCGTGTCTCGTTCCTCAAGTATGGATTGCAATCCAGATGAAATAGTCAAATCGCAGCTCGTGGAGCTAACTGAGCGACTGTACCAGGGCCAACTGTCGAACGTCGATGAAATTGAGCCTCTGCACGCTAGAATTAATACAATTGACGTGACGCCGACTGGAGATTCGGATGGACTGAACGATTTGAGAGAGCTGATATTTGAAGTGACCGACTCGATTATGGACAAAAATATCAAGAATCCGTCCCAGCTTCTGCCGCCGCATCGGGAGAAATTTTATAAAGTAAGTTACACACAAAAGCTAGGAAGATATTTGAGGAGTTGGAGGTCCAAGAACCCCTCAATTTTAGGAAGAATATAATGCGCTTCTTTTATTTGATTTCTAGCTCGTTGAAGATGAAAAAATCTGTGGCCTATCCGTGCTGATAACTATCGTTTGGGAGAGCGTGGCTTGGGACAATTTCAAGCAGCGCAAGACCATCCGCTCTGCCCGCCTTCGCGCTCGCGTCGACTACAGCGAAGACTAGAAATAATAAAAATACCGATCCTAAAAGAATTCCATTGATGTGCCTACATACAGTAGCGGAGTAACAAAAACAATGTTCCACTTATTGATTACCTACCATTCTTATAATCGTAAACAAGTTATCTAAAACTGCCGCAAAACTGCCTCCTGTTTTATTTCATGAAAAATAGCCAACTATCATTCACAGCTCAAGAAAAGCTGTCTTTATTCTTAGTTCAAGGTTATCAATGAACACTTCTTGACTCTGCATCAAAGTTTATTTCCTTTTTCCGTTTGTCAAATAATTCATTCCTGGTGGTCATCAAAACTATGATTCCGAATTTCTGTCTTTTGAACGACAAAAGAATAAATTTGGATACTCGAATCTTCGTTCACTTTTTATTGAAATGAAGGAAAAGGGGTGAAGAGCTTCTCTCCAAACACAGGCATTTGAGCATGAACAAACAGGATTTCGCATTCAAATCTTTGCATAAGCACCTTTTGCGGGTTCTCCAATGCAGAATAGTTCTTCTCCGATGAATCTGGTGCATTTTCGAAGTCACAAAGCGACTGAACTTGACTGGGTCGCCAAAGCTTATCTTATTCTTTCTGAATCGACTGAGAATATTGACCTGAATGGACCCCTTGTTCTCCCTGTGACCTGATAATTCTGTCTCAGAAAAAGCATTTCATCAATCTCAATTTACTAATTATTGAGAGTACGTGTCTTCCAATGTGGTCGACACGAAGATTGATTAGCACCAACTCAGCTGTCACCCAAAGGATTAATATAAATTATCAGAAAAAAGTGAACGAGAAAACACAGTAAAGAAGGAGAAAATAGGCGTAGATGGCGCTTGGGCGTTGAGTTGTCTGCTCAATGCATCCAAGCCGTCACTTTATCGTGAAATGCGGCTTCAATCAAGATGCATATTTGATGAAAACTGAATTTACCAGAAGAAAAACCTGTTAACAATTTTTTCGTTCATGAATCTCTTCGTTTTTTCACTCTTCATACAGCCGTCGTTTGGAAAGAATGAGAGAGAATTATACGATACGATCTTTAGGAACTACTCCAAAGATATCCGACCGACAAAACAAGCGAATTTATCCGTTCAAGAAAAAGTTAAAATTCTAGCGCGTCTTCGATTCAAAGGAGTATTTCTAACTTTATGAAAGTTAACCTTGAACTGTACATAGCACAGCTCGTGAAAATCGACGAAGTAAATCAAATTATGGAGACGAAGCTTTGGCTGAAGCAGGATTGGATTGACTATAATCTGCGATGGAAGCCAGACAATTTCGGGGGAATTGACTCAATTCGTGTTCCCAGCGATATGATTTGGAAGCCAGATATTGTTTTGTACAATACAGCTGTTGGGGATTTTCAGGTCTAGCGTCGTCAGAAGCCTTGTCTAGCCGGGGAGATAAAAAAGTTCAGCCTTGTAAATAAGTTATGACGCCAGTTAAAAGTCTACTCAAAGGACGAAGGCGATTATTTGGCATAATGGCCAGGTGATTTGGATGCCACCGGCGATCTTCAAAAGTAGCTGTGCAATTGATGTTACCTACTTTCCCTTCGATGCGCAGAACTGCACAATGAAATTCGGCTCTTGGACGAATGATCTCAGGTACATAGCAACCTCTCATCGACAGACTATCAAAAATATCGTTCATAATTTAGTCGGATAGACTTGCAGATAAAAGGTCCTGAGGGTCCTCATGGAACGCAGGCAAATAATTCAAGCTATTGGGAGTCTGGAGAGTGGGAAATCATGGACTCGTATGGCTACCACCATGCTCGAAAGTACAATTGCTGCGAGAAGGTTTTCCCGGATATTGTTTACTCATTCCATATTCGAAGATTGCCGCTGTTTTATACGATCAATCTCATTATACCGGTATGAGTTATGCTTTCATAATTTTTCATAAGCAAATCAATCAATTTCATCCTTCGCGTAAGTTTTTTCAACCGAGTTTTCTGATTGTTAAATTACGATTATCTCCAATTTAATCGTAAAACAAAGACTTGGTTCTTATGAAACTTGAGATAATCAATTCCAAAGTGCCTGCTCATATCATTCCTGACCGTGCTGGTGCTCTACCTTCCATCGGACTCAGGAGAAAAGATCACTCTTTGCATTTCGGTCCTGCTCACGCTGACTGTTTTCCTCCTTGTCATCACTGAAATCATTCCCTCGACATCTTTGGTCGTCCCATTGATTGGAGAGTATTTGCTGTTTACGATGATTTTTGTGACATTGTCAATCATGATTTCAGTCTTCGTTCTCAATATTCATACTCGAAACCCGCTGACACATAAAGGTATATTAAAATTTCAATCGATTTATTACTGACCATCTTTGTTTATGATCTCTATACATAATTCTTCAGTTCCTCCTTGGATACGCCTTGTTTTCCTAAAAATCATGCCAACTATTTTAATGATGCCATCTCCTAAATCATCCTTCCAAACAAAGCGGAAATCGCGCCACAAGGTGAGTTACAGATATCAAGATAAAATGAATTTATATATTCTTCGATGTTCACTGACGACAATGCGGGCTTAATTATGTGTATTTTAGATGGCGGTCACAGGTGTATTTTATAACAGTTTAGAGATAGTTTCGAAACATTGATTGAAGATCGTAACATTCTCTTCTCAATTTTCCATTCCAAATCGGCACGTCTCTATTTTAGTTCTCCTACGACCGTCTAATTGACGAGTCCCTAATTTGCGCGATGGATGCGATAGCTGAAATCGCTTACATCCTGATGGAAGAAGAAGAACTTCTCCAGGCTGAAAATGAGTGGCGATTTATCGCCATGGTCGTTGACAGAGCATTCCTTTGGCTCTTCGTGATCGTCTGTCTGCTCGGAACAACGACATTATTTATACAACCTCTTGGTGCATAGAAATAAACAAACACAGACTCACTTTTCCATCCATTCATATTTTTTCGACGCCAAAATTCGAAGTTCAAATCATCGAACTTTTTATCGGTCGGAAAAAAGTCCGTATGCTTAGCAAAGTTACATTTGTCCTGACACTCCAGATCAACGGTCCCAAATCGAGATCATCAGAGTTTTCGTTGTGAATGTCAAAGCTATCTCGAAGATTACCTAAACGTACATTATGTAGTTTTTATGAGAGTATGAAGTATATACTGCGAGCTAATCTTTCCTCCTGAAAAAGAAAAAAAAATATATCGATTGATTTTGTTACGGAAATATCCTGAAATGGCGAAATATAAGAACGTCATAAATCTTCTTTTAAAATCTAGCGCCATCACACCTCCAATCTTCTCAGTTTTAAACGATGATGCCCCTTGAAATCTTCCGTCAATTAAAGTTTAAATTAAAAAAGAAATAAAATTATAAATAGAAAAAAAAACATGAAAGGTCTCATTTTTGTCATCGTCATTTTGCAAACTCTCGCTTTCGTCGCAGGTACAGCTCCTCGCATTCAAAACAGAAGGTAATGCCACAAAGACGAACAGTGCCGACGCCTTCTTGCCAGAAGAACTTCACGACGAAACATGGGAAAAATTTTTTGGTGAAAACATCTGACTGTCTTACTGTTCAACTCTCTCATCCTCTCTCTTTCCAATAAACGAAAAATCAAGATTACTTTCTATTACTTTCTAATTAAAAATAAATTTGACTAAATGATGAGCTTTCATTTATTCTAGGCATGGGAATGTCAAAGAAAATTTGACGTTTGCGTGTGGTTCCTCAGTGACAGATGCTCTCCAAAAATGAATACGACTGTCTTTTACCTCGAGGCTCCGACATCCCAAGATCATCGGAAAGGTTATTTAAATGCAATAGCAGCATTAGTAATGCTTTTCAAGCGAAACTTGTAAAGAAAAGAGAGTTTTTCTTACCAGCAAATGATTTGATAAAAGCAAGAGTCGGAGAATCAAGTATACAGTATACAGTATACTGTATACTGGTAAAACCTGAAAATGGCGAGTTTATGGAAGGTGAGGAGTCCAAATAGGTACCGATTTGAAAATGAGATAACAGCTGTGAGCTAGCGCGGCGGTTCAAGAGTAGCTTGGGGGTAGAAGTGGTAGACGGCAGGTTCACGTCTTTATAAAGAATGATTCTTTTTTCAAAGAATGATTCTTTTTCGCAAAGAATGATTCTTTTTGGGGCTTCTGAAAATGATACTGTAAAAGAAATTCAAAATTTCAGAAGCAATTTCTCGTTAGAGAAAAAGATGAACGAAGGAGAGTGCGCTTCGCGCCAGCTTTATAAAAAGTCCAGAGATATTTTAAGTCAAGAATTTAAAAAAATGGAAAAAACAGTTTTTATGTCATTTTTCTCTAGAACATTGCAAAAAAGAATCATTCTTTATAAAGACGTGAACCTGCCGTCAACGGGTAGAAGTGATGGTAATCTAGGTCGTAATCGGGACGGATCTCTTCGGTGCAAGCGTAATTCGCAAAAAATATGGCGGCTAAGCATAAATTTAATTTTCCTACTTACGAAGAAGTGAAAGAGAAAATCAAAGAACTGGCCAGAGAACTCAAACCAGGTCTCTCACTCCCCCTAGTCTATCTTATAACCGCGGGTCAAAGGATAAATAGCAGCATTTTCTGGATATTTGAAGGGTGTCACAACCGAAATTTTGCAATGAATCTCTACTTGTCAAAAAAAGAGATTTCGAATCAGCCTGAAGATTGGCAACGAAGGTTTATTTTATTAAAAATTCTTTTTCTAATGATCTCCTAGAAATATCCGAGAAATTTGCCGCCAATTTGGCTCCCCAGATGAGCCCATCGTCCAGTTTAAATCAGTTTATTGCGAATTATAATTTGGGCAACAAAGGCAACAAGGGCAACAAAGGCAACAAGGGCAACAAAGGCAACATGTTGCCCTTGTTGCCATTTTCAGGTTTTGAGCACTTGCGCCGATTTTGATTTGGCAGTTGTTGTTGTTTTTAAAAGCGCGTCTCTAGAATTGTTTTTTATGAATTCTTCTGCGTTCTACTTGGCTTAGTCTGGGAAATTCAAGAGGGCAACACACAGCAAAGACGAATTAAGTTAAATAAAATGATATTGTTGTGCAACGAATGGCATTCCGAAATCAAATGACGACTTAAAAAACAACTAACTTCACTGTTTCACAATATTTAAAGGAGGTAACAATCAACGCTGTTGAGCACGCTGGGGGCCTGCGGCCCTTGCGCGCAAAACATGGTAGAGAACTCATTTTTGCAGGAGGCCAACTTTCTCTACTTTCGCGCTTTCATCTCTAGAAGATGTTGTTTTTCTAAGCGAAGGAATGTTGCCATTTTCAGGTTTTGGAGACTTGAAGCTGTTTTTTTAGATGCCCTTGTTGCCTTTGTTGCCCCGTGTTGCCCTTGTTGGCATTTTCAGGTTTTTCGAGTATACTGTATGCTCTATAATTTGCTACTAACAAATTGATAGATAAGGGTTTCAATTATTTCAAAAAGATTCTTTTAAGTTCGCAAAAGCGTTTTTATATCTAACAATTATGCTTTTTATCAGACAATTTTGTTGACTTTATTCATAAAATACCTTCTTAGTATCTTCTTAGTTTCTCACGTATTTATGGGCCAATATGATATTGCCAATATTCTCATTTTTCATAAAATCAAAAAGTAGACGCGTCAAAAATATCCAAGACTATTGCAACTAATATTAAACTATTCACATGAGTACTCTTACAAATGGACAAATAGAAATGCAGTGTTGATGAAATCTTGTTTGAAATACCAATGTATATGAGGAAGTAAGTTATTATCATATTCAGGAATAAATATGCTTATCCCTTGAGTAGTTGAAATAGTTGACTAGAAGATAAATTCTTCCAAACCTTCAACAGCGCCATCAGCGTTCCCATCCCACGTTTTAAACGAGAGTGCCTCTCTCACTCGTTCAAACTTTGATAGTAAAAAGTCGAAGAAATAACTCGAAATGAAGTGCAATTTTTTACTTTCCCTTTCGCTACAAACGCTTGTTTTGATCGGCGGGGTAGGCGCTCAAAGCCCAAGCTACCAAGAATGCCTCAAAAACGCACATTGTCGACGACTTCTTGCCAGGCGACTTTCGAGAAGAAACGCTGGAAATATCTTCTGGTGATCTTCGGTTCTATTTTTCTGTTTTAACAAAATCTGTTTATGCCCTTTGATGAAAATAAATCCGTTAAATAAAAACGTCTCTGATCCCAAATTTTCGAATTCTCATCCTTGATTTCAGCATCGTTTTTTGACAAAATGATAGGAAAAAATAAATTCAACTCATATTTTATTAATTAAAATGTGTTTAAAATCTAGATAAGTACAATAAGTACTATAAGCATTGAAAACTAGACATCTTCGTTAGCAGCAAACGGAGCCATACTTGGCCTTCTTTCCGAACTCCTGTGGTGAATTTGGTGGCAAACCCTGAATTAAATTTTTAATGTGATGAGTTACTATTGTGATTTACAGCATTTCGTCTTCGTCAGAAGCGAATGGAGCCATGGATGGATGATGAGCGCTTTTTCGATACAAACGAGTTGACATTCTATTTTGACGAGTTTCAATCTCTTCGTCTTCAGCGGTCTTGATGCCGAGGAATTTTACGAGGTACTGGATCGCGCCTCCTTGAATGATGGACGTAAACATGATGATGGCGATGCAGGTGGAGAGGAACTTGTGGATATGTGGGATTTCGGCAGTGTGGGTCAGCATTTTCGTCAAAGAAAAGGCGATTCCTCCTCGAAGTCCGCTCATCGCAATCATCATCTGATCGTTGTAGCAAATCTTATCGGTTCTTTTTCAGAGCTTTTTTTGTATTTAAGACCAAGTTTTTGACATGGCAGAAATACTGTAAATTCGTTCCACAATGACTAGCAGCCTATCTGATAATAAAAAGAGCCCTTTTCCTGAAATAATTGAGCAGATAGGTAAGACCATATGTTGCGACGAATCTATACATGAGAACCGTAATCAGCGTAAAGAAAAACAATCCAGTATTCC
This sequence comes from Oikopleura dioica, assembly GCF_907165135.1. Classification (NCBI taxonomy): domain Eukaryota; kingdom Metazoa; phylum Chordata; class Appendicularia; order Copelata; family Oikopleuridae; genus Oikopleura; species Oikopleura dioica. The sequence goes on from NC_137291.1 coordinate 11,918,301, forward strand.
AGTGAGCTTGGAAATCAACGAGGAATTCTTCGACAACGGTGATTCCAAGGAAGATGAAGATCACGTGCTCAGCGATATTCGCAAGCATTCTCAATAATGCTTCCGTGACGATTTGGGTGTTTTCGTCGACTTCAGTTTTTATTCGTTGCTTTTTAAAAGGGATTTAGAATGTTGTCAAAAGAGTTTTGTTTATGTTGATCGATTGACAATTTAATGTGATGAATTTTAGTCCCAGCCTTGAGCGTAAACGAGCAAAAAATGATGGATAAAATGGCAGAGAGCCCAAGCAACTCTGCAAGCAAGTAAGAGGTGTAGCAAAATATAACGACAAGGAGCGGCTCCACGATGCGTAGTTTTTTCGTGAACTTGAAGGTAAACGAGGCTCAGCTTGTGTTCCCGGAGGTCAATCAGGACCACACCCTGGATGAATTATTTTTATATCAAGACGATTTATGACTATTCTATGGTGTCATGTAAACAAATAAATTAAAGCCAACATGCGTCTGAAAATTGTGGGAGCACATTCCTACATATCCATAGACGAATCCGAGAATCGTCCCACCGCCAGCTACGATGGCAAATTTGAGGAAGACTCGAACCAAATTGAGTTCAAGATGCAACTCGTCCAGCCCCAAAAAGCTTTCGAAGACTTCAAACAGCACGACAGCGACTCCATCATTCAAAATAGACTCTCCAAAGACTGTAATCTAAGCTTGGGTCACATCTTATTATCATTTCTAGCAAATATCAGACAGATCGTTGACCCTCTCGTAAAGAACCGCGTGCACGTGGATTTCGTTAAATACAGCAATCACTGTAACTGGATCGACAGCACTCATGATCGAGCCGAAAAGTAGAAACTCACGTGCCCCAAGATCTAAAGTTTTAGTTAAGACAAGCCAATAAATTGCTGTCTGTTCAGTACCTCCTTCTTCGTCGTCTAGTCCGGGCATCCATCCTAAGACAAATGCGGCGTAGAGGGTGAATCCAATGGCGATGGCGTTGAAAATTGTTCCAGCAACAGCGAAAGTCAAAATTGTTCCAATATTTTCCAAAAAATCCTGATTGCGATGTTGGTCAAAAGAAAAAAAAGCACAAGTCACCTTTTTGGGAAGAAAGTAGCCAGCTTCGAGCATAATGGGTGGCAAGAAGAATGTAAAGAAAATCGTTGGTGTGAAAAGATGCTCCGCTATTTCCTTTCTAAAAGAAGACAAAATCACTGGAGTAGAACAAGAAAAAGTACTTGCCCATAAATAGCATAGTGAAATTCTCCTATTATGCAGCCAATGACGATTAGCAAAACGCATTCTGGTAAACTTTTGAAGTATTTATTGACCTTATAAAAAATAATTTTTGAGAAGCCAGCGACCATGATGACGGTGCAGGCTAACAAAGGTACTTGAACATCATCCCAGTGAATATTTATAAGCTTTTAGGAGGATAAATCATTGTCAGTTAGTCGACTGTACTAATTGAATTAACAAATTTAAACTTCTTCCCGGTATAATAGTCTTAACTTCATGATCATCATCGTGTTCTGAAGCGACTGTCATTCTCTTTTATTTTCCGCTTTCTCTTGATTTTATGGTTCTGTCGACAGAAAAGATTTGACCAGCAACTCTGATTAGATTTTCAATTTTACGAGTCTTTCAGCAGAGAACAACAAGGAAAGAATCTCACAATGGATCACTGATATCTTCCATTTGGTATCCCAAATTGGTAAGCAACAGATTCTTCGAAATTAATACTAAAAAATCAAATCTCTTACGAAAGAAAATATAAGTTATAATTGAGTTGAAATGGGGAGAGACTAATCCTTTTGATGGCCAGAGTCTGACCCAACTAACCGATTGTACAGAACTTGTCTGTAGTAAAATAGGTGGTGGTCTAAACTTGACCAGAATAATAAATTATCATGCGCGTAAAGTGAAGTGTTATTGGAGTTACAGTGTGCGATTTATTTGATTTATAGAAACGGACGACAGAGTAAATTCAAGCGCGCAGGCTAGATAAATTGCAGTGCGCGTTTTCAGCGGCACGATAATTCTATTTTTGACGGAAGCACTATTTTAACGAAAAAAAAGATGCCACTATATCACGACCCAGAAGAGATGGATATTGATCAGACAAGGAAAGGGTTTTTATAACAAAAAATAATGAGTTATTTAAAAATTCAGAAATTATAAAAAAGCAATTATGAAAATAGAGCCCTATAAGAACCCAGATAATAAGAGATCTCCACAAAAATTACGACAACACCACCTATTGAAAAACCCTTTTCTTCTAACTATTTTGTTGATGACAGGCTGTTATTAATATAATCATCTTTTTCTACCTTCAGTCTGTTTGCTTTCTTTATTTGCAGGCGCAGGAAAGGCGATTTTCTATTTACAGAGAATTAAAAAGCTCAAAAGAAACTCACACGCCCCGGGAAAGCCTTCCAACAATAAAACTAAATTACATAATGTCACTTCCCAGCAGTAAAGATCAGCAGAAATCTCAAAAACATTTGCTCGCTATAACCAATGCTAAGGTCACGGGTTTCTATTTCCCAAAGTGAAATGTTTGCGCTTGAAAAATATGATTTCCATGGAAATTGAGAAAAGCTAGTCTGCTTTATCATACTAACCAGGCTCTTTGTTTTCTTTCGGTAATCCGTTGCTGATTATTTTTAATTGTTTGTGTAATTAAATAATAAAATATTTCAGAACCCTGGGCTCAGTAAAACGAGATTCTCAATGCCGCTCCATCACTCGGAAGAGATGGATATCCGGGAAAGATCAAGACTACGGAGAGAAAGCGAGAGGGAGCAGCAACGCCAGAGAAGGAAAGAGTCTTTCGAACGAATAAGAATTTCTTCTTCTTGAAAATTGACAGTCGTAAAATGAAACTCCAGAATAGAGAAAGCGAGCGAGAAAGACAACAGCAGCGTGAAGAAGAACGACGAGAACGGCTTCGAGAACAGCAGCTTGAAAATTTACATCGAGAAAGATGTAATTTTGAATAACTGTTCATCTGTTCTGTTCAATTTCGATTCTTACGACGTAGGGCTTATGTTGTTTGATGAGATTTCCTTCACTTTTGACCATCTTTGATTTATTTGTTTTATTTTAAGGATTTTCAGCACTTGTCGAAATGAATTCTGCAGAAAGAAGACAACAGCAGGAAAGTTTTTCAGAAACTTAGTTGGCAAGTGCTGAATGAAATTTCATCTCGAAAAGGCTTAAAAGAAAGAACAAGAGCAAGAACGGCGACGACAACAGGAAGAAGACCGTCGAGAACGGGAACGAGAACGACGAGAACGAGAGCGCGAACGGCGAAATCAGCTTCAAAATCTGCATAAAAACTATCATAATTGCTGATGAATAACTGCTCGAAATTTTACTGCAAACACTACTTATATCGATGATATATTCCCCGTATATTCACTAATAAACCTTCTCCTGACACCAACGTAAGGACGATACGATTATCAAAGTTCTGTCAATCAGGGCTCTTAGATTCAGATAATGAACGCGGAAGGAAATGTCTGAAGTGTCCATTATTCTGAGACAAAACTCATAAGCAGGCCTCAAAGAACCAATCTTTCGAATAACGTTCTTTTCGATGGTTGAACTCGAAGCCTTGAAGTCAAAAACACCTTTGTTAGTTTTTATTGCGCACTTGGGCTCTCAAAGTATAAAATTAACGTTTTTGCGCCACCTTGAAGGCGTTTAAAACGAGCGAAACTCGCTCTTATCTGTCCAAAATATTTTTCCAAGAGAAAAGGTAAGAATTTTCACAAGAAAAAATCGGTTTTCTAAATCTCTCTGACTTTAAATGAACGATGATATTTTTAGACAACGAAAGGCTGATGAATATTGCTAGAATTCGAATGCAACCAGGCGGATCCCGAAACGATGGGGACATCCACAAGGGAAATAACTGCGGAAAATGATTTTGACGTGAGGCTCATGTTATTTTCATTCAATCCCATAACTACACTTCCCCTTTATTCGGCCTGTTATTAAATTAGTAATAAATTTGATCTCCCTGTGTTTTTCTTTTTTTTTTGAAAAATTGTCAGCATATAATAAACGTCAGACCCAGGGTTCTAAATCTGAGCCCAAAATCAAAAGTCGAGTCGAGTCGAGTCGCTAGTCACTCAAAAAATCCCTAGTCGAGTCGAGTCGAGTCGAAAGACTTTGTGAAACTCCTAAGTCGAGTCGAGTCGAGTCGAGTCGACTAATTCGACTAATTAGTCGAAAAGTCGAAAATTTTGTAAAAAATAAGAAATTAAGTCGAAGAAGTCGAAACGAAGTCGAAAAAGTCGAAAAAGTCGAAAGTCGAATAAAAAGTCGAAAAGTCGAGATCAGAAAAATTTATTACTAAATAGTAAGGATATATTTATCAAACTATTTTAATGACGTTCTTCTTTCCACAATTTATGACGAAAGGCTGGGTAAGCGGAGTGATTTTCTAAATAATAAGAAATATGATATCTTCAGAAAATTCTTACTATTTTTTTGATGCTTCAGATGTTCCAAAGGCTTGAGTTTTGAGTCCTTTTCGCGCAGCGATTTTTTTCAAGGCCTCTTTGAAGCGACCATGTTCCGCTGTTTGTTGTTTCTTTTCTATATGGGCTGCTTTTTGATTATGAAAAATTGTTCCCATTTGGTACGACAAGCAACTGAACTCTCGCTCAGCTTCGTTTGAGGATGATGGCAAGCGGCCGATCTACTTTATATTTAAATTTTGAAAATTAATTAAATTTACCTTTCCAGCAATTTTCATGTTGCCTTCGACTAAAGCGGCGAGAAAATGATGCTTGCGCGATGCTCATTTCTAAAGTCTAGAAAAGTCAGTTTACAAAATCTAGAAAAGATTTGAGTTCTTTGCCGAATGTTTTCGACTTTTCAAATCGACTTATTCGACTAAATTTTCGACTTTTTCGACTTTTTCGACTTGATTTTCGACTTTTTCGACTTGATTTTCGACTTTTTCGACTACATCTATAACTTCTTTTTCGACTTATTCGACTAGTCGAAATTAAGTCGACATATTTAAGATTTTCTAGTCGAGTCGAGTCGACTTTTTCTCACAAGCAACCAAGTCGAGTCGAGCTAGTCTTTTCGACTAAGACTCGACTCGACTTCGACTTTAGTCGAAACTCGACTAGTCGATTTAGAACCCTGGTCAGACCATTTAATCGAAAACCCAGCAAGCCTTACCTTATTTGTCCGTTAACAGAGCAGTATACTTAGGTTTTATTACTTAGGTTTTGCCGGTCGAATATAAATAAAGATTTTCAAATTCTCATAGATCATAGATTTTTATTAGAAGTCATGGTACAAAAGATAAAACAGCGCAAATAAATACCAGTCCCATTTGAAGAGTGCACAAGATGTAGCTGAAGCAATAAATAAACCCTAAGTCAGAAATATTTTTCTATCTTACCTTGTTCCATAAGAAAAATCTTCGCCCAAGTACTTGATCGGGTCGATCGAACTTATTGCGCCCACCGTAAAAACTACTCAAAGTCTATTAGCAAACGCTAACCAAAATTAGCTGTTGTACCTGAAAAAGTGAAAGATGTAATGAAAGCGCTTCCAATGCCACTAGCTCGGCTTTGATCGCCCTTGAATGCCTTGAGCAGCGAGAAAACAGTAGCTGCCAGTAAAATGAGCACGTTTGTCAGTTGAAAGCCACGAACTGCCTCTAGTCCCTTGTATCCTTCGTACTCCCCGATAGAAATTGCTTTCTTTTCGTCGGAGATCTTCACTGACCAGATTCCGTGACTGCCTTTTTCGGAATTCCACCAAGCCTCGCTAGAGACCGCGGAAAGAGCAAACACGAAGCTTGCGGCCCCAAGAGCCGCAACGGCATGCTAAATCCGTTATTACATTGAATCTCTTTCTGCTCACTTACTGGAGTAAATCTCTTTATATCCATCATTCTTCCTAAAAAGAGGCTGAAACTCTGGAAAAGCTGAATAACCTAAGGCAGCCCGGGCGAGGTCAAGCGTAAATTAACGACTTTCATTCGTCATCACTTGTTCCTTTGTTTTTTTATTCTACTAAAGTTTTCACAAGTTCTGAGCTCTAGCTCGGAGTTCATTTAGGTACTCTCGTTCTAGTAGCTCAGAAATGCTTCGAAAGGTTTTTTGGAACGTGTCTTAGATAAAATAATATGACTTGAGCAAAATGACGATTTGATTAGTTTATAAAATATCATATTGAGCAACACTATATTTATGATTATATCCATCCACAGAGCTCAATCTTAATTTGTTTTCTTGCTTCTTCATCCACGTTTGCCAGCTTGTGGGATTGATTGGAGAGATTATTGATAAGTCCAATCGAATAAAGTTAATCCTGGTAACCTGGTAAACTTTAATCCATCGTTTATCCACCATTTGTTGAGCGTCACCAGCGATTTCTTTCAAAACCAGCCATCATCAAAATAATCGTTGTAATTATTTGCATTGAAAAAATCGGTTCGCTGAAACAGCGTGAAAAAGCAAGTGAAAAAATTTCGCAGGCCGCTCCGGGTTAATCATGTTTGGCAGATGCTGACAGGGAGCCATGTGAAGAAGCTTAGCATAATTTATCTGATAAAGGAACTGCTTGCGGCCATTTCGGGAGCCCATGACAGCTACAAACAGGATCCCTAGAATGTTCGGGAGAAACGTTACAAGGCTGCAATTTATGACTTGTACTAACGGAAATAAAAACTATTCGCCTCATAAAAGATGAAATAAGCCTCATTAAATGTTATTTATTTCGTCACAATATAACATAAAAAGTCATTATCGTGCCGTCAGATCCGCAGTGCGGAAGATAAAACCGAAGATAAAAATTGACTTAAATAAGCACTTGTTTTGACCGCAGATAACGGAGTCTAGCCCTTACCCCTGGGCGTTCCATGAAAAGCAGAAGAGAAACTGCAGTGTCGTAAAGAGAGCGTAACTAGAATTGGTGGCGCCCTTCGAAAGGCGAATATTGGCTTCTGAAAATTTTCAGGATTCGGCCTCAGAATCATGTCAACCTGGCGAGAGATTTTTGCCAGTTTGGCCATTCTTACAGGGGTGCAGGCCACCCTTGATGGACCAAGACTAGAGCCACCGGATCCGATCGTCAGAGATGGAGACACTATCAAGTTCTGGGTAAGTTTATACTTCGCGTTCTTTAATTATCATAGAGTTTTCTATTGAACAATTTATAATGACTTGACTACAGTCAAGACAAAAATATACCCCGTTCAATCTAAAAACCTTGAAAACCAGAAAGAAAAAAACTAAATTGCAAATTGTGTAAAAATAATTTTAGGGATCCAACCTGGAATTACTTGGAGAATACAACATGGACATGCAATTTGTTTTGCATGAAAGTGTCGAAATCATTTTCCAACCCGTTGAAGAGAGCTTTGACGATCCACCAACTTGTACCGACCTATCAATCGAAGAAACTGACCCGTTTTACCCTCAGCGAGAAGCACTCGACTACCCCTACTTTCTTCAATGTACAGCGACAGGAATCAAAGAAGGCCAAGAATATGACCTTCGAATCCTTTACGATATCCCTGGTGTGCCAGCCTACGAGCCTTGCGAAGTTGATCCTGCAGAAGATCTTGATCCGATGCTCCAAATAGACGAGGACTGGATGATGGCACCTCAAGGTAACACTGGAGTCTCGACCTGCTATTCAATCAGAGGCATCGAAGCCGAAGAGCTTACACGAGAAGAGCTTCTGGCAGAGATTCGTTCAAAAAACGCAGATGAGGGAGCTAGAGAACGTCGATCTGGCTCCCCAAGTATCTCGTCCATCGTACCTAGCAGCGGTTCAATCCTCGGGCAGCAACTCATCACCATTGTTGGTCACAATCTTGCTTCTAACAAGCTCAATATTCCCGGTGCCAACCCTGACGAAAGCTCCCCAGATGGAGACGACTACGTTGTCTGGTTTGAGAAGGCTGGCGAAACGCCAAAATTCTGCGTCTTCGACAGACAGTTGACTCTTCTAGCCCGTCACGTTGGGAATCACGAGTTCATTCTTTGCCGTACGCCAGCTGTGCATCGAGAGGGATGGTGGAGAATGAAACTCATTATTGACGGTGGAGAAACTATAACTGGACCTCAAATGAGATTCGAGGTCAATTACGGACCGACAATTACCTGGGCTACTCCATACCTTTCTTCGCCAGCGGCGCATCCAGATGAGGAATACCTCGAGGAACGAACCTTCTGGTCGATGTGGATAGATCTTGACACAAATAACAACGGGGACGAAGATGAACGATTTTATAGGCATCACAGAGATAGAAAACTTTACTTAGCTCCAGCTTGCCGCTCACCTATCGACTGGGAAGTTTTCGACAAAAACAACAACCAAACATTTGTCCAGTCAGTCAACTTCAACTCGGACGGGCTTCCGCGTGCACAGACGTTCAACCTCAAAGAGGGTTTCGATTGCACTGACAGCGCGCAAACAGAGACATTAAGTGAAATCGCTATGTGCCCAGATGTTAAAATCCGATACCTTTGCTCCGAAAATGCTATTGACTTCCAAGGACGACTCTACACGGTGAATTTCAATGCAGTCGACGATGGAAACGATGAGGATCCCAACAGAATGTTTTTCCAGCCCCGATTCATCTCTGAAGACGGTCTCAATATGGGTGAATGTGAGATCTCAATTAAGAAAGACGAATCATCAGAAATCGAGCTCTTCCGGCAGATTACAAGTGGCAATAACGGTATTCTCCGATGCCTCGCAAGAGTTGAAGAGCCGGGCCAGTACAACTTTACCTACACAACACAAAATGAGGGAGCATCTGTGAACTCTAGAAACTTCAATAACGTGCTTGGGAACGCAAATCTTGATCCTTTTAACTTCGAAATCTATCCAATGATTCGCTCGGTTCATCCAAACATCGGCTCAGCTGAAGGTGGCACCGTGATAACAATCACTGGAACTGGATTTTCGAGCACGCTTGGTGAGACAGCCGTTGAACTTGGTGGAAAATCGTGTAAAATTTTGACGCATTCTGCTACGGAGATTACCTGCGTGACAAGTAAAGTGGAGTCCCATAAGCGAAAATTCAACTGGAGCCCGATGCCAGATGGAACCAACGATTGCCCAGGAAATGACATTTTTGGTTATCACTACACTCCTAATCAGATGTTTTGCCGAGCGCACTGTGAGGAAGAAGGAGGTTGTAGCCATTATATTTACGATCCTGTTGATGGAAGATGTTGGCTCAAAAGAAACACCCCCACATGCGGATATTACGGAGGAAAAGATCATCTCGTCGGCGAAATCGCGCTTGACATGGAGAGTACAAATGCAATTAAAACGACGCGATGCAGATGGGGAAAGGGAGCCGGCTATCAGGGTACCCTTGCTGTCGACAAAAACGGAGATGCCTGTCAACCAGGCACTTATTGTAGAAATGAGGATGGTCTCTATGCTCTCCCAAGCTGCAATTCAACTGCTTCAAACACCATCGTCGAGTGCCAGATTATAAATTGCGAGCGAGTTGGAGAATATCCCGGTAGTCGAGGATCAACTGTTAGATACGTACCTGATCAAAACGCATATACGTACGGACATGGCGCTTTCAATCGCGAGTTTGAACCAGCAAATTTTGAAATAATCGATTCTTCGTATTTTTCGGGCTCCGAAAAATGGAAATGGACCGGTCAATTTAATCGAGAAGGCTATTCAGCAAGAAATCAATTCTACTTTGAAGTCCCTCAGACTGGCTGGTACAGAATTATCTTCTCACATGATGATGATGCTCAATTATTGAGAATCAATGAAGACGGGTCCTACGAAACTCTTTACCATTACGGCGCCTGGAGTGATCTTTTCAACTATGCCGCTCGAGGACACAACCAGCAAACGAAAGACTTGTACTTGGAAAAAGGAAGTAAACAATTGTTCGAATACAACTTCAGAGAAGGTTGGGGTGGCGATCATGCTTCAATGGGTTTGCAATGGCTTGGTGACTTCAAGAACGGGCGATATGAAGATGATACTCAAACAAGACTTGGTTACTTCAAGGCGCATTCTCGACGCGGTTACAGAACAACGGGGACGTCTCAAAGCCACAACATCATTTTCAAGATGAACTACACAGGACTTGACTGGGAAGGAGAAACACCTATTCCCGAAGAACGAATTCTTAAAGCTCCTATCTATAGACTCATGTATTGCGGTGATAATGTCAATGGCTCTCCAAACTGCAGAATAACTAGAAACATGGCGACAGCTCTTTGGCAGTTCAACAACAATGCTGATCGAGAAAAAAGAATCGAGGCCGTGATGAGAACGGACATTTTCAGAAACAAAATTCAGTACACTGCGAATCCACCAACAGGAGAAGAAGGCTACTGGAATTCGATCCATCAGTACACTGGATATGAGGATAACTCGATTTGGCCAGGAAGTAATCACCACAAAATGGAATACGGTCAGTTCAGTGGAGCTAAGGCATTCAGAACAAAACCAGGTTACCACGTTTACAACTACGGCAAGGGCTACTTACAGTATAATGGAGATGATGAAGTACAACAAAGGAGAACTATAAAGCACTGGTGCACTGCCGTAAAGGGTGGCGTTTCCTTTTTGCAGGCGAAAATCAGGTTCAACTGGTATAACGCACAGGGAGAACACAGGCTACACGATCACTGGTGGTGGTTGGCTAATGACGAGAACACTGCATCACAGTATACTTCTCCTAACGACGGTAGAGACTGGGGATACCACTGTTTCAACTTAGTTGACATTCTCGATACACAAGCTGCAAATGTAGGAATCAGTATTGATTGGATGAATGATGTCTGGCTGACAGAAATGAAGATGTGGGCTCGCCATGATGACCGAAACGACCCGGATCCTGATCGAAGGTGGAGATTCGAAAATACAGTTTTCGACGAAACTGTTTTCGGCGATTACGGCTTCGAGAGGCCTGAAGCACATATCATCGAACATGCTGTCACTGTCAATGGAAAAGTCATTTATAATGTTGACGCGAAAGTTACAAAAAGCGGGGATCACAACGTTGTTCTTACTTATTCTGCAACAAACGTAGATGCCTGTAGCTTCAGCGTTCCTTTGCCAATGGTTGTTGAGCCCGATCCAACAGAGCTCTATGAGCAGGGACTAGACGGAGTAGACCATGTTGGTAATGGTAAAAATCAAACTATGGAATTCATCACCGAAACTGAATATGAAATGCTTGGAGAACATCCCGCTGATATTGCAGACTACAAAGTTCAGCTAGGAAGAGAAGGTTCCTATCTCAACAAAGCAGTCGTTGATATCAAATATTCTGGATATTACTACCGCTGGGATACCCCGATCGACGGAACTCGCATGAGATACGATGCCTACGCAGTTGAACGAACTGTAAACAGTGACAACGTTGCTCCTCATGTGACAACTACAGTCAGTTTCGGCATTGACGATGAAGACCAGACGTACTCTTTCACACATTCTACTTCTCATTCGACTGTTCAATCTGAAATGCGCAGCCGTTGGCCCCATCTTCAAAAAATGAACTTGCAAGTAAGCAGACACGGTGACTGCAAAAATGGCTATTACTACGACTTCAAAGGTCATAATAGAGGCAATATTGGTCAGTTGATGGCGGAGCATTCAATTTCAGACGAATTTGTTGAGCGTAATCCAGATGTAGCAGCAGCGTTTTACAAGGTCAAGAATGATTTCTGGCAGGGCGGTCCTTACCAAGCCATTATTCCTGGTTCAATGATGTCTATTCCAAAGATCCTTCCAGAAGTAGTCGTCATCACCAATCGACAAAGATCTAAATGCGGTGCTCACTTTCGTCAAGAAATGACACCCCTTACGTGGACAGATAATATGCTTTATGGTTGTTCTTTCACTTATTCTGACGATCACACTCCAGTTGTCTACGACTCGTCAGTTGGAGAAGAAGATATCATCGCGGAAGGAGACGTCATTACTGTCGATGTTACTTTCCCAGGAGCAACTTCAGTATCCGATGATAGCTTCGTTGAAATTGGCGGAACCAAATGCGAAATCATAGCCCACGAAGATGTCCTTATTGGACCGGTCAATGGCACATTCCTGGCAACAAGATTAACGGTCACTGTTGGCGCTGTCCCAGCTGGAGAAAAACTTTTGACCTTTAGTGATCCGTCTTTTGGAACAGCGAAATCCGATATCAAAGTCCATTCAGGTCTGACTATCGACTCATATACACCAGAAACTGGTTCGATCTACGGTGGCTCTATAGTTACTGTAACCGGAAAGGGATTCGAGGATGGTCTTGTTGTTCAAGTCTTTGATACTCTTCAAGACTGTATCGCCATTGAAGGTGAAGTTACTTACAGTGAAATGAAATGTGTAACGCAACCTGCGAATGATTCCAGCAGTAGAAAACGGCGCCAGGTTGTGGATGAATCAACTCCAACAATCTCAGGAATGTCGAGGACGAAAATTTCGGTTATTGGTGGCGACATCATCACAATTACCGGCTCCAACTTCGGTTCAACAATGGAAGGTTCTAGCGTTGATGTGCAAGGCCTCTTCGCTGAAACCGAGTGCGTTCCCGATCCGAAATACGTACAACGAGGTTGTTTGGGATACAGAACAGCAAATTCTGGCGATTGGACTATCACCAGTTGGTCAAACACAGAAATCGTCGCCGTCACCGCCATGCTCGATCAAGGTGCTTATGAGCTTCAAATCACATCTGCAGACAACGGCTTCTCAAACAAGTTCAACTTCGATTACGCAGTCGAGATTACTGGGGTCTCCCCGCGGTATTCATCCCTTGTTGGCGGTAGAATGATAACAATTTCCGGTTTCGGTTTTGCAACCGACAACATAATCCCGAATCGCAAGCTCAATGCTGACACAACTATCGAAGTATTTGCTGTTGGTGGTCTTTCTGGAATGTGGCGAAATCGATGCCATGTCAAAGAAGTCTCTAAAACAGAGATTGTCTGCGAGACAGGATATGCAATCAACGAGCCAATCTTGATGAGCACAGGAGAAAATTTCCCAAACATAACAATCAAAGCAGGCGAAGCTATTCGATTCAAATGGTCGTTCACTGTCGATGGTAAAGCACCAAATATGCAATTCCAGGAGTGCGACGAGCCAAACTGCGAAGAAGCTTCATCAGATGATAAAATCTGGGGTCCTAAAATCGTAGAGTCAACTGGCGACTTTGTTCGCCTTTTCCAGACACCTGGCACCTACTACTACTCTACTGGATATATCGACCAGGCTTTCAGCGCCTGGTTAAATGGTATGATCATTGTTGAAGAAGCAGAAGAGCGGCCAGAATGGCTTGAAGTTATTGTCACAGACAGTTTCTCTGATCGACAATGGGGCGGAGTTAACGAAAAATGGCCACATATTGCTGCGCACGTGGGCACCCCACCTGCTTTAGATGGCTCTGATGATGGTGCCTCTGAACTTGGATCTTGCACAGCAACGACAACTAATACCGCTGCACCTTTTGAAGGGGCATTGGAGAAACACTCAGTCATTTATTCTTGGGCTTTTACGCCCGTTGCAGACAACTGGGTCGCTAACGGTGATTTAACACCATTTATGGAGGCGAATTTAACGATTTCCAACTTCGAAGTATCCGGAGATTGCTCCGCGCAAACTCAATTTGCTGCAGTTGAACGATATGGTCCTGAAATCCGTCCTAAGAATTATTTCTACAAAGGATCTGATGGCATTAGCGGTACATACACCATCGATCATGACAATATGATGGACCCGTTGATGGAGTACGAATTTGATTTCGTTCTCGCTGGCCGCGGAAGAGCTTACTACAACAGTTACGATGGTTCTGCTAAATTCAAAATCAAGCCTGTTTCAACTGGTGTAAGCACTACTTCAGTTGGTGTCAAGGGAGGATGGGAATTGAAAATTACTGGTGCAGGATTTATTGCCCCAGACAAAGATCTTCTTGAAAGCGATGATGTTATTTCAATCGATACGGAAATTCATCTCGGTAAAGAACCTGCTTATCGCTGTGAAATCTCATCACTTAGCTACACTGAAATCGTTTGTAAAGCTCCGGAAATGTGGAGAGGAATCGCAGATCGACAGGAAAATTTGAACATCTTCTTCCGACACGACAACGACTTCTACAACGTTGACAACTCATTCGATATCAATCAAGTTCCAGTTTCTGCGAATTTCGCTGCAACTCCTCAAATCAATTCAGTCCAGCCCGAATCTGGAATCAGCCATGATACTGCTCAAATTACCTTCAATGGTGTAAATTTGGACGGTGCTCAAATTGTTGTTGATGGCCAAACACTGACGGGATGCGCAGGAGATAGCACTTCCCAAACGTGCGACGCTCCCACCCTCGCTGCTGGATCATACGCAGTGAGTGGAACTGCTGATAGCGGAATCATCTACGTGGCACCACTTGTCAGCGTAAATGCTCTCTTTGTTGCTGAATCGATCACTCCAACTTCTGGATCAGTAAATGGTGGCCAACACGTCACTATCTCTGGATACGGTTGGTCTGAAGATATTTCCATTACTGTGACACAGAACGGTGGCATTATTTGCTCTCGATGTCCAATTACTTCTATTGGCGAAGATGTCGTTGTTTCAATGCCTTCCGGTAAAAGTACTGGCCTCGCTGCCATTGAGATCAAACATGAGTTCATCAAACACGATTCCTTCAAATTCGATTTCACTTTTGTCGACATTGGCGGCGCAAGTCCCACAACAACGTCTGATGTAAGTGCTCTTTCTGCCGGGGATTCTGTGACTCTTGATTTGCCTGCTGGAACTTGCTCTAACTCACTTCGAGTTGATCTAGTGCTGAATATGAGCCCATGTGCTGAAGGAGCTCACAACTGTCATTATGCTGCTGAATGCACTCCCAATGCCGACGGAATTCAATACACCTGCGCTTGTCAAGGGATTTACCGCGGTGATGGCTTTTCTTGCTCCAAGTTCAATATCAAAAATGCGCAAGAGCTCACTACAGTATCAGAAAGTACCTGCTACAATACTGGAAACAATTTTGTTTGGAATCTTGCGAAATTCGAGTCTTTGGAAGAGGTCACAAATGTTCTTTCTACCGAAGCTGGCAATATTTTCTTGAACATAAAATACTCGACAAGTGACAACTTGCTCAAACACGACTTAGATGGATCTGCTGTCGCCTGGGCTGATCAAGTTACCCTTCCATCTGAAGACTCCTGTCTTGTCTATCATGTTGGCTCGGGAGAGCTTAGCTTCGTTGCTTGCTCAAACACTCATCAAGTTGCATGCGAGTCGTACGATGAAGAAGATTGCTTCTCTGACCAAGGCCAGTACTACAGAGGAGATCTCGATCATTCGGAAGGGTTTACTTGTGTAAATTGGGCCGATGTGCCATCAATTCCCGGAACAACCACTGAAGCCAATATGGATCTCAACGGAAATTCATGCCGTAATCCTGACAAGAGAATTCAAGGACCATTTTGTTACATTTCAACAGAAATCGATGAAGGGGAAAGCGAACCTTCTTGGATTCAATGCTCCGTTCCTAACTGCGCTATGAAAAGTCAGAAAGTTTGCCATGTTGTCACTGAAAGTGGTGCAATAATTGGCCGAACTCACGATTCGTACATTCTTGCGCCTAATAATGATAAATTTTATGACAACAGAAAAAATATTCAAACTGGATTCGCTGAATTCGACGATGGCTTTGCCATTTTCAAGTTTTTGAATGACAAAAATCCGGATAGCAATCACGAATGCTGGGAAATTAAGAGTGGTGACGCAAGTGATGGCGATCGCCCAGTTATTGCTAGGTACCAGAAGCTTTCTGATTGTCCTCGCTGGCAGTTGCAATTGCAGCCCGATGGCCGTTATCGTTTGAGTCAAGGCGACTTCTATCTGCGAGAAACATTAACAGGAAGGGACAGGATTCAAGGTCAATTGCTGACTGGACTTTTGTATGACGAGGACACTATCTCCGGAATGACTTTTGATCTTCAGTGCGGCAATCAAGGCGACCACAGAGAAGCAAAGGTTAATCCCGTCGAGATTTTCCACGAGCTCTCTGGTACATGTTCTGGTGACTCTTTGGCCGTCACAATGCCCGCAGTTGCCTCTGGTTCTTACAGTCTTCGAGTCAGAGATTCAACAAACGGATATTTCTCTGGGAAAGTGGATGTGGCATTCTCTCTCGCTCTTGATTCGGTCTCACCAGCGTCTATCGGTCAGTCTGGTGGACAACCAATCACTCTTTCTGGCGCCGGCTTCAGTGCAGAATCTTCTGTTGTTACCGTCGATGGTATTCAATGTGTCGTACAAACAGTCAATGCTGAAGGAACTGAGTTGACATGCATCTTTGAAGACCTCAGCCATATCACGGAATCAGCTGCTGTTGTTGTTCAAGTTTCAGTTTCAGATATGTCAACTGGTTCTACTCTGACTGCAGAATCAAGCGTTTTTGTTGACATCACCTTAACTCCTCTCATCACAGGTTTCAGTCCAACAAGAGGCGGTTCAGCTGGAGGCACTAGAATAACATTCACTGGATCAAACTTAGACGCAGGAGACGATGCCATTGTCTCAATTCACGGCGTTGTCTGTATCACTCTTTCAAGGACAAGTTCAGAGCTTATCTGCGAAACAGAACCGTACAGTGGTCTCAACATTCCAGTCCAGCCAAAGATCGAATTTGTGAATTTTGGCAACGGTCTCTTCAGCTCCGACGATCTTGAGTTCTGGTACATTGATCGATGGTCGAGTACATTCACCTGGGGTTGCACTGATGGCAGTTGCAAGCCAATGGCAGGAGATATCGTTGTTATTCCAGAAGGAAAAGTCATTCTCCTGGATGAGTCGACGCCGATTCTCGCTGTTCTCATTGTTGACGGAGGAACTGTTCTCTGGGACCGTGTTCATGGCATCGAGCTCAGCACCGAATATGCCGTTGTGACAAACGGTGGACACTTTGAAATTGGAAACGAGGATGAGCCTTTCTGTGATCCAAGTGGCGATCGATCAATTCCTTTTGATGCGACAATTACAATGTATGGTCACCAGCGCTCTATTGAACTCCCAATCTACGGTGCTAAAGTATTTGCTGTTCGCCGTGGAACCATCGACCTCCATGGTTGTCGCGTTCATACTTCGTGGACTCACATGGACGAAACTGCCGAAATTGGTGACAATACAATCAAACTTACTCATCCCGTCGCAAACGATTGGGTTGCAGGAGATCAGATTATTATCGCTACAACTGGTGATTTGATGCATCTCCATCATTCAGAAACTGCTTATATTTCGGAAGTAAGTGCTGACGGATATACACTGACTTTGAATGACACTCTTCGTTTCCGACATATGTCGGAATGTTCTGACGGATTTGACTGGGCTGGAACAATCTGCCAACGGGCTGAAGTTGGTCTTTTGTCAAAGAACGTTCTCTTCCAAGGCAATCGTAACTTAGACTGGGTCGAAGAACTTGACGAATGCGAGCTTGGAATCGGAACCGCTTTCGGAACCCAGACTTGTTTCCAAAATCGATTCGGCCACGAGGTCGGCTCCGATCAGCTAGGTGGACACTTATTCCTTCATATGGTAGACTCTGCCCGAATCCAGTATGTTGAATTCAATTTCGTTGGACAGGCGTTCCGACTCGGTCGATACCCGATTCACTTCCATATGACAGGAGATGTTGGAAATACCAACACCTACGTCCGCGGTAATTCTGTTCACGAAACATTCAACCGAGCCGTCACAATGCACGGTGTCCACAATCTTCTTGTAGAATACAATGTTGCCTTCAACGTTATGGGTTTAACCTATTTCCTCGAAGATGGCATCGAAGAAGACAATATAGTGCAGTATAATTTAGCTGTTATGACCAAGAAATCATCTTCTCTTCTGAATATTGATTCTATTCCGTCTTCGTTCTGGATGCCAAATCCAAACAATATTGTTCGACATAACGCTGTTGCTGGTTCCTCTCACTTTGGTTACTGGTTCAATTCGCCACAACATCCTACAGGTCCATCGGCCACAAATTCTATCTGCTGCAAAAACCGACCTCTCGGAGAGTTCTGGAATAATACCGTCCATTCTTCTGGAAAATACGGTCTTTGGGTATTTGTCGATCTAACTCCTACTGGACCAAATGGTGATTGTGGGGAGGGAGCTCCAAAAGCACTCAAGATTGGTGAGATTCCAGCTAATGCAACTATGCCAGAAGGCGTTGATAGAAACTCTGTCTATGGCCTCCACACTTGGAACAACGAAAGAGGCGCTGAAATCACGACCGGTGGTGCTGTCCAATTCCACAACTTCATCGCTTCAGATAATGCAATCTCACAGCTTGCAGGAAAAGAAACGTATCTGAATTCATTCGGTGTCTGTCCTGGTGTTGATTGTCCTGGTAATGTTCAAGCCTTTGTGCGTTCGATCGTAATCGGAAGAATGAAACATGATCCTCATGTCAATAACTGTGGAGCTATGGGAATCGAAACTCCTTGGGAAGAATTCGCATTTACAGTTCACGACATTCACTTCTTTAACTTCGACGCGCCAGGTCGAGGCGTCTGTACTGCTGTGAACCCATGCTATGGATCCGATGCATTCGACTGCGCAGCTACCTGTTGGTACACTGATGTTCGCTGGACAAACTCGCCTCGAAAAATAACGACTGACTGGGAGCACGAATATGCTATCCGAGATATTGATGGCTCATTTACTGAGAATGGCGGTGAGGAAGTCTACGTCGTCCCTCAATCGGGTGCTTACGATCCAAATCACTGTAGCTCAGTTTGGCCAGGACCTGATGGAACGAATGCCAAATTCGTTGGACGCGGAGTTCAAATCTGCCCTTACCAAGACGGAGTTTTCAAACCTCACAGATTCCCATTTAATAACGTTTCTCCATCGAACCTTGAAGGAACAAACACTCATGCTACCTCACCTTACGGCACTGCTTCTTCTCCTTTCCGTGATTGCCGACCTCGAGGAAAAGGATGGATGATGCTGCTCAATCAAGGCCAAGAACATGTGCTCCAGTGGCAGGGATATGAACACGTGACAAATATTTCGTATTCCGCTGACATGTTCCACTTGGAGCAAAACGACTACTTGCACATTGCTCATGAGTTTTACCAGCGCATCGATTACACAAATCTTGGAATGAAACACGATGAAATTCCGACAATCACGAACGAAACACATAATAACCTCGATTATCACATCACATCCGATGACGAATTCATCTCTACCAAGGAATATAAACTCACTTACATGCTCAGAGGTCTGAAGAATCCAACAATGTCAAGCACAAAGGGCATCTACCCAGCAAAATATGAAGTTGATGGACGAGGTGATGGAACTCATGGCAGAAAAACAACTTGGTCAATGAAAATGTACAAGTGCTTCTATCCTCAATGTATCAAACCGACAACAACCACCCAACCGCCGACAACAACAACGACGGAAGCAACAATTGAGTGCGAAATCGGCACGCCAGGTTGCGAAGACTGGTTCACTGTTTCAGGCTGGGACGGAAATAATGAAACGAATGTCTTCATCAGCGAGAAGCGAATTATCCGAATGACAAGCATTCCAGAAGAGCTAAGAGATCCAGAAAGGCCAAATGTGTTGAAAGCGACTAAATTCCTTCTTGATGGCGAACTGGTCATCGAAGATATCGAGGAGGATATTGAAATTGAAATCGAATCATTTATTGTCAACTCAGGCATTTCTGAGACAACTTGGGGCAAAACAAGAAAACGACGAGACTTGGTCGATAGGTTTACCGGAAAACTTATCATCGGAACTGCTGAGAAGCCAATTCCTTGCGATAGAACAGTAACTATCCGTCTGATGGGAAATGTTTCTGAAGCAGAAGAGTTCGGAGCGCTTGGAAATTCAATTCCGATCGGTGCAAAAGCACTTGGTGGATACGGTTCTATTGAAATGCATGGTTGTCCACGTGACAAAACATGGACTAACCTTGCTACAACAGTTCAGGCTGGGGAGAATTCAATCACGCTGAGTGAGGATGCCGACTGGAAGGTCGGAGAAGAAATCGCCATCGCTTCGAGCAACTTCGATCAAGCAGAGGTCGAGTTCTTCTCAATTACTGCAAAAGAGGCCCGAACTTACACACTCAACCAGACTATCCAGTTCAGACACTTCGGTATCGACACCAATCTCGAAGATGCTGATGGAAATCACCTTGGCGCTCCAGTTATGCTTTTGACAAGAAATATCATCCTAGATGGAAGTGACGGTGCAAATGGTCAGGTTGGAGGAAGAGTTCTAGTCGCCAGTACCATCGAGAAAGATGGAGATGATACAATCTTCCGATCTGGTTATGGCCAGTTCAGCTACGTTCAATTCAAACAAATGGGTCAATTTGGCTACAACGATAATACCGATCCAAGATTCCAGCTCGCGTTTTACAAAATCGACCCTACTGCTAGTGGCGATAGAAAGCAATCATACGTTCGTGGCTGCTCTTTCTTCCATGGTTTGGCGACTGCTATTGGATCGGGAATAGGGGTCAACGGTCTTGAGATGAAGGACAATGTCATTGTTGGTGCGCCTGAAGATGGTATCCGCGTCCTCGGAGAAGATGCTGTCATAGAGAATAATGCAATCGCTTCTATTTGGGAACGATCAGCTTGGGCTAACATCAACGGAGGAAATTCAGACTTTGATAGTGCGCAGATACCAGCCGGTATTGATTTCAAGAATGCTCAACGGTATACAATGAAGAACAATCATGTTGCCGGTGTAATGGGCCCCTGCTTCCATGGTTACGGTCAGACTTGCACTGGCGATCTCGAGGAATGCTCAGCTGACGTTTACCCAACTGACCCGAAAGTCGTTGGAAATATCGGCAGTGGATGTCTTGTTGGCTATTACATTCTCAAGCAGCCCTTGGGCAGATGCCAAAAAGTATCAGGATTCTTCCTTCACCACACTACTACTGCAGTTTACTTCCAATCTACTTCTCAACGATTGGTCGTTTCCGATAACGTTCTCGTTGATAATTCTGTCGCCCTTTACACTGTTCATGCTGGACCTAATGCTGAGTCAAAACGATACGATCCTAAAGCTTCTGTGACTTACAAAAACAACATAATTGTCGGTCGATCTGAGCATTGGGAATGTGGTGTAGATAATGAACATTCGACAATTCTAGGATTGAGTGGTGAATTCGCCCCGGGTACAAGCAGTCCGAAAGATCATGCGGCTATGGTTGGCAGTGACTTTTTGAGTTCTTACAACAAATTCCCTGGAAAACCAATGTACAAAGCATTTGTGAAGACCCCAGCGATTTACGGACGAACATGTGTTGTTGCAAACGCTTTTACTAAGTTTGATGGAAGATGCGGGGACAAAGATGTCATCTTCAGCTCGAACAAGAAAATGGAAGACTATTCGCATCCGACCTATTTCAAGGAAGGAAACACCTTTGATAGCAACGTGGCCACACTTAGCAAAGTTGCCAAGTTTTACAGACCAACAACTAGCTTTGTTAACATTGCCGATTGTGTTGATCTGCACTGCGACGGGCACAAGAAGCAAATGATCATCGACGAAACTGGCGATCTTCTAGGAACACCAGGCTTCCTCCATTCTGAGTCAGAATACAAATGGGAAGGAGTTACTCGAAACGGACATACTTACACTGACACTCGCCCTGGACTTGGCGATTACCGACTTCCGAAAACGATGTTGACGACACTTGACGGCAAAAAGATTTCTGTGGAAGACTACGCACCTGAAAAGGGAGTTATTCGTGATGAAAACTGCGTATACGATGCTTCTATTCCAGCCTGGCACTGTACTGATTCCCTCAAAATGATCATGATGAACTATCAATTCATGGATGTAGATCACATGGTCCGTAGAATAACGCCTCTTGCAGTCAGATCCGAAACCGGATATGTTGACATTATCAACGGCCCTGCAGATCATTCTTGCTGCATTGGGTACGCTTGCATGATCCGTTTGAGCAGTTTCTGGTCTCATCACGCTTGCAACCACCACTACGACTACTACTTTACATCAACGCTTCCGAAGCGAATGAACTTCCACTTGCCTGACTACAATAATCAAAAGTGCAAGATTTATATAACATTCTACACAATGAGACCAAACCGAATGGATGTCAAACAAGACGGAATTTATATGATTCCAACCAACGCCCGCTACATTGGCGACGAAATCGAATGGGAACGACCTCGAAGAGAACTTCATCTTCCTTCTCTTGACGGCATTAATAATGCTGCAGGAACGAATTTCTTCGATCGCCAGGAACAAGCGGTTCATATGATTTTCGAAACCGGTCACATTTACAATCTTCAGCTGAAATCGACGCTGATTCTTGAGTTAGATGTTATGACCGAATTGACCGAAGACGAGTTCTATGACAATGGAAATATTGCCGTTAATATCGCTGCTCTTCTCGGAATCTCACCCAGTCGAATCAAGATCGTTAACGTCATTCGTGAAACAAATGAAGAACGACGAAAGCGACGCGAAGCCTCCGGTTTGTATTACTATGGCAATGAGCGACTTCGACGATCCGACGATGCAGAAAGCTCATCCTTGCAGTTTGAAATTGGCAGCAATGATGACAGACCTGAAGATGGCGATAACGAGCTCGACGAGGAAGATTTGGCCAATGAGAAGGCAGAAGTTGACGCTCTCAACGAAGTCGGCGCCACGCTAGCCAAACAATCTCTAGCAGACGGAAATCCACTTGGTGCTGCTGCAGCATCTGCAATCGTAGATCAGGACCCCTCTGTTTCTGTCGGCGAAGTTGCTGTTGGCATGGCTGACCCACCAACAACAACTGAAGATCTGCCAGAATGGTTCGATGAGGAAAATCCAGTTGGAGAAAGTATCATTCAAAAACTCGGCTTGGACGAAGAGGCAATCGGCGTAGACGAACCTGGCAGTATCGACTTTGATTCTCTGCGAACTCAAATTTTGGCTGCCTCGGATGGTGAGATCGATTTGGAAACAACTAAGACTGCAGAAGAAGTAGCAAACGAAAAACAAGCCGCTAAGGATACTGCAGCCGAGCCAATTGTTTACAAGGTGCCAACAACAATGGTAATTGATGAAGAACCGACCGGAATTCAAATCGAACAAGTCGACATCCAATCATTCGTTCTGCACGTGTTAGATCAGGACGGAGAAATGATGACTGTCGTTGGTTTCCCACTCAACCCGGCCACTTGTGTTGTTTCTCTCAAAGACGGAGAAACTGGAGAAATCATCGGAGTTGACGAGGTTCCTTTCGAACCTGGAACTGGTTATGCCACTTTTGACGCCTTCCAAGTAAACGGAACAGACAAATCAGTCGAATTCGAGTTCAATATTGCCTTCCCTGCTGATTTTGATCTGAATGCAACTGTTCCAGCAGTTTTTTCTTCTGCTCACGAGTTCTTGGCAATGCCCGAGACAGATGGAGACGGAACGTGCGAAGTTTTCGAGGGAGAGGGCTTCGACAAGCAGGAGATTTGGAACGATGACTGCTCACTCATTTGCACTTTGCCATGCAAAGATGCTGGTGGACTTTTGTCTACCTCGCCAAAGTGCCAGCTCAGAGATACGACGGAATGCGGATCTTATGGCTCTTGCAACGCTGGAAACGGATGCGAATGCGACTTAGCATCGATGCCTAGACCAGATCAGGTAGACTAAAAATCAAAGACTTGAATCAATAAAGACCCTTAGATCAATGTCGCTGACCATATTAGCTTCTCATGCGACTCCGAAGGAATGGTGGTAAAGGTCGACAAATGCGTCATGCATCGATTCGGTTTCAGACTTGAGCATTTGGCGATCAACGGAATCGACCGCTCCTATGACGGGTATTTTCGAAAACGTCTGACTCAAACTACTAATAAATTTTAGACCTCTTCAAGGATCTGGTTTGAACACCTGCGTCGGAAAACTCGATTACGAGACTGGAACTGATTACAAATTTACTATCTACGGCGGTGATGCTTGCGGAATGGAGAAAACATTCAACGAAACGCATGTTGTCTACACAAATGCCGTCTCTGGTAGCTTTGGTCATAACATAGGAGGAATCAAGCGAAAGGTGGAGATGTATACCGAGTTTTCATGTGCTTTCGAAACTTCGATTCGTGTCTCGGCAGCTGTTGGCAGTGTCGGACGCAGCACAATCCACAAGGAGCTCAAACGAGAAATGGGTGTCTTCGACGCAAACTTGATGCTCTTTACCGATATGAGCTTTTCGACGCCAGTGACTGGCACTTACACCGTCGAAGTCCCTAACCAAGTCTTCGTCGGAGCATTTGTGGCTGATCTTCACTCGCGATACGCTTTGGTTCTTAATACTTGTACTCTTTCTATTGAAGGGGAAGATGACATGACACACGAAGTTATTTCTAATTCCTGCGTCAATCCCGATGTAAGTTATAAGAATTGATAGTAATTTCTTCATAAAAAATCGACTCATAGCAGCAAAAATAAATATTCCCGTAGGAAACTGGCTTCGTGGAGATCTACAACAACGGCGACTCCGATCAATCTCGATTCTCCTTCAAATCCTTCATGTTTATCGGATTCGAAGATCACGAGCAAACTCTTACTTGCAGCATGAAGATTTGTGACACTGAGAGCGAAGCATGCACTCCTTCTTGCTCTGCTCGAAGACGGTAACTATCCCAAAAAGATAATGATTAACCCTTGTTCTTAAGGAGAAGCATCGATGAAAGCGAACTTATCCATGCTACAGCACGGTTTAATACTCGAAAAGAGCAACCAAGAATCTCCCGATGGGAAGCTATTATCAGAGGCTAATTATTTCTGAAAAACATCATTCCCTGAATCAAATAATTTATTTCAAATAAATTATCTATTTATCAAAAAAATTCTTTAAAATATATTTCACAGTTTCCATACAGTAAATTTCCGAATCAGAGACCAAACTCATTCTCAAAAGTTTCTTCCTTTTCTGGACTCACTGCGGTCTTATCTTCTTCCCAATGTGCTCGCACAAAAAGAAGATATAGTAAGCCACCGATTGCTCCACCAATAAGCGGTGCCAAAAGAGGGATCCAAAAGAAGAACTCGGAGTTTGTATCTTCTATTCCGCTAAATGCAACATCGCCAAGAACCATCGCTGCGAACAATCGTGGCCCCAAATCACGAGCAGGGTTAATAGCGCCACTAAAATTCCATCATTACAAGTAAAGATTAATTTTGCTTACCCTCCATGATTTCCATAAGCGAGGCCGATGGCAGTGGCGGTGAGTCCAATCAAAAGCGGGTTGGCTGCATTAGGCATCAGATTTTTCTCGTCGGTAATTGCCGCAATCAGTGTGACCAAAATCATTGTTCCGATTATTTGGTCAAAAAACATCTCACCCTAAGAGAAATAAAAATTGTGATCAATAAAAAAACCAAACCGTTGAAAGTTTGATATCTTCTGTTGGGCAAGTTGCGAAGAGACAGACCAAATCCTAAAAAAACGATAAAATATTTACTATGTTTTCTGATAACCTGGTTTTCGACTCCGTTATATGATTGCCCGTTGAAGACTCCGTACACGACGGAAGCTGCAAGAAACATTCCAAAAATCTGCCCAGCGACATAGATACAAAAGCCGCCTAAATTTTCGATAATCCCATTTCCAAGTCTTCCAGAAAGTGCAGCATAAGTTGTCACTGCTGGGTTCACGTGTCCTCCAGAAGATCCAACGCAAACATAAATGCCAATCGCCACACCTAGCCCGCCACAGATTGCTCCGTGAACTGAAGTTTCATGAATATTTCTTCAATAAAATCAAATCCTAACTCACCAGAACTTGTTTCACCATAGAGGCCCTGATGAGCTCCCGCGATGCCAATTACGGCCAGAAAGAAGCTTCCAAAAGTCTCTCCCAAAAATTGTCTAATCCGTTTTCGTCGAATTCTCAAAAATCGCTGAGCCAAATCCTCGATAGTCATTTTTTCTTCGATTTGCAAGGCGAGCAGTTAACCCTAATATAATTATCGAGTGCCTCCTTCAGTGCGTCGTCTCCACAAATACTGCCCTGATCAAGCACCTGAGTTGTCTGAAATAGCTAATATAAAGATTATTTATCTATAAATGGTTTTTTGAAAAATTGATCTCACTACGAATTTATCCGCAAAAAAGGGCGGAAAAATACTTACAGGGTCAATTTCTGTTATCGATTCTGAGTGAATGAGAACATGGAAACTTTCGAGATAATTTGCGCCTCTTTGCGGGCATTTAAAATTTATGAAAGGCCATTTCCGCGTTTCAGAAAAATCTTGACCATCAGCGGAACATGACCCAGTGGCCTTGAGGTCAAAGACTGAGGTCATTAATTTTTTGTCGGGACAAATGAATTTTATTGAAATGAATATAACCCCGTCTCGTCAAGGAGATCAGAATAGAACACTATTCCGTAACATTCCTTGTCTTGTCCAAAGTTCCCATCGCTATGGTCACGTTAAATGATTACTTTTTATGCTTGCGGTTGAAGTGGAATGGATTAGTCCTTTCTTCGAAGAGTTCGATCATCCTTCCATTCTGAAGATTCTCTTGGCATGAATAATCATCACAAGCAGAATCCAACAACGTTGACAACGATAAGAATGTAGACGTCACATGGGAAGGTTACGGACTCAGCGGAGTGAGTGTCGGGGAGTGCTGCTGCGTCCGATAGACCCTGGGCGGCGAGTAGAATATCTCCTTCTGAACAGAGATCTTGTAAGAACACTGAACTTCTTTAAGAACCTAATAGGTGTCTGAATTGCAGAACGGACTGAAATCATGGACATTCGTCTTAGAGAAAAAATCGCGCTTCAAAATCGAGTAAGTTCTTCTTTCGTAGTGGATCTGTAGATTTTTTTATTTGATTTTTGGTTAATAACATACATTTACTTTAACTAGGAGATCGAACAACTGAAAGAAGCATTAGGTATGAAGAGTGAACTCGCGAATATGAAGGCAATGAATTCCGAGATGAAGCAAACTTTTGAGTACTCGAAGAAAATCATGGACGACCTCAAAATGGTGAAAATTAGATTTTTTCTTTTTTATTATTATTTGAGCGAAACCACAAGGAAGCAAACGAAAGAAAGATTGAAAGTCTTCAGTCAATTTTGATGGAAAAAAGCCGAAACGAAATCGAACTTCAGAGGAAAGAGATTGAGAGATTGGAACTGGAACTGGGAGAGAAGATGAAGAAAAGCCAGCCAGTCACAAAAGAGGAAGAAAAAAGAATTAAAGATTTGGAAAAGCTTAGAAAAAGGTTGGGTGCGAGGGCAGCGCCTGGATTGCCCATTTTCCCGGATCGCCCACATCCCGGATCGCCCATTTTCTTTGATTGCCCATTGTGGGCAAAACGGGAAAATGTGCGGACCAGGAAAATGTGCGATTCAGGAATGGGCAAAACGGGATTTTCAAAAAATTCCAAAAAAACTCTTTATCCTTGAAAATTATTACCTTTTCTTCTTTTCTTGAAAATTGAACAGTCATTTATGGTACGAATATATACTGTATATATACTGAATAACAAACATACTGAATATATACTGTCAGTATATGATTACCCCAGTATATAATATACTGCAATTAAATCAATTTGAAATCGCTAAGTAACCGTGTTTAATCCAGATCACAGAGGTGTTCCGACCGTCGAACTCTGCACAAGGGTCACTCTTTCAGAGGATCAAAATGATTATAATCAAAAAAAATAAGGAAAATTTTTTTCTGACTAAACTGTATATGCTGATTTCGAAAAAAGAGTGATTCATAAGACAGCTGTTTTAAAATCATATAAGAAAAGGATGCTCTTTCATGCAGGTTTTTATGTGGGAACTTTCATTTCTTGAAGTTACAACTATGATTTTCGGAATCTTCGCAGTCGATTCAGTAATAATTACCTTTTTCCTGACGTTTTTGATGTAAAAAATCCTGACCCTCTGAAAAAGGCTGCTCCCGCATTTCCCAAAATCCTGGATTTCCCAAATCCTGGATTTCTCAAAATCCTGAATTTCTCAAATCGCCAAATCAGGATTCTGCCGATTCTGGATTTTGGCAGATAAGCTCGACCGTCGGAACACCCCTGTGATCAGGATTTTGCACGGTAACTCTGCAATTTCCCAACGAGACTCGCAGTCCCTTGCGGAGAAGGACAGTCCTGCCAGGGTGGACTTGTCACCCGCTTGGTCCGGCCATTTTGGTCACCCGCCAGATTGCAGAGCTGACGAATTCCTCTTACCCCTACGATTTTTATTTCATTTTTAAATTCAAATTTCAAATTGCAAATCCTGATTATTTCCTATGTGACATAGGCTATGTCACGTTATGTGCAAACTAACGTTAGAATTTCTAAACCAGCTTCTTTCATTATCAAATTTCAAATTTTCAATTGCAAATCCTTGTTTGCACTCAAATCCCGTTCCGCACATTTTCCCGTTTCGCCCACAATGGGCGATCAAGGAAAATGGGCGATCCGGGATGTGGGCGATCCGGGAAAATGGGCAATCCAGGAGCTGCCGGGTGCGAGACATGGAGCTGGCGAATATTACAAAAATGAGCGTGTTTCGGGAAGAAGTGCAATGGACGACGATGATTTGAAAAGTGTTCTGAAGCTCCTTGCACTTGGAGAGAAGACCGTAAATCTCAAGGAAAGAGAGTTTTATTTTTAAGCGTAACTTACGCTGCGTAAGTCAACTTCAAAATCTCTCTACAAAGCTATATTGCCATGATTACGATGTCTCGAAAGATGGATGGCGCTTGAAATTTGAAAGTTGTAAGACCGAACTCGCGGAGGAAGACGGTTGTCTCTTCGGGAAATGTTTCGGGAATTGTTTCGGGAAATGCGAAGATTCAACCGAGGACGTCTACTATGGCAACTTTACTTTAACGATTCGAAACGAAGGTAAAATATGAAATTTTCACTTACAAAAAATTTATTTAAGAAGGCTGCCCCAAATATAGAGCCGTCGCGCAAGTTATCAACGCGTTGACTGGAGAAGAGTCGAAACGGAAAGAAATCAAAAGCGAGGCTAATGGACGGCGACAAATCATTGAATACGATCCTGATCAGATTTTTGACTGTACCGAGTACATAAGGTTTAACATATATTTTAAGGGCGAATAAAATTGTTTCAACGAGTTCATATTGAGTTTTATATTCAACCCCAATGCAATGGAGTCTTCCTTGATTCCTTGCAGATTTCTTACTGAATTGAACAAGCAAATGTTTCGACCAATAAATTGGTGCAAAACTGGCTAAGATCTCTTTGTTTTGCAAGTTGTCGTTTTCGATTTTCAATGAGTTTATTACAAATATATGAAAGTGTAAAAATGGGCAGCTATGAATAATCAATGATAGTTTTCCCGTTTTCCTTCTTGATGTCGAGCTTTATTCCCAGTTTTCGGTATCTTTCCAGTTCATACTTTTCTTCATCGGGTATTGCCATTGCTGATGTACCAGAGCTTCCAGTTGCTGATTCTAAGGAGGTTCGTTTGGTCGACACAGGCTTTTTCTCGTCTTTTATGGGGCCTATGAAATCGGTATTCGAACAAGGCTGGAAGAAATCTGCTGGAATGAGGGATGATTTTATCCTCAACTTTGGAAAGACTCCCGAAGCGTCGAACAAGTGGTAGCCATCTTTAGTCTTGAACCGCTGCTTTCTCAGCAAAGTGACTAGTCTTGCTCGAGAAGCGATGAATTTCAGCTTCGGATCGTCGATCTCCGGCATCCATTCTTTTTTCATCACCACCATGTCTGGCTTCTGAAATCGAATAAGAAATGAAATTGCTTTTCAAAATTTCTTACCTTTCTTTCGAGAGGTCTCTTTCTTTGAGTTTGTGAAGATCGGGAAATGGCTTCGCTGAAATCACCGTACTTCAGTCTTTTTGCTCGTTGTTTTTCCAGCTTTCCGCCGCGCCTTCCTCGAGGGGATCGTTTTTGTCTTCTTGGCTTGTACCCTTCAGGGAAAACTTCTGGGTGATCAAGCAAGAGTTGAGTCTTCACTTTGAGAAGTGGAAAATCGCGGCTCTTGCGGAAATAGTGGTAGTCGGCTTCTACGTAGAACAACTTGTTTCTCAGCATTTCTGACAGTCTTTTGAGGTCTCCGATGCCACTGTATTTCCCGTCTTCGCAATCGAGGGTTGTTTCTAGTGTGACCGTCTCCGGCTGTGGCTCAGGTTCAGATTTCACTGCGACCATTACAGTTTCCATGATGTGCGCCCGGCTGTCTCTGCATAAAGTTCCATCATGTTCGAATCGCTTTGGAATCAAGTTCAGCTTCGTCTTCTTAAAAGAAAGTTGTTTATCAATGAATAATTAGTATCATTTCTTACATTCGGGTTACAATCTGCCCAGATGTTCGCATTTTTCTTCGCTCTTTTGATTCTAGCCTCGGCTTTTTGCTTTTCCTCGGCAATTTTACGGGCAATTTCTTGATTCAAAATGGTCATTGCGGGATCTTCTTCTTCAGAGAACTCATCTGAGGACTCGGAAAGAACTGGATTCGTGGTCGCCATCAGAAAGGGTTGGGAACTGAAGCTGCATCCTCAGAAATCAACAGTGAGAGGATGCGATTCTAGAGACGATCAAAATTTCTTCTTAATGATTTCCTGAGAAAATCTATTTTTCTGCTTATTTGTCGACATAAAAAGAACTAGAGCCTCATTACTCAGAAAGCATAAACTCATTGACTTTGATCGCGCGTTTCAGAGTGATTTCCAAATAAAGCAACTTGGATCCTACCTAAAAGCCGATTACCGTTTTCACTAGAATGATTTGTCTTTTCCACGAAGCAATCGAAGCGCAAAGTCTTTTGGACTAATTAGGCCACCGTTGAAGCAAAAAAACTCTGGCTGTATCGGTCACTAAGTTATCCGATTAGACATAAACTGAGCCACGACTGTATGAGTTTCAAGAAAAAACAGCTGGTGAGTGTTTGCTCTAAGAAAGAGCTCAGCAGGGGCTAAACTTGTACCTGTGAATGAAAAATCAGATCGCAGTGGGAAAAAAACAAACATTGAGAAAAGTGCACCTGATTTTCAGTAGCTGTTATTGATCTCCTGCTGTGCGATCTCGTGAAACGATAGTCTCCCGCTGAGAATGAAATGTCGCAAGAACTCATATCATTTTCTGGACAGTATGTTTGGATAAGGTTCTTTATCCAAACAAGATTTTGTATTTTTCGATTGTGCCTCTGAAAACAGAAGGCCAAAGGTTAAAATTTGCATAAAAAGAATCTTCCCAGAACCTTTCCCGCTAATTTTCAAGTGAACCTTCTATTTATTATCATCATTCGATCAGCTCTCCTTCCGTCGGAGAAGTCGGCACTTTGTTCATTATGCTCCAAAAAGGCAAAATTAGTTCCACCTCGTCTGACTACGGCAAAAGAAAAACAGAGTGGCTTATAATAACCGAGGGTTGAGTTATCAGCCGGCTGGAACACTAACTTTTTGGGCACTTGAGTTCGCTCGGAGAAAGTCCTTTTATCACAATACCCACACTACTTGAGTCTGAATTTACCTCTCAAGTGGCCCAAATGATCAAAAAATTGGCTACAAGTGCTCGTTACAATAATTTTCTGAGAAAAGACGAATTCTGCCGCGTGGAGACGATCTCAACTTTCCCAGAACAACTGAAATCGGCAGGCTTAGGGCGGGTACATTTCATTCTGCCAAGAAAAAAAAAGGGTGACAGGTGGAGGAGGGTGCAACTTGACCTCGGAAGGGATTAAAGGTGCAGTTTTCTTGCCAAATCGAAGGGTTGAATTTGTTATTCTGGGAACTCGCTTATCCGGATTTTGAGAAAATTTATCATTGGAGAAATTTCCATGAAAAATTTTTTACTGTCTTCCGGGAATTCTCGTACCCAGTGAAACATAGCTGAGCAAACCGAAATTTTCTAAAATAGAAGTCCCCATATTTTTTCTTTCTTGACACACCGTAAACCGCCCGTACCGTTTTTTCGTGGAAAGTTTATTTCTTTGCCGAAGAGTGGCAAAAAGAGGAGGAAGCGGAAATTCTTGCAATAGCGGAAATTGACTATTGGCTTCATGTTTTTCATGAGGAGTTAACGATCGCGTGACCGGATGTCCCAACGCCAAGGCTTTGTCACGGGCAATTGGGCTTTCCAGTACTCCCCTCGCTGACCCTAATTCGCCTTGTAAAGGAGACATGCTCCGTGGGTTTTATCCGATCAGCAGAATAGCTTTTATGGGCAAATTACAGTTACTCAAGCCATTCGCAGAAAAAAAAATAATTTCTATGATACTGTCAAGTTTTAAAAATAGGATTTCTATTATAGAAAGAAAGAGCACAAACGGTATCACCCGCCGAAGACGTGTTGCTTTTTCGGTTTGAGCCTTTGTTTCCAGCCCTGAAAAGTGTCGACACTCACTCGAGGGGTGTTGTTCCTGACAGCTCGGTGCCCTGAGGGGCATGGGAAGGAGAAGGAGGTGGTGATAAGGCGCAATGCCCGAAAACGGACATAGGTGTGGAGCCGTGCAAAGGGAAACTTTGAAACTTTTCCACGAATAGAAGAAAGCCGGGATTGGGAGGTTTATCAGTTGTCTGGGAAATACCAAATAAAGAAAGCTAGAAAAATTCGCTCGTTTAAAAAAAATTGGCGAGGCATTACTTATCAAAACACGATTAAGAGTTATCATCACATCCATCATTAATTGAAAAGCTAAAACGAATTCTACAAAACCTCCTTTATGATTATTGATGTTTATAATATCCATATCGAGAAAAACGCTTTATTGGATCAGAAGCAAATTGATATTGCTCTCGGTTTTTTGTCTCAACGAAATAAAACTCCCTTGTCCCAATAATTAATCCAAACAGTCGTCCCTTTGTTGCGCAGAATAATTATCGAAATGTCGGTCAAAGGCAGCTTTTTGTGGATTAGAAAGTGGTTTACGATAAACAGTGCAATTTTCTTCAAACGGATTGAGGAGACGTAGATAGTTCCACTGGCCTGGCCCAAATTAGGACGTTGCGCAAGAAGCGACGCGCGGAGGAAGAAAGGGTTCATGTGATAAAAATCAAAATGCACAGCGGCGAAAGGGGATGAAGGCCGATTGCATAATGGATTCGGAGAAAATTAGCCGAGATTGTTCAACCAAGAATATCGCCTTTGAAAAATGATGCAGTTCAAAGCCACATCTGGCGAAGCGGTCACTTTCAAGCGTTCATCCTCTAAGGCATAAGTAATTGAGAGCTAGAAATCGGAAATCACATCTACCGACCAATCTGGACCCTTATCGACAGAAAATGTTTATGAAATGCGACTTTCAACTCGCCAGAAAATTTTGTCTGCTAGACAGTCTGACAGACAACGAAAGCACCTTTTATTTTCGCGGTTTCCTGTTTGAGAAAGTGCCATCTTTTCCCTCCTTCCGAACTCTTTGAAAATAATGATCAAATATTTTGAGATAAACTCAGAAATAAATATTGTTTCAGCGATTTTTCTGGAGAGTACTTTCCTTCACTGGGGATTATATTTGTTCAGCATATCTGCTCGGCTTCCGGCATCGTCGCTGAAGGGATACAATCTCTCAGTTGGGAGCTCAGCTAAGAATACACGATTTTGTTTGTCCAAGGGGATGAAGAAGGCGCTGATTTTTTTTTCGGAACTGTGATTTATTGAATCTCAGATTTTCGTGATATTTGAGAAGATAATAAATCGAAGAAGCAATTTGAACAGGCTATCCTTTGGTTTGGAGGATTGAAACATGCATAAAAATTCAATTTCCTTTGAGCAAATCTGTGTCCACTTCTATCTGAGATCTCAACTTTTGAAAATCAGTGGACGCTCCTTCCGTTTTTTATTAGACGCAGACTTATCTAATAACCCTCAATTGAGGCAGTCTGGGAAAGTTACTCTCCTTGATATTAACTAGGCCATATTGACAGTTGTCGGTTTGGCCGTGGCCCTGATTTCCGGTCCCAAATGTGACCGCCACCTGCACCTGATCAGCAGTGGCTTGCGGCTTGATTGGCATCTTATGTAATCTAGATCATCATTTTCTCTTGGCACAAAGGGAGAAAACGCATATCGGATCTTCCGGGCGGGATTTTCACGCCAAACCAGCGAACATATCCGGCTTATGGACAGAATTCGCCCTCCAAAACAGGAAACGCGTTCAAATCCGCAGTGGAACGAGCAGCCAAATTATGCAACCCTCGTGTTTCCCATGCGATGTCACCTTCCGGGAAATATATCGACGGAGCGTGATGCCAGGAGCTCGAATGAAAAACTTGCATCACCGAATGGGGATTAGAATGGAGTAAGTCACCAGTGGCAAAACACAAGCGAATTCGGAGGAAAGGCGGGGTGCCCGACGAGTTGCGCAAGGAGGGATTAAGAAAATATATAACTAAACCAGCTGATGACAAAATAAGGACTCTGTTCACGTGAATCCTCGTTGATGTTAAAATTGGACATTTCTTCTTCTTAGGTAAGTTCCATCTGGCACTCGAGAATTTCGCCCGGAAAGGTAGGTTCATTCGAACTTCGCGAGGAATCAAGGTTTCTCTGCAATTATTCAATTTTACAGCTGCTATCGAAATTCCAAATTCAAAAATATTTCAAAATTGAAAGAAAAAGGCATTCCAGCTTTTCCTGAAACGTGGCTAACTCGCGTAAACAAAACACTCGAAGGGAAATAATCAAACGATAATCTGTTTTTGCGAATTAGCATGTTGGATGAAATCATTGAAAATGATTTGCATAAACGCCGGAAATCATCTGTTTGCGCGCTCGCGAGGGATCAGCGCCGGATCACGAGTATCCCGGTTAGGAGTTTGAATAAATTGATCACTACGTAGCAGTTTGGGGGATTTTAATCGATCAGGAAGCAATGATTGTATGTACAAGGGATTGACGATCGATGGCGTAACGGGGCCATCAATTCTGAATTTTTGTATTTTAGGAAACATGTTCGAAAGTTGGGTTTTCGAGCTTTCGATTTTACTTTTGACACTTGATTTTAGATACTGATGAAAATTTTGAGCAGTAAAAATGAGGACTCCAGATTGTTGTCTGAATGAGTGACCTGGAACTTTTCGAGTGCCAGATGGATGAATTTCGCTGGTTCTTTTCACTATTATTATTTTTCACTTGTTTCAGGATTGAAAAGTAAACCCTGCACGTCATAATTCAACCTCGACTGCTCAAAATGGCGCGTTTATGGTGGGCCACATTGTCAGAGTCGAGGTCACGCGCGCCAGATTCGGGTCAAGCTTCGTTTTGACATTGTAGCAGAAGTGATTGTCAAGAAGAAGGATAAGTGGAGATTTGGGAGCTACTCGTAAATGGATAAGCTGGGAAAGGGCATGGACGAAAATTGCAACTTTTTGTATGGTCGCTGTCAGGTCATGCCCTGCTCTTCGTAAAATTGAATAGAAGAGCTTTATTTCTGACAAAATTATCAATCTCAGTGCCAGATGAAATTGAATAAGTTGTACTCTTCTAATTTCCCTGAAAAATATCTTCTCAATCATGAGTCAATCAAATTCCTTCAATCCTTTCTTGAATCGTCTGCATTCATAAAATTTCTAGAGTCAGCGAAAACTCAGCCTTGATCCGTCTGAGCCAAAGCTCATCCTCAGCTCGAGGTCCAAATCCGCCATGATTGAGTGCCCTAATTAGTCCTTTCCCTTCTTCCAACGGGCGGCCGCGCCCAGCGCCCGTTTCCAAATCGCGCGCGCGAACACCTGATTTTTGTGGCGTTAGCGAGCTCCAGTGGCGCACTCGCGCACCCTTTATAATCGGCACTTAGCGTCGGAGAAGAATATCAAAATCAGCGAAAAGCAACCGTGAAGTGATCAAATTTGAGAACTTTTTCTTTTTCACCAAAACAAAAACTCGAAAAATGAACAACAGAAACACTCCATCAGATGAGGGCTACCAGTCTGACCCTGGCAGACCCAAGACAAGAGATTTCACCACAGAAGAACTGAAGCTGTTCGCCCGAGAGAATAAAGCTTTCCGGGAGAAATACTTCATCGAAGAAGTTCTTACAAACTCTGCCAATGGAGTCATTTACAAAGGTAAAAACTTTTTTCTAAATTTGATTATCTTAAACTCGAAATAATCGTCTTCTTTCATAAAAATAACTTTTTTCTTAGGATATCGAGCTTCCGATCACTACAAAGTCGTCGCAAAGCAAATCCCAAAAGCAAAAGTCTTCGAATGGGGAGCAATTGGCGACCGAGTTGTTCCTACTGAAATCGAAATGCACTTCAAAGCTTCTTCTGTCGATGGAGTCGTCAAAGTCCTTGACTGGTACGAGCGAAAAACAAGGTAATTATCGATCTTTATTTTGATTGTCATCTTCCCTTTTTTAATTATAATGAGCAAATCTCTAACCTTTATCTTCAGCTTTGTTCTCGTCATGCAACGACCTTCCAACTCTTGCGATCTCTTCGACGTCTCTTCCAAGCTCGGTGCTTTGGCCGAAGATCCCACCAAAATCATCTTCTCCAATATCGTCAATTCAGTCATCTCGCTCCACCGAGCTGGCCTCGTCCACCGGGACATCAAGGACGAAAACATCCTCGTCGACCTCGAAACCCTCGAAACCAACATCATCGACTTCGGCTGTGCGACCAAGACTACTGATGCTCCGATGACTCAGCTTACCGGCACACCTGAATTCTTCGCTCCGGAGATGTACACGACCGGAAGCTACAAAGCAGAGGAAACAGCTGTCTGGAGCCTCGGCACTCTTCTCTACTGCCTTCTCGTCGGCCAGATTCCCTTCCAGACGGACAAGCAAATCGTCCGCCTTGAGACCTGCCAGCCCGAACTCGAAAAGAACCTCTCCGAAGACGCCAAAGATCTTCTCAAATCGCTCCTCCAGCTCAACCCCGCTCGTCGACCAAAGCTGAAAGAAATCCTCGACCATCCTTGGTTTTTCAACTTCGCCTAAAAGAACATTTCTTCTTCATTCAGACCACTGTATTTTTTTCATGTCTTTTCTACCAAGATTTGGACTGTATTTATTATAAACCTTGTACATTGAAAAAATTCATTAAAATCTTCAAAAATTACTTTCTTTTTGTCTTTTTTTTTCGCAAAATTGAGCAAGCCAGAAGTATCTT
Organism: Oikopleura dioica; assembly: GCF_907165135.1. Classification (NCBI taxonomy): domain Eukaryota; kingdom Metazoa; phylum Chordata; class Appendicularia; order Copelata; family Oikopleuridae; genus Oikopleura; species Oikopleura dioica. The sequence continues at coordinate 11,955,425 of NC_137291.1, forward strand.
ACAGTAATATATTTGTAAAATATTTTGAGATTGCCCATTCAAAGTTTTTCATAGAAAATAACAGGCTTTAAATGTGATTTGAAGGTTATGATTTCGAACAGACAGTTTTCTAGAGAGATTTCACCAAGAAAATATGCGTAGTTGTCCTAAATACAGAAGGAAAATGAGCTGAGATCGCCAGGTGAGCATGAAATCACCAGTATGGGATTTTGGTGTTTTGATTTGGCCTCTAAATTCGCAGAAGAGTAACGAGCGCGCGCGGAAATAATTGAAAAAGCAGAGTGCATAAACCCAATCGAGCATTTTGTTTTTCGAAAATTGACCAACACCAAATTTAATCACGTGCTTCCAAAATAAACCTCGAATTATACACGCTGGCCAAAGGGGCCGTTATTCCGCGAAAATGGAAAAGTCTGAACAGCTCGTGCATTACTGACAGTTTGACGGTTAATAATGTTTTGATCAAAACAAATATGGAACCTTCAGCCTTTTCTGTCTACCAGACAGTCTAAAAGTCCAAATTGTTTATCACTTAAACTTGCTAGGTGAACCTTGTTGATCTTATCCTTCAAAATTGTTGATATATTCGCTGTCAAAAGTGTTCACTGGATCATTCTATATAATGGGCCCATAATGGGTAATTGAGGCATATTTTTGAACCAATTTCACCGTTGTCAAATAATCGCCCATCTGGACGTCATAACGATAGTGTTATCGAAAAAATATAAACCTATGGACGAGAAGTATTAAACTAATCGAGCGTCACTTTTAATCGAAAGCCGATGGTGATGATTTTATTCATTTTATATTCTTCGAACGAGGAACAAACAACCTTGTAATTCGCCTGTCACGAGACTGGGAACTCTTCAAAGGGTTGAAATTTCTGAAAAAACAAGCCCGGAAGTTGCGAAAATTTTCTAGCACCGCGCCGAACCCAAAATAGTGTTACTAAACTTGGAAATCTTCAAACGCCGATATTTCGTCCTTGGAAAAGCCAAAAGGGCAAAAGTTTTGAAATTTCGAGGGAGGGCATTTTCTTCAAGAAAGCGTGACAATTGGAACCCTACGTAACCCAGATCTCAGGCTAAAAATCCGAAAAACGGGGAGTATTACGGGAACAACGACGCGTGGCGATTGAGGCCACGTGATCTTAGGCGAAAGTCAAAAGAAAATTCGAAAGTTTCGCATTCGAGGTCAATCCGATTTCATAAGCGCCGTCAAGATTGATTTTTGCAGTTTGCTCGAGTTTTGATATTTCTGATTATGCCGCGTGCGCAAAAATGAAGAGCAAATTTGGGGACGTCGACGGACCCAGATTTTGGCCTTCAACTCTGGGCAGTAAAATACGGAAGGGATCAATCATCGTGAAAGTGCGTCCGCTGTCAAAACTGGCACACTTTTGCAGATATCCAAAATTGTCTCTCTGATGTCTGAACGACTGTCTACCAGACAAATTTCAAGAAATACAGGGGTAGTTTTCACTAAAAATTTCTTACTAAAAGTGCTCTTCATTCTTTCAAGATAAAATTTTATCAACGACCTGTCTGCCAGACAAACAATTCAGCCTGGCAACATTTAGGAAAAGGCACTTCACTTCCCAAAGCCATAAATTCAACCCTCACTTACCTTTTCCAAACACTTTCTGCCTATTTGAAAAAACTTGACCGCGCAAAGGTTATGCTTGGCTTTGTCCCAGGGCTGTTTGCTTCTGGCGAAAATTTTTGTAAATTTCACTTCCGGAAATTCACAGACATTCGCGATTCTTGGCAGTTTTTGAGCTCTTTTGGCACTTTTACTTCTAAGCTGAGTGCAAGGCCAAGAAACTGCATAAATAAATCAGCTATTTCTCAGGGCCGCCCTAACCCTCGTAAATCCGGAAATTGCGGACGATGCCAGGCCAAGGGCATCCGCTAAGATGATAATTCATGGGAGGTCAAGTCCCTTTACAAGATGCCTGCCAAATTTTTGATTTCCGAAGCAGGTACCTCCTTTGCGGTTTCTGAGAGACCAATACAGCAAATTTACGGCTTGATAAAGATGTTGCTATTTTTTCAAAGGGAAAAAATTAGAACTTTTCAAAAAGGACTTTGGCTAATTTTCTGCTCGGAAGATCGGTAAATACGCTTTCGAAAGTGCTCGTAAATCTCGGACGAACATTTGATGAATTTTCCGCTAATGATAAATTTTGGTCTCGCCTTGAACTTGGGCCAGTAGTCCGGAAACCGCCGCGCCCGACCTTGAACTGGCCGCATCGATTTCGTTTCTGATAACGGGAGCTATTTACGAGCCTGTTTGCTTTTGTGGTCTGATTACGGATTGTACTTGAACTTGAGCCAGCTTCATTTGATTTTTGGACATCAGCTGGGTTTGTGCTTCAATGGCGGATTTGATCGAAGAAAGTTACAATGGAGTAAAAAATTTTAATCAAACAAACCTTGACCTTCTCAATTAGGGCCATAAACTTTGACCTGCTCTGTAGGAAGTTACAATGAGTGGCAATTTCCGCCTCCTTCTGACCTCAATACTAAACACTGGGAAGCGGTTGACCTTGGCCCTTCCAATCTCGATTCCAAAAAGGGATGAAAACAAACTTTCTCATATTTTGCGGCGCGATCAAAGGCGGAAAGTGCTCTGGAAGAAGAAAGATGAAAGGGATGAGTTAGGTGCTATTCCCTGGACAGGTACTTCAGGCGTTTAGGAGATATCTTCCCAAGGCCGCCGGATGATAAATGGGCCATTGATTTTGATTTGCAGTAAGATAAAAACAATATTTTTAAAGAGGCACTTTCAAGGTTTCCGGGGCCAAGTTGAAGAAAATGATTCTATTAAATTTGGCGGAATTTCAAACATAGAAAACGAGGAATAAAATGTTAAACAGGCGGAGCGTTTTTGACCTTGACGAGCAATTAACGCGTTACGACTCAAAGGGCCTTTGCGATCAAAGTCATGTGGATCTGGAACGTGTCCAGTGTTATTTCAGCTTTTATGCATTTTTCAATATTTGCGGTGAAAATGTAATCCAGACTCTTGAGCAAAATCACGGCTGAGTTTCCTCAAATACGAAAAGAACAAGTTCCTTAACAAAATAATCAATAAAAAATATCAAGCAAATAAAAAGAACCTCGAAGGTAAATTTGCGCGAAAAAGGCGCTTGACAGTTGTTATGTTATTGCAGGTGGAGAGAGGTCCAGGGTTCCATTCGTGTACCAAACAAGGCATAATCCTGAAGGCACGGGCATCCGTGAAGAGTCCAATTTACTAAAGCGCAGATTAGGAGTACTAAAAGCCGTGAGAGTGGCAAAGGATATCGGCGATATCATATCGCGTAATGTTCAATTAGCAGTTCGTTTCTTGGTTTTCTCTTGAATTCTGAATGATTTCTATCCTTCAAGAGCTTCAATGATCAAAAACCTCGGCTTGAATTCTTTCATCCTTTCTTCAACTTCCGCTTTCCCGCCAAAAACCGATTCAAGCTCCAATTTACGAAGGTGATTTAACGAGGTGCCACGCGCCTAGAAGCGCCTTCTATTCCCATCAAGAAAATTTACTCAGCGCGGAGAAGCCCTATGAAAATTCTGGCGGAGCGGGGAATACCTGGAAGTAATAAAATAGGCTCGAATGTGTTATAAATCTGTCGTATTAAAGTGTTGTCGAATTGGATCAGACATCTAAAGGGCTTTGATACCCGATCATGGGAACAAGCGAGTCACACATTTCTGGATATTCCAATTAGCGCTAGTTGAAAAATTAGAATTCTAATTTGAAATTTGGCATACCGAAAAGACATCAAGTACTCAGATCCCAAAAAATCGTTGAACAAAGCTAAATTTCCCCTACCCGCCGGGATTTTTTATGAACGCCATAAGAATGATCTTGATGAGCTTTATCGAAAATTCCTTCTCGTTTTTGTCGAAAAAAAGAAAAAAAATCATGTAGGCTGAATTCAATCTCGCTATGAAACTTCGAGATATGATTAGCCGTCGATTTAGCTAACTTTTTGACACAAATCTATGAATTTTGAAAACAAGAAGGAACAGAATTAGATAAATTGGAACGGGAGAACTCATCTGCCACACTGGACTCCAGGGTCTTTTTTCAAAGTCTATCCTGCTAAATTCAGATTTTTGCCGACGTTTATCCTGTTAGCTAGAGGTTACCCTATGTAAATGGGGAATCTGACAGAGTTACTTAAAAGTTGTCATCAACAAGATTTTATTTATTTTCGAAATATAAAATTTAATAACTCGATAAAAGAAAAATGGTCGATATGATAACATCGATGTGAGGGGATTCAAAAGAATTCTCTTCAGGAGAGGCAAAGCGGTAACAAAAGCCTTGGATAAGGCGAGAGGAGAAACTGTTATCGTCAAGGGAATTCTTCTGGAAAATCCAAGTCATCGGCAAGATGCACAAGATGAAGCCGCCACTCTTCGAGAATTAGGTTAGTTGCTCTTTTATGAAAGGGTAAATTTATCTGACGTTAATTAAACATGACTAGATCATGCGAATATTGTTCGATTTGTCGACTTCCTCGATTATCAAACGCCAAGATGGGCCGGTGGATCGATGAGTTTTATCATCATGGAATACTGTCGTGGAGGAGACCTGGCTGGCTGGATTGCCAAGATGAAGGCATCTGGAAGACAAACAACGAAGGAAGAAGCAGCACTTATTGGTGCACAGATGATATCTGCACTGAGCTACTGCCATGAGAGGAACAAGGTTCACCTCGATTTGAAACCGGCAAACATTTTCATTCTTGACGACTTTATAACAGTAAGATCCACTATCAATGATTTCTAGCTGAGCTCAACTTCAAGATAAAAATCGGCGATTTTGGAAGCGCCCAGTCAGTCCGATCCGTGATGGACTCGATCAACGCAAGCAGAGGTTATCCGATGGTATGCACGAAACTTTATGCTTCCCCAGGTAACATTCATTACGAAAAGAATTAGTTAAATTTGATCTCTGAAGAATGGTATGAAGAAAATGCAAAAAAGTCTCCAAGAATCGATGTTTGGGGATTCGGCTTGATTTTACAGGTAAATTGAAATAAATTCCCTGTTCAAAGATTATTTCCAAAAGGAAATTCTGACATTAGAGCATGCTTTTGGTCGAGTTGATGGTCGAACTTGCGGATCACGTAAAATTGGTAAGATGATCCGTATTCTGAAATAAATAATTAACGTGCAAAATAATCTGTAGAGAAAAATTTGCTAATGGGAAAACGGACATCTCTCTTCGAAATCTTTGGCGAAAATGACGAATTCGAAGAATTCGAAGCCCTTCTTGAAAAGTGCACTCGACTTGATCGCAAAAGACGACCGAGAAATGCGATTGAGCTTCGAAATGAAAATCTCTTCCTTGATTTCTTGCAGCGAATCGAAAATGGCGAGCGACCTTGCGACATTGTTCCTCCTCCCTTCATTAACGAAAGAAACCAAATAAAGCGACTTCAAGAAGTTATTAAAAGCAAAGACCAACTCATCGAAAAGCTGGAGAAGAAAATTCAAAGATTAGAATTTCTAGCTAATGTTGTTTTTGCTCTTTTTCGCCGTATTTTAACTCATTTTTAGACGAAGAAGAAGGCTGACACGCTTTACTCTGATCTCGAGGAATGCAAAGGTGATCATAAATTGATCTTCAAACTCGGCAAAGACAACGTCCATCTTTTCGAGACCGTTGATCAACAAATTATCATCATGGATGTTCTTTTGGAGAAGGTTATTGAAAAGTCTGTTGCTGATCGGGAGGCCTTATCGAAACTTCTGATGGTTATTGCCGATGAAGCTAATTTTATGGACTGGGAAGCTTGGTAAAACAGAATCATTAAGACATTGCCTAACTTGTATTTAGTATTGTTCCATTCGTCAAGAAAGCAGTTGAACAAGATCGGATCACTCGTTGCCCCAAGTTCTGGAAATATCTTTCGTAAGACTACACTTATCTATCGTGAATAAATATAATTCTAGACAATGTATCTGCAAGATCTACAAATCCTCTGCAGTTGACCCTAAATCCATCAAGGGAATCACTGAACCAGCAAAAGATCTCTGTTCTTGGACAAACGCCATCTGTGCTATGATCGAAGAGATCGACTACATTTTCTGGGATAAGAAGAGGATGCACGATTTGTACTCCATCGCAGAAATTGATCTTGCCGCGATCATCGCCGAAGATGGACTCTCACAGACTCCCGAAGAGTGGTACGTTATCTCCCTATGTCTTAACTCGCCACTTATCAAATCAATCAAGCTTTGCCGAACTGGAATTAGATTTTTTGCTCAAGCCTCTAGTTTTATGGGGCAAGGTCGAAAGCCAGCTTATTGACAGCTTGAGAAATCACGCTTTTGGCGAATCAGAGATGGAAGACTTCTCGAAGGAGTTTGATATGTTGGAGGAGATGGTTCCCGAAGGACCTGATGGACGTGGCCACCGAAACTTTATCAAGGTTCTTGTCAATGCAGTCATGACCTTTTCCGTCGACTCTGGTAAAAAATCTTCCATGCTCTCTGTTTTATAAAGAGTTTAAATTTAGATTCTAATCAATTGATCCTTCGAAGCCGGGTAGACTCCAAATTCTCTGACTGTGGGTTGCTGTTGCGAAAGTACATCAATAACGAGGACAATGGACTAGAAGTGTTGTTCGTAATGTCGGACATCTTCAGAAAGAAACACGAGAATAATCCCAGTAAGTTTTTGCTAAACTGCCAAAAATGCACGGAAAATAATAACAAAGCCTTATAGTACTGATAGAGAATGTTTTCTCTGAATTGTACGACCTTTCTATTTTGGAAATTCCGACCTTCCAGGCGTGGATCAAATTGAGAAGCGCAGAGAAACTTAAAAACTTCGCGGTTATTTCTGATGCCACCAAGTAAGCCTATTGATGTTATACTATGGTATATATGATATACATTTTTTAGGGATTTTTTCTTATCCTTGGATCAAATAAAAATAATGGAAGAAAAGAAAGAGTTGGAGAAGCTGAGGAAGGAGCTGGGTGCTGTAGGTGGAACTGGCGAGTTTTATCAAGATGATCGACATGTTGAGCAAGGTGGATGGAGAGAAGAAGTAAAAGAAGAAGGATTGCGGAAAGTGCTGAAGCTGTTGGCAGTTGGAGAGCGAAAAATCAATCTTAAGGAACGAGATATCTTAGGTTTTTTTTGAAATACTCTGTTTCAAATAGGATATCCTCTCCTAAAAGTTTCTGTCGAAGCAAAATTTCGAGGTCGCAGAAGCAGGATGGTACTTGCAATTCAAGAGTGCTTTGTGTGGAGGAAATGGCTGGTTCTACTTATCGATTTGGAATAAAGGTAAAAGAAGTCTTGATTTATAATTTTTCCCTTAATTTTTAGAAGGCGGCAGAAGATTCAAAGCCGTCGCGCAAGAAATTGGTTATTTTACTGGAGAAGAAAAAAATCTGAAAGAAATAACAAGCGAGGCGGAGGGACTGCAACAAGTGATAAAATATGAAAGAAAAACTCATTCTTTTTATGTAAGATTTAATATTTGTTTCCTGTAAGTCATCATTCTAAGGCGAGAATTTATCATCTGTGGTCATCCATGCTTCTAGTATTCCATTATCATCACATTACTGCTATTGCATTTCGTGTCTTTTCTGCCCCTTTTTGATCTTTACCCTACGATTAGCCTTTTATGCTCATCTTTGGAATGCTTTCAATCTATTTACTGTATATTTTCTGCGGCTATCATTTGAAAGGAAATTTAAACAAAGATCAAGACGATTAAATTTGTTGGACAAAAATCTTAATAAAGTCAGGTGTTTATTCTTATTCTGCTCAAAAACACGAATCTCTTCGCGTTCCAAAAGCCCCAGTAATTTTCAGTTTCACGATTTCCTCAAAAAGGTTTAATCGTAATCGTCATTCGAACTAGCACGCCTTTGAAAATCGGAGAATTTCGCGCTCTCGAGCAGCCGACAGGCACAGAAATAGATAGAGAAAGTTGAACAGTTGAATGAAAGTGCCCAGAAATCGTCGGTTTGCAAGGAAGAAGCGCTTATAGAGCGGCTTGAATTGCATCGAAGATTGCGTTCAATTTCTTGTCGCTATCGATGTACCCGTCGCCTGAATAGATTCCCGTTAGAGACAGAATAAATAAAGATTGTACCTTTAGTAAGCTTGGAGTGAACCAATTGGCCATTGACGTTGACCTCAAGAGCACCGGAGGTCTCCTTAGTCGGCTCAGAAGTGATCTCGACCTGGGAGGCTTCGAATTCGTCCAAAATCTGAGCCTTGAGATGCTCAAATTTCGGACGGTAGCCTCACCCGCCGCAGTAAATAACGTGGATTTTCACAGCCATTGTCTAAAACAAATCGTATCGAGCATTTTCATCTTCAGTAAATAATAGTTTTACAATCGAATATTTACATGAAAAACAGAAAAAAGGGAAATTGGAGTTTGGAAGTGCCCACTTATTTGAGTCTTCGTTGACTTCAATACGATAGGGTTACAGTAGATGGTGACTGTATTCAGATACTTCAAACGTGGTGATAATTCGTTGACTGTATATCAAGCTTTGTCAGTTGTGCAGTTAATTACTATTAATAAGTTTAACTGTCAAAAACTATCGAAAATTTTACTCAAATAACAAATATCTGCAATTGCGGGAAAATTTTTTCATCGAAATTTAATTTAATGTTAGTTTTTTAATTTTGCTAAATCAATTGTCCAGAAATCAAAATTATTAACGGAAAAAGAAATTTGCTTAATCAACAAAAAACTGACTCATCACTTGGTTTAACGAAGCGGCGGCGACATCAAACAAACAACGCGCCCCTATTTTTGGTAACGGCCTTGGTACTCCTCTTTTTGTCTCTCCTAAAAAAGTGAAAAAGTCGAAAAGAGTGTCTTTCTGATTCTCCGCTGTTGCTGATTGGTCAAATTTCGCGCCGTCGGGGGCGATCGGGCGCGCGCACGGGCCAAGAAAGGGAAAGAATCCGAAAAACGAGCTTTTCGCTTTTCAAAGAAAGAAAACTGAAAGAAAGACTTCGAGAAAATTATGAAGGGATGAGAAGGCATTGAGAAAGATAAAAGAATAGAAAGGAAGAAAAATGGGAAAACAAGTGATGAAAGTTGAGTTATTAGGTTCGGGTTAAAATTATCGTTTGTTTTTGGTTAAAAAAGTGTATTTTTGATAAATAAAATTGAATTGAAAATAAAATTTCTGGAGAAAATAAGCATTTTGATCAATAAACTTGTGTTCCTTTGACTGTAAATGCCTTCTTTTCTACGAAACATCGTACATAACCGGCTAATTTATCATTAATGATCCCTAATGATCGCCAATTACGAATTCGATCCCACGAATTGGATCTTGTGTAATTGAGCGAAAAGCGTTTATCTCATCATAAATAATCCAATCAATTGAATTTTAACCTGGGCTCAAGATGGCTCAATTCACGAAATCAAAGCTAGTCGAAAAACGCGAGGTGAAGTGATCCTTGGAGAAGTCGTCAAGCATTTGGGCATTTTCGAAAGCGACTATTTTGGCGTTTCCTTCAAAAGACCAGATGGCTCCTTATGTTGGATCGACCCGGCGAAAACTCTCAAAGCTCAGAAGATCCGCCTCGATAATAGAACTAGCTTCAAGTTCGCCGTTAAGGAAGGGGTTTATCTTGCAATTTTCGTTAGGAATTTCACCTTTGGCCTATTCTTTTAATTTATCTTCAAGGGGATGAAATGTTTGAGGGGCGTCGGAAATAGGTGCCACAAATTGGAAATTGATGCCCAGCGGGTGGGTAGCGCTTCAAAAGGGCGTTTTTATTGTACCTAAACCATGTTCAATCAAAGGTCTCTGTCACCCGCATAAATATTTTTATGGTTGTTCATCCCATTTGACATCTGGCGAGAGTTTCAATTATGGGCTTTTCTCACCCATTTTTATGAAATTAATAATGATCAAAGAAATTATATTCTAATCATTTAGTCGTTGTTGGCTTCACCTTTTTTCAACTGATCTGAACCCCAAGATAGTTCTACCCTTCTGACCCGTGCCAACAACTCCACGACGAATTCACGCGCCATTTGTTTTGCCTGTCCGTAAAGCGGGAAATTCGTCAAGCAAATCTCACCTGTGCCGAGTCAATGATGGCTCAGATTGCTAGTTGCCTGGTTCAAACCGAATTTGGGGACTTCGATGCGGATGAGTGTAATGATACGAAGTACATTAGTGAACTCAACTTGCTGCCAATTCCTAGTGCTGATTTGCTAAATCAAATTAGGTTTGTTTTATTTTCTATTGCTTTCAAATTGAGTTGATTCTTCAGAATCCTGCACCGGCAACGAGTAGGACAGAAGCCTTTAGAAGCGGACATGATAATGCTCGAGAAGGTGCGACAACTGGAAAGCTGGGGGCAGAAACCTGTGAACTGCCATGATGGGAGCAACGCCTTTATCAAAATATCCTGCTGTGAGAGTGGCATATCAGGCTCGGATTGACAGATGTTTATCTTTAATTTTATTTCGAAACTATTTTCAAATTCCTTCTGTCGTTCTTCTCCTATAGAAAAACTACTTTTTCGAGATGATTTAAACAGTATTAAAGGCCCTTTACAGTCTCTTTAATGCCTCTAAAGAGTGACGTGTTCCCTGACAGTACTCTGTCAACCCCGACGAAAAGTCTTTCAGGATACTTTATTACACACCTGGCGTTGGAGCTCAATACGAAAGCTATCTTTCAAGGAAGGGTTAAATTGATACACATTGATTACCGTAGCAAACGAGGAAAACATGAGCTAGTCGACCTTTGAGCGTATATTTCATAATCGAAAATGGCTTGAGAAAGTTAAACAAACTAGGAAATCAGTGAATGATAGATGAAGTTCTGTAAAATGTCAAATAGCGCGATAAAACTTGACTTTTATGAAACTCACTGACTTAACCCGTCAAAGCAAAAGCAATTCATTTTGAAACTTCGGCATGAAGACGGCACTCCATCGGATGTAAAGACATTTACCTTCAGTAGCCGAGACGCAGCAAAAAACTTCTGGAAATGCACAATCGAGACGCATACATTCTTCAATCTCCGCGTCGGCCCACCTAGAAAGCCCAAGGTAAGACACTATCGGATTCTGTTGCGTCGGAGAATAGCTTTGAATTAAGAATATCCTGTTTTCTCGTGGCTCGAGCTTCCGGTACAGTGGACGAACTTTGGAGGAGCTTCGAACTGCGAATAAAAATGCTCCGGCGAGGAATATTACTTTCACGAGGAAGAGTAGTCAGCGCGCTAGAAAAACGCCAAGCATCAAGCCTGGTAAAATCAATTTCACTCATTTTTTTACTAAAAAATCTTCAGACTACAAAGTGGACATTTCCGAAATCCATGCTCCTCATCCGACGCCATCTCCTAGGCTACAGGCAAAAGCACAAGCTACTGTTGCGGAATCGACGAAAAGTGATTTCTCGGAGGTACATTATTTTGCATGTCTTTTTCATGCTTTATATAATTAAACATGCAGAAATACAATATTCATAATTCATTTTATTCCCTTGTCAAAGTAGACAGAAAAAAATCGATTTTTTCTTCGCGATAAGGGAACAGAATGAAACAGAATAGCTCCATTTGAGGCCGTTTTCACTCCTTTTCTTTTAGATAACCGAGCTAGCAGAGATGAACAATTTGAAATCAGATGCTAACTCGATTCCAAGGACGGATATTGAATTGAAGCCGGATAAAAGTGTGGCTGAAGAAGAGATCTACGATGAGCCGAGGAAGTTGAGATGCGATGTGAATTACTCTGTCTGCAGAGAGATCCTAAATACCGAAAGAACTCACCTCAAGGTAAAATTCTAGTTTTTCAAGCTATTTAGACCTATTTTAGGACCTGCAAGTTGTTGTTCTCCATTTCCGAAACGCAATAAGAGATGAAGCAGGAATCCCCGAGCAAATCATGTCGCTCCTTTATTCAAGCCTCGACCCGATTTTCGAGTTTCACAAAAACTTCGTCGCGGACCTTGAGCAACGAGCTGCAGAATGGGAAAATTCTATCTCCGGCCAACAAACAATCTCTGAATTCTTCAAAGTGAAAATGCGCGAATTCGCGTCACATAGTGGAAAACTTGAAAGGATCGAAAGCGTGTTGCATGAGGTGGAAAGCTCGCTGCAGAATTATCCGAGGTTCTTGCAAGTTTGGAGAGCCTTTGAAGGAAGGAAGCTGTGCTATTTGCCGATTTCGATGTTTTTGTTGAAGCCGATTTGCAGATTGTTCCAGTATTTTAATGTCATCTCGAGAATGGAGAAGCATGAGGGCATGGCAGCGCAGAAGGAGCTTCAGCCAGCTGTGAACAGGTTCGTTACTTCAATTGCTTTTTTATCATAAATTTGTTGACAAGAACAGTAGTAGTTACTTTTGCTATCATATTTTATTTCTATATATTAGTACATTACTCTTGCGTCAACAAAAATACAAATTCAACTCTTGAAATTTGCGTAAAATGGTTTCTTTTTGCATAATTTTCATTGTATATGGTATTTTCTAGGTTAAAGCCCGTCCTAAACCGATGCCTACAATTCCAAATTACCTCCCAGTTGCAACGAGAGCTCGTCGGAGCGGACCATCTCCTAAAACCCGGTCGTGAATTCGTTCGAGAAGGTTATCTGAGAAAGTGGGCTGGGCCAAAAGGAGGCTTCAATGCTAGGATGTTCTTTTTGTTCAACGATTGCGTCTTATGGGTAAGAATTTTATCATGAGCTCTTCTAAAAGAAGTTTAGACGACGTCGAAGATCGACCCTCCATCAATCGGAATGACGTCTTCGAAGCCTTGGAAGCTCTCAGTCGAACTACCACTCAACAACGTCTCGATAGAGCTTTCTGATATGGACCGATCTGCTCCAAACTCGTTCGCCATCAATCTACCTGATGTCAACACCGATCGACAAAACCTTAACTCTGGAAAAGTCACGTCAATGATTCTCTCTGCATCTGATGGTAGCCAACGAGAGAAGTGGATTAGGGATATTGAGTTGTATTCGAACAAGATGAAGCATTCAACGGACCTCTTTTCTTCGGTGGCGAATGGAGAGACGACCTCGAATTTCCATGTTCACAATATTGGAAATATCGGTACCATAGTCTATTTTATACTCTTATTTACATTTTTCTAAGATGAGCGATTAATCGATGATAACAAGATGAAGCAAAGCACAACGACTCAAGTTTGTTGGTTCCGCTACTGCACTCTTGGATTCAACGACCATCTCACAATGTCTCAGAATGTCATGGCTGGGTAAGCAGTTTTCAATGGACGAGATTCAAAGGATTATTTAGTTATTTGATGCGTAAGTTCAAGAACAAACCGGCTGGCCTGGGTCAAGATCCTTCTACGCAACGAAGCTGGCAGAAATTGTGGGTCGTGTTGAATACCTTCAGGAATGTTTTTCATATAATTGAAATAATTATTACGGTTTCACATTTTCATGTTGAATACATTTCGAAAACTCTCAACAGTATTCACTTCTACAAGAGGCACCAAGAATCTGCTCCTCTGGCGAATCTCCCGTTACTAGAATACAAAGTTCACCCTGTCGATCCGTCAACAATTCCCAACTGTAAACACCAGTACATCTTTATGATCAAACTCAAGGTAAATCATAAAATTCTCTCTTTTTTCCAACCTTTTCTTTAGAAGCACGAGTATCATTTCGCCGCCGAGACGGAGTACTCTTACTTGCGCTGGATGGAAACTCTTCGCATTGCGACTCTATCCGACTAAATCTAGCTCAATTATAATGTCTAAAATTTTTAAATTAACTGCAACTACCTGTATTGACCTCTCATTGTACTTTCTACTCTTTCTGATTTCTTGAATCACCTTTCCTTTCTTTGCCTTAAACTTTCGCGTTTTCATGACTCGTATCCGGCAAAAACATGTTTGAAAAACTACGAGTACACAAACAAAAAATTACCCCTTTCCCCGAAAAACTACTTCTTCACGAATTTCTAAGTATCTACTTTCCAACTTAAAATTTTGAGAAAACGGCCAAACGCACAAAAAATACCAACAGCATTCTACTCTTCAAATATTGTCTTTGAAAAATACTGCAATTTGTTCCAATAAAAGCTTGTCAATTGAAGTTTACAGTGTTATCAAGTGTTTTCGCTATGAATCTAAAAATATTTTCAATCGGGATAAAAGTAGCGACCTTTTTACGACTTTGTTTATTTTAAGAATTAATTGCCCATCTCTCTGATTTTGGCTTCATGGAGCAGTTTGTCCCACTCACCTTCAATGAGAAATCAATAGCTGGTTTACGAGAGAACTACAACCTTAGCATGTAAGATTATCTCACTTCTTTGTAATCGTTCATGTTGCTCTTGATTTGAGATATTTGATTGACATTTGTTTCAGAGGGCAGTTTCAAGCATCGAATTCGGTGAACAAAGAGGCGTTTTATCAGACCAAGTTTCAGGTATTTCCTCATTATTTCCCTGTTAGTAGCATAGACACTCATATCAAATTTCTAGCTCGCGCATGCGCTCATCCTCTCCGAAAATCTTGATGATATCAACGAAGGGATCGATTTCCTCAAACAACTCATACGCGAGCATGAGAATATGACGGCGAATCGCGACTACGCGTATTTCATCGCCATCGGCCTCCTGCGTCAGAAGAAGTACGAGGAGTGTATGCGTAAATGCCAGCAGATCTTGCGCGTCGAGCCCGGAAATCATCAAGTCAAAGGAAACGGGTTTTGTTTTCCTCGTTGATCGCAAAAGTCGATCAATCCGATTTTTGCCGCTTAGACGAGCATGAATAAAATCCATTGATAGATCTCTCGATCGCAGCTGAAAAAGCTTTGAGAAAAGAAGGGCTCATCGGAGTTGGAATCGCCGCCGGCGCATCCCTTTTTGGAGCTCTTGCTATTGGAGGCCTTGCAGCTCTAGCAGCGACAAAGAAACGATAAAGACTAACCAAATACGATTATATTCATTGAAAAGAAACAAAGAACAATCTCCAAATACTAACTACCTGTTAATTGTTCCCTATTATCGAAATGGGGCTCAGCACACTGTTCAGATCTATCCTACCAATATTTCTTCCTACGGAAAATGCTTACATGTGAATTTTTTTTAGCTTGATATTTATTTTTGCTTTTAGAGATGGAAACTCCTGAATCGGAAAACTTCATCAGTGAGAACCCGGTGGATGATAGCGTTTATTTCAAACGTACGCATTTTATGTTATTGATTTGCGTTCGCTTTCGGTGCTAGAATCGTTATTTGAGAACTCTCAAATACGGTATTTGAAATACCATTTTTTATTAAAGTTATTTATGAACTTTTGGACACTTTTTGACCGTTATCCCTAGCAAGAAGATTTTTAGAATGATAGGAGGGTCAATCAATGTTGCATTACCAATGTATATTTTTCGAAGTTAGACCGGAAAAGATCATATTCGCGCATCAAAGTCACTTCCGGTTTAGACTGAGCCGCTTAGCTTAGTTATGAAGTTGTCCTGAATAGATGAAATAAAAGAAAAGTACTTTTTTGAGATGACTCTTGAGAACCAAAAAGCCTCCGCGGGCAATGAATGCGCTATCGAAAACAACCAAAACAAAAACGATGATGGTGTATCACTTGAATCAAGTGGCTTGATAATGAAATATTTGAATGCATAAATTTTAGTGTCCAAAAGTCATATTTATATGTCTTTCCCAAACTCTTTATCGACTTGCTCTAACAATCATTTTCAGCCTCAACAAAAGTGCCAAAGGTCCTCTCAAGCACGCACATCCTGCTGGCCTTGGGATCCTTGGGCCTTTGCATCGCCTGGGTCATCAAAAATTACTCTGGCTTCACGCTCGACAATGGAACTTATCATTTTCTTCTTATGACGCTGTTCATTATCTTTACTTCTGTTGGTGCTACTTCCTTCCGAGTCTTTACCTTTGTTTCTCGTCCTGTGGCCAAGGTATTTTTCGTAAAGAATATTACTTGTCAACCTTTTTTTCTGAAGCTTATTCATGCTGCCTGTCTCACAGCAGCTTTTATCATCGCTTCAGTCGGTTTATGGACGATATTCAAATTCCACAACGACAAGGACATCCCAAACATGTACACTCTCCACTCCTGGCTTGGTCTTACTTTCGTCATTCTCTTCGGTCTCCAGCTTATGGGTGGCTTGTTTTCCTTCCTCTTTCCTCTCGTGAGTCCAGCGTTCAGGACAAAGATTCTCCCTGTCCATCGTGCCAGCGGAATCATCCTCCTCGCTGGAATCGGTAAGTTTAAGTGCTGAATTCAACTTTTGATGCTTCTTCTTTGTCTAGCTGGAATCGCCATGGTCGGCATCAACGAAAAGCTCGTGTTTGAAGTTGGAAAATACAAGCTCAAAGACGCATTTGGAATCATTCCAAACGTTTTTGGACTAATTCTGTTCCTCTTCGCCTGCGTGGGAACATTCATTCTGGCCCGACCCGAGTACAAACGCGAAGAGAATAGAAGACAAGGTTTAGAAATGCAATAAAACGCAAAATATCTAAATCAATATTTTTCATTCCCTTTCTTTCGCTCTACATAACCTTTCTGTCGATTCAAATCAGAATGATCATGACGTCAATTTATACTTCGAAGTATACTGTGACTGCGATGAATAAACTTGTTGATATATTTAGCTCTATGGACCAAAGAGTATGGTGTTTTTTTTTATCGTAGATCCAAAATGAACCAACAATGGAAAAAGAGAAGCCATTGATCCTTTTTGAATCCGTGATCTTATTCGAAATCAATTTTGCGAGGCCTTGTTGTCGATTTATAAAAATCCAATTTGACGAAACATCCCAAATAACCTATTGGACATTCCACTGCTTGACAATGTCTATTTTTAAGCTCGGCTGGCAACCTGTGTAGAAAACCTTAGGCAGGTCCTGCAAGAGCTGTAATAATAATCCGCGCAGCGGCTTTTTCGAAACAAAGCCGCGTAATTCCACAGAATTAAAAATAGATACAGGTGGTTATTGAAGACCCTTGGCAAGGTTTTCTACACTGGTTCCCAAGCCCAGTTATGTAAACCAGCGTATGCATTTCTGAACCTTTCTCCGAGACAATATTAAACGAAGCTAGAACTATTAGACCTGCAATCCTTTGAACCATTTATTTACCTTCTTCCTGATTCCTGCCTAAAAAATAAAATCCTGAAGTTCAAATTAAGACTAAAGCCTTTCTTTTTGAAACAGAGTTAACGAAAAGAAGGTGATTTATTTTCATTGTCTTGCACAGCAAGTTTTGAAAACGGAAAAATAGTATTTTCCCGAAAATAAGAGCGGGGAGATCCGAAGTTCTCGGTTAGCTCAGCTGACGAGAGGAAAAAATAAAAAAAAACGAATAAAGCAAGAAGAGTAAAAATAAATTACCGCACAAAAGTTTTTGAGAATCAAACGAAAGATTGAAGTAAAAAGGGTGCCACCGCGCGGGCAAGAAAGAGAAAATGTTGTTCGCGGGGTGGCAAAAAGTAGAAGAAGAAAAAAACGAATCTGTTTGTCGAATTTGTTTGGAGAATATCGCTGTATTAAGAATTTTGTAGTGGAATATAGTTTCCGGCGGTAGTCATTATTTTCTGTCGAGTGGTAGTAGAATAATGAGCGGTTTAGGCTTTCTGGACCCAGGAGGGGACGAACACGGGCGCGTTGACATTGAGCCGGCTCTTGACCGGTGGCTGACTCGTGCGCATCGAGAGGTTCGTCATTTGATCCATCATCTTAAGCTATCGATTAGTGCCAGTCACAGTCATTCCCGAAATGACCTTTGTTGCTACTGTAAATCTTGCGCAGTGACATTCAAAAACATACCAATTTGCGTCTGTTGGACACAAGAGTCCTCCTTGATTTCAAGAAATTAAATCATCTAAGAATATATGAACTCAGTTCAAAAGTTCCTTGAGATCTGGGTTTAGGAAACATATGCTTACGAAATGATCAATTTATGTCGGAAGTATACACAGGTCATAATGGTTTGATCCAAATTATTCACAGCTGTCTTTCGATATAAATGCGCTGCATGTTGGAAATTGTTATAATCTTTAAGATGATACTTGAATGAAGAAGAAAATTCCATATTTTTATTAAAAAATAAGGGATCTTATTTGTAATTTTATTTTAAAACGAATAAACTTCAACTCAAAGCTAGAAAAGTTGTTGTGTATCTATGCGAAAAATTCCCGTAGACATTATTCACCCCAGCAAATAGAACAATTTTATAGCGGAATTATCATCTCGACGTCAAGAAAACTCGAGGACTCGCGTCAATATTTACAGTAGCAACAACAAACACAGGTCATGTGTTGAGATATTCACGCTCTTTCAAGCTACGGTAGCACTTTCAAGAGCTGACGTAATTATGAAAGAACCCAGTCCCCCTCACAATAATTAATTGGGCAATTTGGCCGTCCAGGGCGACAGGAAAAAAGCACACATAAAAATATTTGAAGTTTCACGTGTGTCACGAACCGTAGAGATCAAAAAATTACCTGAAGATCACCAGAGGCTTGCTCTTCTTGCATCATGAGGCGCTCGAGTTCAGCGAGTCTGAGCTCTTCTTCAACCTCTCTCTGGAGTTTCTCGTCAGCTCCTTCTTCCATCAGCCACTCGTAATCTTGCCATGCTAGAATTCCCCCTCTCAATCCATGTTTTCAGTAATCGGGACTTACCGCTGTAAGACTTTGACATTTTCGTTGAGTAAGATTATTTTTCGCTGGAGTTTACCGGTAGATTCTCTTGGTGTGGCAGAATTGCTTCTCTTACGAGCCAATTTCTAAAATGAAAAATGATGAAAAAAGTGGTGGAACTTGAGTATGATTCAAGAGCGTTAGGGCGCCTCTAGGAATAATCCAGTGTCATCATAAAAGGGCGATTAGTCATGAATCAAATAAGGGAGCAGTTGAACTTTACTCATATAAAAAATCTGTTTGAAATGGACCCAGTTCTCTAATAAAAAAAAACGATGAAAATCATGATGAGAATCAATTTATTAGAGGGAATCACACTCGTATCGCATAAAACCGCATTATTGCCATGATTGATGCGTTTCCAGGGCTCGTAAAACAAGTCCGATTAGAGGAAAAGATCAACTCATTTCCGGTTATCGCCTGTAAGCCGCCCTAAAAAGCTTTCACTACTCTCTTTGAGCGTCCAAAATAAAAAGGGGCCGTGTTTTTAAAAGGGCACTCTCAGTCCTCAAAATAAAAGAAGACCCGTTGCGTAAGATCGGACTCTTTTGACGTCAATAAAAAAAGAAAATCATCAGTTTTTCTCTATCTCAAAAACAATGAGCGCTTATCGCGTGACCGTTTTTTTTTTCGTTTTCATTTTCAATTTGCTGGGAAGGAGAATAAATATATTTCTGAATAAATTTGGACGCGTGTAAAAATAACATGGCTTGTCAAATATTTGGACGGGGGATTATGTGACACTGGCGAGCCGTGAAAAAGTCATGGGACTTCCGTCTCCCCAACGCCCCTACTTGAGGGGCGCTTTGAGAAGTTCTTCAAAATTCAAAAGCCGGGGAAATTCGAAACAAGACGGTTCGATCCTATTCTGTATGCTGATAGAATATTCTGAGGGAATCGAGGCTATTCTTTTAGCGTCTGAAATTTCCAGCATTTTCTGATTGATTTTTTCGCGGCTTGATCTTTCTGAAACGCGAAGCCGCTTGCGGCTTTTCCGTCTTGTTTTGGGTCGAAGCCGCAAGCAGCTTTGCTCACAGGGACATTTATTATTAAGTGCACAGAAACCCCAGTAGTAAAAAATATTGGTCCATGTGAAGATGAAAATTCTCGCGAAATCAACAGTTTTTTTTATGTCAACGGGTTGACAAGCTTACTTGAAATTACCGCTAATTGTGGCAATTATTCCCTTTTATGGGCTTGTTTTTCTTCGCCTTGTCTCTTTTAACACGAGACTTGCTGATGAATTATTATGTAATTATGCCCAATTTCAACTTTTTATATCAAAAAAGTTTTCTGGAAAAGCTCCAAAATGAGACAGTTTTCCTTGATTTCTGTATTTTGTATAGTCAGCATTTTTTCTTTCTTGAAATACAGGTCATTTCTCGCCAAATTGGAAGAGAATGAATGAAAAATGAAAGTAATATATCATATATAAAGTTAATACGCATATAAAACGGGTAAATCGGTTATTTTCCCCATCGAAAATGAGCTATCTCTCTATTTATAATTGAGCGGAGATAAGCGGGGAACAGGCCATCCTAATGTAGAGATGGATTGTTGAAGGGCCCCTTTGTTTCGCCAAAGTAAAGATCCGGGTGAAAGGCTCTTTATTTTTTTGACTTGAAAAGAGAGATCCTTTCTTTTCTAATTTCGATTTTATTTTACCATCTTAGTCAAAATAAATAAAAAAGTAAAAATTTTGAGGTGGTCTTACTCTGAGAATCTCCTGTAGAAAATAGACCGCATGATTTCGAGCGCTCTGAAAAAGCGGATCGAAATGCCCCTGAACTTGAGCAAAAAATCGAATACAGATGGAAACAAAAATCGATTTCAATTTGCCACGTTTTTTGTTGCTCCTGGAGCACTTGACGCAAAACAAATTGCTTATTGAGTATTTCTGTCAATCAACATGTTCTGCAATAATCATAATTATTTTACCAAAGGTGTCCTCTTTGTAAATAGTTTAGTCCCTTATCAAGTATTATTTCAACTTTCGAAGAAAAATAATAATTCTCTATAAATTTTCTTCATGATAATAGAAAAAATAGGGCCTTTGATAATATCTCTAGAAAGAATCATTTTGACCCTTTCCGACCTCTCTGTCTCTCTTTTTTTTATCTTCTCTCCCAGCGCAGTAAAAAAGCAAATAAAAATAAAGAAAAAAACTCGTGATTTACCTGTTTTCGAGATTCTGAATTTGAAAACGCTCTCAAACGTCTCTTTAAAATTTTTATCTCTCCCTCGATTTTCCCCCTTAGGCTTAAATTTTTGAATTTTCTCTTGATCCTGATCTTTTTCTTTCAAAACGAACCAATCTTTTTATAATTCGCCGGAAAAAATCGGTTATTTCACTTGACCTGAACTGACCTTTTTGGACTGCCGCGGAGTTTTTTTCTTATTTTCTTTTCGAAAGAAAAAATGAAAATTCTTTTGATGATATTTTTGGATACAAAGGAATAGGAGATCGAGGGCGAACCACTGCGCCCTCCGGTGGTGGCGAACGAAAACTGATGACTCATCATCGAGCGGTTACGTCATCGCGCCGCGCTAACTTCAAAATTCAAATGACTAATGCGAGCTAAAGAAAATGATAGAGAAAAAGAGGGAATTCTAGAATTATGAAAATGAAAATTGAAGAAAAGAAACCAATATGCAGAACACAGAGCTCATTATGATATAATCATAGTCAATTGAAATTATGCTCTAAAAATATTTTTTTTTCACTTCAAATTTATTATTGCTAAACTTAATTTTAGATGTATGCTTTCGTATAATTAAACTTAAATCTTTTAAGATTGAAAAAATAAAGAATGAAGTTGACAATCACCGGTCCTGGGGACTCGATTTGGTCCCAGGATCTTTCGCCCGATCTTGACATCGCAACACTCAAAATGCTCAGCGCTCTTGACCTCAATTTAGGTGCTTCTATTAATCTTCCTATCCTATCCTTATTTTTATGTTTTCATAGACTTCAACAACATGGTTTTTATTGCAAATGGACAGCCGCTGCTGGACGATTCGATGAAAATCGAGGCGACAGGACTGAAGGACGGAGACATGATTATGGCAATGCCGGGAAATTTTCTCAACAGAGCGAGTCAAACGGATTTGCGACAGTCGAATCCAAGAGGGCGGCAACAAGCTCCAGATTGGAATGCGAAGGCTCAAGAAGTCCTAGAACAATTCAGGTAAATGATGAAATGAAGCGAAATGTTGTATTTTTCCTTCAGATCTCAACTCGGCCGCCTTCAAAACTGGCCAGCTCTGCAAGAAGCCGTCCGCGCTGGAAACCTCCAAGAAATCGCCCGAGTTCTCCGCGAAGACTACGAGAAAAAAGTTGCTCAAGAAGAACGTCTCCGTCGAGCGGAAGCAAATCCAATGGATCCAGAAAACCAACGAATTCTTGAAGAACACATCCGACAACAGAACATCGACGAAAGTCTAAACACAGGGCCGGTTTATGCTACTTTTCTAAAAGTGCACCCAACTGTGTGTTTTTATTAATTTGCCCTTTGAGTTGTTACAGTTAAGCCGACTGTTTTCAACCCTAACCTATTGAAAATCGATGTGGCCGATGAATTTAGGGCGCTGCCTCTTTTGTTACAGTTGATTTCGATATTTACTATCCCGCCGACCAGCATTAACCTTAATAGCCATGGAAAACTCCCCGGAGCTTTTTGGAACGGTAATTATGCTCTACATCAGCTGCAGCGTTAATGGCATCCCCGTCAAAGGTGACCTCGCCGGTTCTTTATCGCCCTTTTTCATCGTTTCATTTAGCGTTCGTCGATTCTGGCGCGCAGATGACGATTATGAGCCAAGCCTGTGCGGAGAGATGCAACTGCATGCGTCTCCTGGACACGCGATTCTCAGGCATGGCCGTTGGAGTCGGAAAACAGCGAATTCTTGGGCGAGTTCACACTGGACAGATTCAAATTGGCGACACTTTCATTCCTTCTAGCTTTTCAGTGATGGAGGATCAACCGATGGATCTGCTGATAGGATTAGGTACGTCCTAGTACGAAATTAACATATTCAAGGGGAAGAGGCTTAATTTTAATTTATTAAAATATTTTAGACATGCTCAAAAGACATCAATGCGTTATTGATTTGGCGGCGAATGAGTTGCGCATTGGCTCGACTGGCACTACAGGTACGAAGATAATTTTGGATACTGTAACTTATATTTTCTAGTAAAATTCTTGTCCGAAGGCGAGTTGGATTCCAGAGCGCGGTTAGCCGGCCCAGCTGCGGAGCAAGCACAAAGCGAGGAAATGGTAAGGCCCAGCTCGCTCATACTCAAATCTAAACTCGCTCTCTTCCTCTCAGGAAATCGAAAAAGCCCTGGCAGCTTCGAAACGCGAAGCAGAAGAAGAACGCGCTGGTCCATCCTCGAAACGGGCCGACACAGGAAGCAGCGTCTCCAAAGAAGTCCAACAAGTGATGAGCACAGCAAATTGCTCCCAAGATGTCGCAGAAAGAGCCCTTCGAGAGACAGGAGGAAACTTGGACAGCGCAGTACTGAAAATTCTGACAACGAGCTTTTCCAAGAAAAAATGAGAAAAAACACATGATCAGTTCTTCTTCTCAATGAAATTCTTTCTGTACAATGTTTCAGCAAAAAGCGTGCAGCAGCTCCTTTTTTTTCTTTCTTCAAAACCTAAAACTACTTTATTGAAACTTCGACGACTGGTACATGTAACTAACCGTTTTTAAATTCCTGGAGCTGAACAAAAATTATTAAACATTGACGAATCATCGCTCAAAAAAACACTGAAAAAACTTATTGATACAACTTTTATTTTACTATTTCTAAGGAAAGATATTCTATCTAATAAACCTATATTGTTAAACCCTCATTCTTATTTTTCTTGTGCAACTAGAATGTTGAAGAGGGCTTATCTGAGTCGGGCGGTCCTTTCGCAGCGAGAGGCTTCCTACTCCAAGACCCCTCTCAAGAAGACAGGCGCTTTCGGCGATGTCATCCACAACGATGCCATTTTTAAGGGACGAGCGCATCTTCTCGACCAGAAGAAACTTGCTGCGCCTGCTTCTTGGGTATCTTTTATCCAAAAAGATGAGAATCTTGATCGTTTCTTAGAAATTGACCGCTGCTGACTTGAAAAACACGAAATCAAAAATTGACGATGAACAGTTCCCAGTTCCAGAACACAGGTAAGCCTTGTTCTAAAGTCCCCTTGCCATCAAAAATCAAGATACAACTTCCACGCCCGACCTTTCTTCGGCTTCCGGGGTGCCTACGTCGGACAGCGAATTGAGTACGACGAGATTCTTCCTCGATGCAAGGGCAAGCTCAGCGGCCTCGAGTGGAAAGGACTCACCGAAGAGGACCGATACACTGCCAGAAACTGGTACATCAGAGCTCGTAAGTCTTTCTGATTCCTTCTCGTTCTAAAAAATGTCTAGACCAGAAGAACATCCGCGAGTCTAGCCACTACCAATACAAGAACTTCACCCAGGGCGAGCGAGGAAGCTACATGTTCGTCCTTATCTTCTCCGTCGCCCTCTGGTTGATGGTCAATCAAGGTCTTCCCTGGGAAAACAACCGAATCTGGATGTCTGGCAATCCAGACAACCAAGCCGAAATCGGAACCAAGCCAAGCTTGATCATGTCAACTCCAGTTCTTGGCGATATTCTTCTCTTTTTCGTCAATGGACAGTTCCTCCGAAACGATTGGGGAGCTGATCAGTACAGGAAAGCGTTTCGAAAATCCGCATCTGCGTTTCTGACGCACAGTCAGTCTTAATCTCGCGGAAAATGGCCCATCTTTATTTCATTTTTTCGCTCGGCAGATGCTTCCTAGCTATAGGAAAGTGTGGGATTATTTCTTAGCGTCATTAAAGATATCCTCTCTGGGCTGAGCGAGACGGCGGAATCGACCCTGTCGCCGACCGAGATCTTCTCAAGAGACGAGATCTCGTCGGAGTCACTCCACTCGGTCTCTGGGAAGTGCGGGAAAACGGAAAAGTCAAGAGCACGCCTTCCGACTCTTTCCGCTCCGAACACGAGCTCTACGCGGACGGCGCCGAAGGCCCATCCCAAATCGGTCCATACGATGTTTCCACATGGAAGTCTGGCAAAAAGATTAACTCTGCTCACGAAGGCGTCGGCCACTCTACTCAATCTTACATCTTCTCGACTGGTCAAGGCTGCGCGTACCATTCTAGAGGATGAGAAAAGAAACATGTTCCTGCTTATTCTGTTCAAATGTAGAAAAAACACGAAAGATCACTACTAAACGTATTTATTTCCAATAGTTCCAGATGGAGCTACTGAGTCGTTCAAAATAAAATAAAAACATCAAAATTTTCTGCGTTTTTATCAAATTTCTTTGCAAAGAAAAAAAGAGTTACGATTTCAGGATGACAAATGAAAGTTTACTTGAACACGCGTTGCCGGAAGGGCGCAAGAAGCTCATTGAAAATCATGAAAATTTGAAGAAAGTTGCAAATTATTGGTAAATGAAGAGATGCTTTTTGCTTTTATTATCAAATTCTAGTGAGCAAAATTACCTTGGCGCTCACAACAAGGCCGCCGCGCTGAATGAGACGAAAAAGTACACAACGCATAGTTTGGCTTCAGTTGCTTATCAAGTCAATACGCTTGCATCGGACATGCTGATGCTCCTCAAGGAGCAAGAAGATGAGCTTATGCGGCTGACGTCGTCGATTGAAAATTTAAGCGACAGGGTTGATATTCACTGTGAAAAAGTCTCCCGTCGTGAAGTTGGCGCGTTGACCTACCGACGAAATATTTCAAGGATCGACCCCATCAAAGTTGTTTTCGATCAATTTTCA
Organism: Oikopleura dioica; assembly: GCF_907165135.1. Taxonomy (NCBI): domain Eukaryota; kingdom Metazoa; phylum Chordata; class Appendicularia; order Copelata; family Oikopleuridae; genus Oikopleura; species Oikopleura dioica. The sequence goes on from NC_137291.1 coordinate 11,980,929, forward strand.
TGGTTTTTATCGTTGGTTTTAGTATCCTGCGAATCCAGAAAGAGCTGTAAAATACATTCGCAAGGCGATAAACTACAACGAACTGGATGACATTGGACATGGTTTGCGAACAGGGCAACCGGCTGGAATCAGGCAGGCGAAAAACGCATCGATAAGAAACTCTGTTGGAAGCAGTGGCTCCACCGGGACCCTTACGAGACCGGGACAGGAGCAAATGTAAGATCATCTGTGAAGTCAGTTAGTAAAAATGATCTTAGGCCTCAATATGGAACAATTAGACCAGTTGCTGCGCCGAAGATTCCTTTTGCAGCTGGTGGAGTTAGCCAGGTTCGTATCTTCTTTGAAAATTTACTTATTGCAAGAAATTTAGTTCAGTGAGAATTCTAGTTTTTGCAGGTATTAGATGAGTTGAAACAGAATCTAAAGTGATAGTTTGAACTTTTCCGATGTTGGTTGGGGCTCCCAAGGCCGACTTATCAAAGTCGAGATGCCAACAGTTCCCCTTGAGTTAGAGGAAGAGGAAATTTTCAAAGAAAACGAAGAGATTTTCGGAAAGTATTATTCGAGGCAGATTACGCATCTGACAAATAGCTCGTTTTTGAGCATCACTGAAAGCTCAGATACGGAAGTCGAGGTATTTTTTGACAAAAGCGAAGAACTAACCAGAAATAACTCGCAATTTTAATGGATAAAATGACGGCCAAAAAATAGACTTGAACCCGGTTGTAACCGATCTCTTTTAGGTCAGTGTTGATGGTCAGTCAAATCGGCAAAGAACAGCGTCAGCTAATAGCTCTCGATATGGTAAGTCAATCGCTAAAACATCAGACTTAAAATCTTCCCTAGGAATTCCTATGTCTGATTCAAGCCTCGGAATGGGGATGAATCAAAGCTATGAGCAAGCAGTTCCCTTGCCCGACTACTCGAATCAAGTTTCTGATCAGGCTTACGACCTGCCTCCTCCACCGGATGAGCTCAAGTTCAACATGGATTCGATATCGCAATCGAACTCTTCGATAACTAACGTAACTTTGTCTTTTGGTTTGCTTTGAAATAATTCTTGGAATCTAGGGTGAAGATTTGCCCGCGCCACCTGCGAATATCCTGCTGGAAACCCCCGCTGCAGGTAATTTCAAAAGATCTTAAATTTGGATAAATCCCTGCATCAAAAATTATAGCGCCCTCTTTTGGCCTATTCGGCTCATAAAGACACTTGATTTGAATTTGATTCACATGAATTCAAATGAAACATAAAATTTACTACTGTATTCCACCCGATGTCACTCATGATAAGAACTGAAGAATTTTATTAAAATGAATCACAAATAATTTCATCTCAATTCCCGCTAAAAATAAATGAGAACATCCGAATCTTTGTCCTTCTTTATTTTAAATCTAAATGTCAATAAAGATCTTCCACCACCTTCCTTCGAGGATGAAATCATGGCAGCCGTAAATCAGCCTCCTCTTGAGCCCGGTTGGATCAGAAGAACACCAGCTGATCCTACCTGGGCGCCGGCTCAGTACCAAGAGAAAGGTAAGCAGCAGTCAATATGTCTCAAATATATCCGTTTTGCAGTGTCAGCACTTTACGATTACGAGGCAGAACGGGAAGACGAGTTGACGTTTTACGAAGGTCAGGAGATTTACGTTATCGCAAAAAACGCTGACAACTGGTGGGAAGGCGTCTTAGAAGGGCGAGTCGGCCTCTTCCCTGGGAATTACGTTCAGTAAAGCATTTATTTCCTTCTGAAAGAAAACTGACCTATCTGCGCATCAAATTATTGCTCACATTCCTATTCGCATAATTTCTTCTCTACTCTGCACAATTCAAAAAAACCAAAATCACAAAAATACTAATATGAAATTCAGCTTCATGATTCGCTCCTGTACTAATTAACGCTCTTGATTTACGCATGAATTTTCAAGAATGCAAAGTTGATGGAACCTATAGGAGGAAATGTCGATCTGCCGCTATATCCCGCATCGTTGCTTGCCCAGGCGCTGTAAGATATTTTTCGTAGCGGCGGTTTGCTTTATCTGCATTCATTGGTACACTATCCAACGACATGGGCATCATACTGCTTACAAAGTAAAGTCCTTATTTCTTCGACCATTTCTCATTCCTATATTCAGCGACATCGTCAACCAAAACCGACCCTAGATCACGAGTTTCTCGTCGCACCCAGGCCTAAACGAAATGCTCAGAATTCAAAAGAACAAACTCCTGAAGACTCAAAACTCTCTTCAACTACAAAAAAGTCAACGACGACAGAAAAACCAAGGCCTGTTCGCGCAACTTTGAACATCATCAAGAAGGAATTCGCGAAGACGACTGAGAAGCCAACAACTAAAAAGAAAGCCTCTTCTTCGACAAAGTCAACATCTACGGAGTCCACAACAACAACGACTACTGTCGGCAAGTGCTCTCCAGGAAGACCAGTGATGTTTTTGAAAACTCACAAAACGGGATCAACGACTCTGGCGAATATTTTTCTTCGATACGCAGAAAAATATAAGGTACTTTTTACATGAGAACTAGCAGTTTTTAAGCTTTTATGTTTAGCTGCTTGCAGGATTACCTCCAACGCGAAAGTGGGAGCTTGGCGGTTACCCAGCTCCATTCAAAAAAGCTCTCGTCGACCCTGTTCCAAAGACCCATTACGATGTGCTCGCTCATCATGCGCGATACTCTGATGAGATTCCTGAAGTCATGCCAGAGGACACTCTTTTCGGTACTCACTTGCTCTGACTTTGAACCTATTTGTCCATTAGTTACATCAATTCGTGATCCAGTTGACAACTTCGAGTCTGGTTTCGGATTCTTTCGCGACTACCCTTACCCTCAATGGCTCGGTGATCATCCTCAAATTCACGAGTTCCTCGACAATCCGACAAAATACTACGACAAAACGACACCTTGGCATTTTCGCGCAAAAAACTACATGGCCTTCGATCTTGGCCTCGAGTACGAAAACGATGACGAAAGTTACATCAAAGAAGCAGTCAAGCTTACTGAGAAACGATTCGGATTGGTGATGATTACCGATCGTTTTGAAGAGTCTGCGATTTTGCTGAAGCATGAGCTTTGTATGGAAATTGAAGATGTTGCTTATCTTAGGTAAGAAATAGGCGAACAGCGACTACTAACTCTTCGAAAGGCTAAAAGTACGCAAAGAATCAGATAGAAAAAGCATGTCTCCTGAATACCAAGACAAAATAAAAAAGTGGAACAAACTGGACACTGCCCTATACGAACATTTCAACGCCCTTCTTGATAAAAAAGTGAAGGCTTTCGGCAAAGAAAAGATGCAAGCTGAAATTGAAGAGCTCAACCGTACGTTCTACTTTGTAGCCTCAAAAATAACTGTGCTTTCAGAAAAAGTTGAAGAGCTCAACTCAAAATGCATCGAGAGATATTCTCAATTTGATGCCAAACCCTGGATTTCCCGGATAGTTCTTAAGCCCAAAGCAGGAGCTATCTGTGAGACCATGGCACGTGGGGAAGTTCTCTTTTCTGATACTCTTCGGTAAGCGACTTTTTGAAGCTCTTTTCTTATCAATTCATAGAACTGCTCAAAAGAAAGGAGTGGCGACGAAGAAAAAGATCAAAGTGATCCAGCCAATGATGGAAGAGCTCTTAGAACTCTTGCGCAAAGAGCAGGTCAAAATCCTCGGAAAAGATGCAGTTTCTTTCTCTTCCGGAAACGCTGGCTCCCGTCAGTAAAACAAACTTTCTGTTAATATTTTTGAAGCAACAGTTTGACCAATTTTTGTGTGGCGCGAAGATGGGCAAATGTTGTATTGTGTTTTCTGTACTTATTTAGAATTTTATATCAATTAGCATATTTTATCTGAAGCATCTGAAATTTATCCAAAGAGCTTCCTCGCAATCAATCCGACTTCTACATTTTCTGTAAAACTCCATTTTTACTTCCAAGTTATCTATTACCTGCATGACCATTTTCCCTTGCCTAATACAGATAAAGACTCCTGAAAATCTAATTTATCTTCTCACAGAAAATATGCCTGTCACATCTGCTCTCGCTGCCAGACTCGCAAAAAGAGGAATAAAGATAAACAAAGAAGGTCCTAAAGAAGAGATCTTCGCAGAAAGCAGATCTGAGCCTAAAGAAGAAACAGTAATTGATGAATTCGGGTAAATTTCTTTGTTTACGATTTCTTTGTCGAACGAATTTTTAGAGAAAAACTACCATCAGAGTGGGACAAAGCTTGGGATAGTAATTACGAGTGCTGGTATTATTGGAATAAAAATTCGAGAAAAGTAGCCTGGTTGCCGCCTGGAGATCCTGAATGCGAAATCGTTGAGCCTGCAAAAAGTTTTAATGCAATTCCTCACAAATATGAATCTAGCAGGTATTGAATACATCACATTTATTCTTAATGGGGGAGAGTTGTGAGAAAAAAATTATGCTCATCCATTTTATGCAGTTGCTATATCATCAAACTCATCTTTCTAAGGCTTCTATCTGTCAGAGATCGCCATTTTAATACATTTTTTAAAGAAGCCCTTCCTATACAATCGACAGTATCGACATTCGAGCACAATTTATGAAAGAGCTCGTCGAGCCATTCTCCCATCGGATTCATCTTCTGTTCTCTTGAAAAAAAACCTCCAAGAAGAATGAATCCGTTCCGAAAAATCTCATTCCTAAATTTTCTTCTCTCGAGAGCCCAAGCGACAGTTTTTTCTTTCCTCTTGCTATTTGCTTTGTGAGTACATTTATTTAACAAAGAACGCTCAAGTTTTTACGCAGTGAGCACAAACAAAATGCTTGTATGAATGAGTCTGCCCCGATCACTGTAGTTGAAAGTTTATTGGTGAAATCATGATGTCTTTGAAAGTTGTATTAGTCGAGACCGCGATACGCGAAGACGAGATGATCGAGACGACCGGAACCGCGATCGAGATCGCGACCGAGACGATCGAAAACGACGCCCCGACCGAGATCGAACTGACAGAGGGCGAAGTCACCGAGACGATGATCGAAAAAAGAAGCGTCGCGAGGAAGAGGACGACTTCAACGATCCAATGGATCCATCCGCTTACTCTGACGCGCCAAAAGGTAAGGTTTCTTTGGAAATCAACTCGCTCAAGTCCATTTTTTAGGGAATTGGAATCGAGGAATCCCTCGCCCAGGAGAATCAGTCAGTACTGCCGGTGTTCCTCAGGTCGAACTTTAGCAACTTTTTTCATATCTGTCAATAATCCTGCCTTTCTGTCAAATAAAACTTGTCAAATACAATTTGTTTTCACCTGACCGAAATTGGAAAAGACCAAGGATATTATAGCTGCAATGCCCATCTTTTCTTGGCACCGTCGTTCTTGATTAGTTGGCTATATTTTTCTTATAAAATTTAACTTTCTTATCAAAATATTCTTTCCTAGATTGTTAAAAGAGAGATGTCAGAAGGCGAACGTTCAAGCACTGACTTGAGTGAAGAGATAGAAGAGCTTCAGTTTGCAACTTATGAAGAATGGTACGACGATCACGAGATCGAGAGAAATGACGTGAAAGAAATGATAGGACTGTTTACCGAGAGAAATCCGAATAACCTTGACAGGCGATCTTGGATGAAAGCCTTCGAAAGTATGTCAATTTCTTTCAATCAAAACTATCTATGATTAAGGAAAAGACAAGAGCATCGATTACTACAAAACGAAAACGCATTCTGACGAGCAAGTGAAATATGTTCTTCGGCATATTCAAATGAATCCGACGATCACCCGATTCAATGTCAAACATGAAGCCTACAACTGTATTATCACAGGTAAGATAGACTCGTGTTTCTTTTTTGATGATGTTTTTAGGTGCAGGCGGCTATGAAATCGACATCCGAACCAATTACCCGCTTCTACCCACTGTCTGGACTTTTGAGATGCAACGGCCGGACAAGAAACCCTTCACTTTCACAGCCACAATCACGATCTACGAAAACGAGGACATTCACGACTTTGAGGTGAAAACCTACAAATCGACTCCAATGTATGAAAGAAACGGCATCGTTCAAACTGCATCTCACTCATCGTGGAACGGAGGCGCAGTTGGACGATGGGATATTGAGCTTCACCTACCCGAGTGTCAATCCGAATGATTTTTGAAATAATATATTATCACCTGAGCGCCTTCACTTATTATCTGCCATTCATCAAGTTCGCTTATCACAGAAATATAAACACTGACAGTTGATTGTATCCCCTAAAGAATATCAGCAGTCGAACATAAGACGTTGATTTTTCGCGAGTTTTATTTGCATAATGCAGCATGCGCTTCTATAATTTCGTTTTTTAAGAAGAGTTACGTGTTGGAAGCAGAATTTCAAGTAGAAAGATGTACATACGCGATAACAGATATAACAATGATGAGCATAATCTCATGAGCAAGGCAGATCGGCATTTCGCTAGAGCAAAGAATCCTGGCAAACGGAAGTATGATAAAGAAGACGAGAAGAGAAGTGAAGATATCCTCAATTCCCCTATTTTTACAACCCCTCGAGTCCGTGATCCGCATGATTCTACCGCCCAGAGTACTGGGCCCCAGACTTTCATGAAAAATGATGCTCAAGAGGTTCCAACATTGGTGTATGCTAACCGTTTACCGACCCAAATTGTCGTAATTGAACACAACCTTCTCATGGAAAAGAAGGACCCGATCCATAACTGGATCACAGAACTTCCTCGCCTGAAACACTTGATTAATGAAGGAAAATTTCACGTCGAGGACAATTATCATTACTTTCATGCTACTGATGAATGTCCACCATTGAAACTCAAGTCATCTTTATTGAAAGATCATCTTGGTAGCGAAGAGAAGATTAACAGATTTCCAGAAAGTTGTATGCTCAAAAAGCGAGGGAACCAAGCTGCCGTTCATCGAAGACGAAAACATTATTTCGGAGATATGATAGGCTGGTATATTGATAAACATCCAAATAACTTCGATAGCAGATATTGGAAGATTCAAGTCAAACGTAAGGGGTCCCCGGATGATTCTTAAATGAACTTAACTTTTAGAATTTCATGATATAGAAAGGTGCTATCTTTATGGAAAAAAGAGCCACCCAGAAGATCATTTGAAGTTTCTCATGGAGTATATGAGCTGGAACCAAAAAGTCACCAGATTTAATGTGAAAGTGGAAGCTTTTACTACCCTTGTTGCAGGTAATCATGATAGTTATTCTCTGGAATCATGTAAAATTCAGACTCAGACGTCTACAAAATCGAAATGCATTCGAACTATCCTTGGTTACCAACAAAATGGACCTTGAAAATGCAACGAAAAGATCGAAGACCCATCAGACTCGAAGCTCATTGTACAATTTACGACAGTAACGATTTGCGTGACTTTGAACGAAGCCCACTTTGCAGGTCGAAAACGATCTACGAAAACGGTGCATTTATTCAACAAGTCTCTCATTCATCTATGTGTGGAGGAGTTGTTGGTCGATGGGATGTGCAGATCGTTTTCTAGCTACGTTAGTTTATCACCTGCCAATCACTGATCATTTTGCTCAATACAGTATTGACAATACTAGTTCTGAAATAAAGATAGACACATTGATCAAATGAAGTGGTGCCATTACAGGGAGAGCAAACTTTACTTAGAAAAGATAATGAACCAGAAACAAAACAAAACCAGCTCGAACTCATCTCAATCATTTTAGAGAAGCGTTGCCTCGGTTGCTGGAGTCTACGAAAGACGTGATATGTATTCAGATGAATATGATTTTTATTTGGAAAACGACGATAAGGTATAAACGACACATTCCGCCTTGCTTTTCATAATCTTTATTTCCAGGAAAATATTCCAAATAATTCTACTATTTCCGCCAAATTTGTTCCGCGTTCTCAATCCCGAATATCTTCCAAAGCAAGCCATCGATATGACTCGCAGCACCTCCGTGAAATTAGTGGAGGATCAAACATCGTACGTGTCGATCCACCATCATGGGATAGCGCTGTTGCCGACTCTCGGTCTTATGCAACGGTTCTTCAAAGTGCCGAAGAAACATGGAATTTAAGCCTCGAAGATAGTCACTCTTCACTTCAAAGTGTTTCTCTAAGAGGAACAAACAAAAATCGAAAAATGGTTATTCTTGAGCTCAATCTCGACATACAAAACGAAGAAGACTGGGACTTTTACATCGGACATCCATCCCGGCTGAAAGCTCTGATGAATCGAGAAATGTTTTATAACAATGGGGACTATTTATTCTTTCATGGCACAGCAGAGTTCCCGCCACTAAAAGTTAAGACCTTACTTTTATATGAACGTGTGTGTCCTCGAAGCCTGAGAAGACAACGAGGAAACTCGGCGGCGATTCATCGTCGAAGAAAAAGATATTTTCACGATATGCTTGGCTGGTTTACAGATCGTTTTGAAGATAATTTAGATAGAAGATATTGGAAAATTCAATGCAAACGTACGAACTTTTTGAATAAAATATGTTTAGCGTCTATTTTAGATCCAAATCCTGCTATAGCAACACAAATGTATAATCGGAAAAGCCACCCAGACGATCATGTAAAATTTCTTCTTGATTACTTGAGCTGGAATCGACGCGTTACAAGATTTAATGTGAAAGTGGAAGCGTTTACGTCTTTAGCAGCGGGTTTTAAATATTCTATTAATTTGAACTCAACAAGGATTTAGAGTCTGATATCTACAAGATCGATATCCACTCAAATTATCCAAGACTTCCGACTATATGGACTTTGAGAATGGAACGAAAAGATGGAAAACCATTCGAACTTGAAGCCCAATGTACAATTTACGACCCAGAGGACATCCGAGACTTCGAACTCAGTTCACTATACGATTCAAAAACAATTCACGAAGAAGGTGCCGTTATCCAACAAGTTTCTCACTCATCGTGGTGCGGAGGAGATGTTGGTCGCTGGGACGTTCAAATCTTTCTCTAACCTTTTTTCTTATCACACAGTTCTCACCTCTGCAAAATTGCCACAATAAAACAAAAATTCACTTCACACTTAAACTTTTCAAGTATCGGCTGTTGCAACTTCAAAGAGCCGAGACAATGACCTGCAATTTTGCGAAACTCAAGCCTTATTTTCAAATCAATATCTCAGCAAGCCTTCGTTTCCCTCAATTCAAGAGCAAGGCACTGTGAAAACAAGTAATTCCCACATTGGTCCCCTGCGGGCGAGCGCACTGTGCTCCGCTGATGACCGAAAATGCCAAAAGGAACCTTAAAACATTTCTGATGCACCTGTCTTAATTCTTCATTTTTCATGATTCCTTTACTTGTTTTAATTGTTAAACTATGCTGGGCGCAAATGCAAATGGGCCCAAGCGGCGCAGAGGTTTTGGCGAACATGGGGATTAACGTTAATGGAGAGAATAATCAAAATGGTGTTGAAGAGATTACTGAAGAAAAATTTAATCAAACAGAATACTTGAAAAATCTACAATTGAATCCTCCGGAAGATTTGAAAGCGCTGCCACTGGATCCGCAATCTATCGAAGTGACATGGAAGATTCCAACTAATCTAAGAAGAGATAAGTTGAGGTTCCAGATACTTCTTAAATATTTCAATGCTAGGAATGTGTGAGAAAAGCCAGACATTTATTAACCAAACCAAAAGTTAACCTAACTTGTTTTCATCCACAATAAAAGACAATCAGAATCACTTGCTACGACACTAACAATCAACCAGCTTTTTCTGGCTGAAGATGACACAAAACCAACGATCGACGATCTTGTCGGCGGAAAGTTTATTCTGAAAAATCTAACAAGAAACATCGAGTATCGAATATCTCTTCAAACAATGATCAACTACATGGTTAATGACACCGATAAGCCAGGCCTCATGAAGCCAGTTGAGAAGGTTTCCTATCCATCCAATTGGGTCGTTGTCGACACAGCTGCAAAGATCTTCACTGGGTTGTTCAACTTCACTCAGATACCATGGGACGATGTTTACCTCGATCCCGGAAACGACAAAACGCAAGAGAAAGCTGAGGAGGTCAAAACAATTGTCAAACGAACTGTCGAAGAAATCTCGCAAGAGTTCCTTTCATCGGGCAATGTTCACTTCTCTCAAAGCCCAAAAAATAGGACATTTGCGAGAGTAGACATGTTTTTCAAACTCGACGCATCAGCTAAAGTAAACGATCTCAACTCTAGGATTCGGCATGTCTGGCCTACGGGAGAAAATCGAGGACTTGATTTCTTCTCAATTGAAATATCCGACTTCGATGAATGTGGGACCGTCTGGGACGACTGTAATAGAGATGCGAAGTGCACAAACATGGAAGGCGCCTTTCGCTGTGAATGCTTACCTGGATATTATGATCAAAGTCGTATTTTATTCTTGCCGATGGGTAGGGTTTGTAAACATACATCCGTCGACGAGTTAATAACGAAGCCGACGGAAAAGCCTTTGGATCCAAATGCTCGGGATGCGTTCATTAATGAACAGTTCTCCTCGCAGCATGACAGAAATTCACCTGCAGTAGATTTCGCTTCTCGACTTGGACTCGCGAATCTCGGACCACCTGGGCTCCCAAGTGGAAGTTATGACATTTTGCCGAATACGATGAAACCGGGAAAATGGACAGATGGAATTGACTGGCCTGGTCCGCTAGGTGTTCGAACAAGAACAACTGGACCTACAAGCTTGTTCATCAACTGGCAAATGATTGACCACGATACGTATGGAAACCGATTCTTTTATGTTCTTGCTTACCATGACGTTGGCGCTACTGAAGTGAAATGGAACGAGTGGCTTCTTGGATCTAAAGTTGACAAAGTCGAAGTCGATGGTTTAACGCAGAATCGACAGTACAATATCAAGGTTGGCGTAAGAAAAATGGATATCGCACATGGTGAAAATACAACTACCGCGTGGTCCGACCCTGCTGTTGGAGAGACATTCATCGCCAGTTACAACGCTAGAACTATTTTAGCAAAGACAAAATGGGATAGCTGTTACAAAAACAAATTCTCTGGAGCGCACCTTAAATTAGTTTCACAGCTGCAGTCTAACTCAAAACTGCTCTTTTCTTCGCCAGCAATGAATTATGGCGGTAAAGATCTGCGGTCAAAGTTCCTCAAGTCTGATGATTTCCGTTTCGAGTCTTCAGAACTCAAAAACGTTGTGGTCTTCTGGCGCCTCTATTTCAAACCTTTGGATAAATCATGGGAAGCTCCAGCTCTTGAACAGTTACTGAAAGACATGCTCTCTGGCGTTATTATCTCGAAGTACAACTTGAGAAATGTGCCGAAGTTCGAAGATGGAAATCTTTTAGCTAGGAACTCGAAGTATATGCGAATTTTTGACATTGACGAGTGCGCTACAGATCAACATGATTGTGACATGAACGCTAGATGCATTAATTCACCAGGAGATTTCAAATGTGTCTGCAAATCAAATTTCGATGACGTCTCAGCTCCATACCCACCAGGTCGTTATTGCAAAATCAACCCTGACAAGCCAGTTATTGATTACGATGATTACATCGATACCGCCGTCGACACATCCATGCCTGAAGGTTCCAAGGCTGCAGAACTTCTCGCTGGTCAACGACCAAAGAATGAGCACAACTATAATCATGGAGTCTGGCTACGTAAATACTCAATGTGCACTCCACTTAACCCGCGAATGACCCAACCCGCTGTTTACGTGAAATCAGGGAGCTCAGAAAAATGTGAACCCGTTTTCATTTATAAATCGTCTGCAACCCTTGCTCTATCAGACGTTCAGAAAAGGTCATATAAACCAAGGGATGTTTACGACAGGGAGTCATTTACTTATAAGAACTTGACGCTGAAAATGGATCATCAAATCAATGAACTATTAAACTTCGAGCTCGGAAGTGAATTCATCAAGTCCTCTGTTCTCGGGCTTAGATTGTCTGACAGACGAGAGATGGCCATCGAAGTAGATTTTCTCGTCTTCTTGCAACGCCGCGAAGCAAACAGTACCGCTGCATACAAGCAATACAACCCAAATCAGCTTCAGCGGTCTTTATGGGAGATTTTCTCCGAGTATAGACCTGGAAATGGCGACTTTCAATTCCAATTCGACAAGACTGACACTACTGTAACCGATCTCAATGAGTGCCTGACAAAAATGCACGACTGTGACAAGCAAGCTGACTGTATAAATACCGAAGGAGGATTTGAATGCTCCTGCAAGCCTGGATTCAAAGATAGCTCTAGAAAAGGTGAAGGACGAAAGTGCCAAGATCAGTGTAGGCCAAGCCCTTGCAAAAACAGCCAGCAGTGTCTGAAAACGAATCTGGTCGGAATGCCTGTTTGCAAATGCAAAAGCCCGTATAGAGGAGAGTTCTGTGAAATCGTCGATCCACTTAGAAAATTGCCAAGTTTTGGTACGAAGTCTCCCACTGCTGCACTTGTGCTCATAGTTGTTGTTGGGCTCATCATTATCCTTGCTATTCCACTACTTTCGATGATCTGCTGCTTTTTCTGTCCTGTGAAAACAAAGTACTCAAGAATGCTTGAAGACAGGATAAAGAAGAACCACCAGTTTTCCGAGAGACAAAAATTTCGACGAGAAGAAGAGGAAAAACGTCTTGATGAGATTTATAAGCAGCGGCAAATCAAGGAAGAATTTTTCAACGCCAAAAACAGTGAGGAAGAGAAAATTGATCTAAAAAATCTTGGATTCAAGTCGGTGGCGGATTTTGACCCAAAACACATTTCATCAAGGTTTTTTTCTTTTAAATTTTTCTTTTCGCCAACCTTTTTAGGCCCGAAAATCTTCTAGCGACAAGTCAACGTATGATGGAAAGTACCTCAATCATGGAAGTTAAAAACCAAGAAGATGATGAGGTCAGTGAGACGGGGCCTGTCATTACCCAAGTCGGGTTCAAACCTCTTGTTAATTCGACAGGAGATATAAAAGATGAAGAATCTAAGACCGAGAAGAATTCCGAGGGAATAGGAACGGTTTAAAATAAGTCAATTTTTATCAAATAGTTTCATATGGGCTATATGTAACTAAAAATAACCGAATAAAAGGATCTTTGATGGCTGACATTCTAGCGATCGGAGCCAAGAAAGTCAACGAAGACGAAAAAGGTCTCGTTGAAGAAGAAAACGTTCAGGAGTCTAATGCTGTCGATGAAACAGAAGCGCTAGAAACTTATGCCGAGACAACTGTGAACTCTCATGGAAACATGAAAACGGAAACTCATGATGATTCTTCATCGACTGATTCTGTAACGACAGATAGTATCACATCGTATTCTGGTACTGAAACAATCACTGAATCACGACAATAAATTATTGTAAATAACTTTATTTAATTATTTCTTTCAATGTCAAAAATAACAATTCTTATAGTTCATCGCAAATAGCAAAAATCCTGAGTACAATATGACTTACAATCCTGTGGCTGAGTCTGAAAGACAATCGGTCGTTTACATGGACCCTCATGGTGAAAAAGAGTTTCAGAGGAAACAATACTTGTGCCGTTCCAAACGATCCGTTCAACAGCGTTCGGACTTGAAATTTCAGAAAAAAGTGTAGTTGGGTTCATACCTTTCATAACCAGCGAAAATCATCATCACATTTTCCAAATAAATCATTGAGCCTTGACTAAAACCCTAAAATTATTTTGAAAATCGAATTATTCTAATATTTTTTCGATAACATTTTTCAATTCACCGACAACAGTCCAGATTCCATTTCTAAAATAATGGACCATTTTGAGATGTGAAGAGCCAATTTTTCCACCAGCAGTAATAATTCCATTTTCAACGGATACACAACTATGTTCGTAAAGATTGCCAGCTGGATGGGTCGATTCTGATCTCCATCCACTTTTTTTTGAGAATTTTAGAAAAAAAATTATTTTCTCTCACTACCTAAATGCTAGAGACTCAACAGTATTTGTATTTGATCCAGCAACAATTGTAGCTTGTCCATCTAACAAGCACATAGATGCGATACTATGAGTTGCTTTCATGTCGTACATTTCAATTGATGATTCGCCATCAAACATTTCACATTTTTTGGAAGAAGTTGTTCCCCCGCATAGTAAAACTTCGTCCAGAATTTCAGGTATCGTGACAGTAGATCCATCAGTATAGAAATTGAATAAAAGCTTTTTACCGGTATCGTGAATTCCGCAATCTGTTATTTTTACGATCTATAATTTATTCAATTTTAAAAAATCATAGAGTATTACTTTATGAGAGTCGACCGCTCCACCAAACATATAGACCTCGCCATTTAAAATTGCTGATGCTGATTGATATAAGTACTGATACGTTGAGGTTGAGTACGGAGAATCATAAAAACGATTTTCCTTGAAAAAGTATTTTGCTACATTTCTGGTATATTGAAATTAATACCTTGAATTTCCCGTCCAATGAAATAATGTAACTAAAGGAGATCTTGTATTGACACATAACTCCAATGTATGGTTGGCAATTAAAGCCGCTCTTACATGGACATCCTTTGGGACATTCAGTATTACAAGGGCATTTGTTTGACTCTTCCGTAAATAATGTAAAACAGTGGTTGTAACACTCTCGATTGGCTGTGCAATAACTGGTGCATTTTGTTAGTCGCTGGTTTGCTTCTTGTATACATTGTCTGTAGTAAATATTACCAATTTCGGGATTTTTACACGAACAAATAGGATTTGAACACCCCTCACAGCCATCAGGGCAGTCAGGGTAACATGGACAAGCATCGTAGCAGGCTACCGAGAATTAAAATATTTTCAAAACTCAATTTAAATACCAGTATACTCAGATAAACATGCTCTTTCGCAAGATGAGGAGTCGCAAGAATCTCTGCAAATAAGAAAATCCTCATAACAGAATCCATCACACTTCTCAGCTAGATCTTGATCCCTGTAAAACGTCGTTTATAATTAAATATTTTATGATTATATAAAGCCTCACGCGCATGTATCGGTAAAAGGTTTAGGTCTATATATTTCTTCGTAGACCGAGTGAACCCCGAGAAATAGGAAAATAACCAAATTTAACATCTCTCACTTCGATTATGAGACTTGAAGTACGTTGACTTGATATGATTTTTTGCCTCTTGACCTTTCTCGTAACATTTGCATTTTTTCGATAATATTAGCACTCGCTTTCAAGATGACGCATTTTAATTTAATTTCCTAATATAGTGACAGAAGTATTGAGTTGACTACAGGACAAGGTTTGGTTCTTTTCATCAATCAGCACCTCTTCTTGTCTCCTCGCTGGGCCTCTTTCCGGATCACCTTTCGAAAAACGCTGCCCAGTTGTAAATCTTACACTCGACTTGTCGCAGGAAGAATACAGCTCCTAGCTCTATTACACTTTTCCTAAAATATGAGCGAATTTACCGAGGATCAAATTGAAGGTAAAGAGATTTTGCAAGACTTTATTTATATTTTCAATTAGCATTCAAGGATGCTTTCGAGCTCTTTGACCGAACCGGACAGGGCAAGATCGCCTGGGCTGAGTGCGCTTCTCTTGCCCGATGCTTCGGCTACAACCCAACTAATCAGTTTGTCCTCAACCTCCTTACTACCGGAAACCCAGAAGAAGAGCCCGAGCTTCCACCAACGAAGCAAGAAATGGCTGAAAACTTTGTTACCCTGGACGAGTTTCTCCCTCATTTGTGGATTGTCTCGCAGGCCCCTGATCCAGGAAGCTACGAAGACTTCTTCGAGGGTTTGAAGGTTTTCGACAAGCACGGTGATGGAAATGTCAGGTAACGAACCAAACTTCTTCCTTGATTTCAACCAAATTTTAGCTCAGCTGAACTCAGACACGTTCTCGCCAATCTCGGTGAGAAGCTCACTCAGCAGGAGATCGACACTCTTATCGGTGACCAGGAAGACTCTGCTGGCAACATCAATTACGATAAATTCATCAAGACCATCATGCACGACAAGGAAGGCTCTCCCGACGATTGTTAGATGTTTTTTTACTGTGTTCAAATGTTTTGGGGAAAATTTTTGAATAAACTTTTCAATTGAGTTCTGCTTTATTTAAAGTAGTTTCCCATGAAAGCAAATGATGGCTTGATGTGCATTTTCCCTGACTCCATGTCTTTCTCAAATATGAAGTCTAAAATTGAAGAAATCTTGCATTCTGACGGGAGAAAGCTTACCTGCTAGGTTGGATGCAACTTCCCTGTCGAGTTTAGCAGCAGCTACATTTTTCCTTATACTTTCATATGAAGGCAAATCGAAGGCACACGCGACGAGCAGAAAAACGTTAAAGATAATCATCGCAAAGTTTTTGTGGAATACGTTTTGAGTCAGGCCTGTTCTCTGTTAAATAAAGGCAATTTTTGTCCGATTAGTTAGGTTAATACTCAATGAACCACTAAAGAGACAGGTACTGGTGTGGAATTCAATAATTATCATGGTTATTATCGAGGGCATTGCGGTTGATTGATTTTAGTAGAGATACCACTGATCATATCAAATAAAAAGAGTTACAGCATTATCTGACTTTATAACTAACTTTGAAGGCATATCATGTCCCTTGGTGAACCTTGACGCTCCGCCATTTTTCTTTCATCAATATAGTGGTTTTCCTGATTGAATTAGATGCATTCAATATCATCTAAGTGGCCTTGAACTGATCATTATTTAATGATTGTACCAGTATAAAACGGACGATATAGGAAATGAGAGGCTAGAATGTTTTTCTGTAACGCGAGTAAAGCTCTTTTATTCACAATTATCGTCGGTGCACATAATTTCTTCAACCAGCCAAGAAAACTGCCTCGAAGTTCTGATATTCATTCCAAGCCAGCAGATGATAAGAAAGCCATGACCAATTTTATAACGAAGTGGGCGAAATCAATCTGGGAAGATCCGGAATTAGGTGATTATGAATCTTCTGATGCTCCTTATGATATTTACTACATGTTATAAAAAAGAGACGCTATTAAAATACTTGATGATCGAAACTCTTACGATATTTTGCTATAAAAAGTCGATTATTAGCAATGATTGCTTCTCAAGAATTCAGAAAATTAAAATCACATGTTGCATTAATAACCTGCTGTTTTCATCGAAAATACTCTCATGAAAATTATTTATTTCTAAAGAGTCAATATTTCCAGGGAAGATATAATTTGCTCGGCACATTTTGCCAATATATTCTTGCCGATAATTCATTGACGATTGTATTTTTGGACATAAAACCATTCAATTATCAGACTTATCTCTATAAATACTTCGCTGGTTCAAGATATTCAGTAAAATATGAATTTCGGAAAGGTGTTTTTTCTCACGACTATTTTCGTCGTAAACGCGATTGTTCCGCGCGGCCTTCAAGTTCCAGAAATAAATCTGCAAGAAGTCATGCAGAACATCTTTAACGAGTGGAAAAAGCTCAACTGAGAAGGTGGAAAGCCTGAATCGAAACGATCTGCCATTTACTCGTTTTTCACATAATGTCTGAACGAATAAATGTAACATCCGGAGATAAAGATAAACGCAGGTTGCGTCAAATTCTAAAAATGAGGAACCCTTTTCTATCTATTAATAAACTTCCGCTGTATCTGAAACCACAGGATCAACAAAAACCAGCATGATTCTGAATTATTGTCGTTGAGAGTTTATAACAAGTCTGCGATCTTGACCATTTAGCGATGGCGCTGATCAAACGCCAGCTGATCCTATAAAAGTGCCGATCATTAACCTTGAGCGGAAAAGGTTTTGCGAAATCCTTCAAGAGGTGCTTACCAGAATATTTTCCATAATAAGACAGAGACGAAAGCTTCCAGGTTCGGATTTATGGAATGAAATATTTCTAAAAGCTACTTTTATATTAAATTATTCAATCAACTCGGCTTAGAATCAATTTCGCGTCACGTCCGCGGCTAACCATTTTACTGCATCTCGGTTCGTTTCACCATGAAATTATCCACCAATGTTAGAAGTAGGCATATATTTAGGGCCGACGCGCAAAAAATCAACCCCAAGAAAGCATCAACGTAGAGAGCTGAAACTTCGGGACATAATGTAGTTCGACCCAACTAAAAAAATTGCTATTGAAAATTTTTTGGTCTGGTCACGTGGTCACGTGATACAGGCCTCCGAAAAGCTAAAAAAGCTTGACGACCTTGAACGCCTGATCAAGGTCGATCAGCTCATACCTCTGAAGAAAGAACTCAAAAAGTTATTCTTATAGAGTAAATAATATTTTTGGTGGCGCAGTCACGTGAGGCCGTAGAAGGGAAAAAGGCCCCAAAAAATGGGTTAAAATATGGTAAAATCAAGCTTTCATGGGTTCATTTAGTCAAAATTGGTGTCAAAAACAGCTGTTTTGGACGTTTCAACGAGCTCTTCTGCGTCACGTGATTGCACCACCAAAAATATTATTAGCTCTATCAGAATAACTTTTTGAGCTCTTTCTTCTGAGGTATAAGCTGATCGACCTTGATCAGGCGTTCAAGGTCGTCAAGCTTTTTTAGCTTTTCGGAGGCCTGTATCACGTGACCACGTGACCAGACCAAAAAATTTTCAATAGCAATTTTTTTAGTTGGGTCGAACTACATTATGTCCCGAAGTTTCAGCTCTCTACGTTGATGCTTTCTTGGGGTTGATTTTTTGCGCGTCGGCCCTACATATATTCATGAAAAGAGCTGCTTAAAAAGCTTCAATTGAGCTTGAGGGTTTCGCTATTGATTTTGGAATAGACAAAGGGGGTCGTGAATTTGTTTAGGTTAAAGCTCTCTAACTTGACTTGGGGTGAGATGACACGTTCTACGGCTGCTACACATTCCAGAAACCTAATTTTTACAAGTGTCTCCAACTTGCAACTGCGCACACTCTAGAACAGAAGCTTATTCGAGGGCAGAGAGGAATACTATTTCAAAGAAATTAACAACTAGTCAAATTTACCCGCGTTAACGGACAAAGCATCGCCTCAGAGCGTATTATACGTATTTGACATTCGAAGACATAAACCACACTGGAATCAGTAGAACAAAGAGATACTCTGGCCGATGATAGCTACTGATAATTTCAAAAAAATTTTTGCGGGTCTGAAAATCGTAAAAATTCTGAAAGTGCAGTTTTCTTCAGCTTGTTGAGACGAGTCGAATGGTGGGTCAAACTCTTGATAACTCCAAGGATTGACCGGTTAACCGGCTGGTTACCGGAAAATACGTTTCCGGTCGCCGTTTTTGTTCTAGATATGCTAGGATGATGAATGAACCCGGAAACTGATCCTTATGGTCAGTTCTACTGTGGGCAAAAAGATATTGGTCAAATATATAGCGAAACTTTTTTTAACTATAAAAATTCTAAATTTTGTATGTATTTCGTTGTCGCTGCACCTTCCTAATTTTCGGTCCCATTTTCATAAGAAAATAGAATTTTGGTGATAAGCATCTTATGGTTAGAGATATGATTCTCATTTTTTCACCCACAGAAGAACTAACTTCAAGGACCAGTTTCCCGCTTTTTTTGTCATTCTAGCATTTCTAGAACAAAAACGGCGACCGGAAATGTATTTTCCGGGAAATTGCCGGCTAACCGGTTAATCATTGGAGCCATCAAAAGTTTGACCCATCATTCGACTCGTCTCGACGAGCTCAAGAAAACTGCACTTTCAGATTTTTTATGATTTCCGGACCCGCAAAATTTTTTTTGAAATTATCTACTAACTCCTGTTGTAAATAAATCTAATCAAGCATCAACCAGAGAAAAATCCACAACAGAAATCGTTAAAAAAGAGCTTGATGAAGACACTCGAATTTTTGCTGCTTGCGCTCACTGATGCAAGAATATTAGGTATGTTTAGCTTAATTTTGTCCTTGGGGAATCGGGCGCCCGACAAAACGGTTCATTGCTTATGAAATTGACGAAAGAACCAAATTATTATTTAAACTTAATAATACTCTGGATAATGGAACGAGTAAGAACTAATTCACGTTATTCCGCATACTAAGCGTTAATGTTCGTATCTGTCTGGTAGACAGTGCATTTGATTTAACATTATTTCAGGTTTATACAATGGATCATTGCTAGTAGAAAAATCTTTCGCTGAAGACTCCCTCTTCAGAAGACGATTTTATGTAGAATTTGAAGATGATGCTGATTTCAATTTGACTGTAGATACAACTGATCCATTCAAACTAGTCATTGGATATGAGAACTACTTATTCAACTCATTTGGGGACGATTCTTCAGTCTCTGTCAAAGTCGGCAAGCAGGTAGAAATAAGTGGTGTTGATTTTTGGTCACAAACTTTT
Organism: Oikopleura dioica; assembly: GCF_907165135.1. Taxonomy (NCBI): domain Eukaryota; kingdom Metazoa; phylum Chordata; class Appendicularia; order Copelata; family Oikopleuridae; genus Oikopleura; species Oikopleura dioica. The sequence continues at coordinate 12,001,167 of NC_137291.1, forward strand.
TAGGTGGACAAAGGAATTTCCGAAATCACAGAAAACTGGATTGAAATACAGTTTGAAGACCAAGAAAAGCCGATTTCCGCTGAATTGAACGTAGTTACGTCGACTGAATCACTATCTGCTCCCCTTTTGTCTGGCTCTCTTTCAAGCTCCGAACAAGAAAGGAACAAATTGTTCACTGGCTCTTACGGTGCAAATTTGCGAAACATTCTCTCAGTCAGTACGTCGGTTATTATTCCAGGTAAAAGTACTTTTAAAACTGAGGAATTAATAAAATTCTTTCAGACTTTCCATCGAACATTGACTATGCAACGGTTCGAGAAACCATTGTCAACTTCTTCAAAATGGATGCAGTTAACCAAGTTCAAGTTGTTGATGTTCGAAACTCTTCGCATGGAGTTGTTTTCGATGTCTCCATTGGAGTCCTTGTCCCCCAAGCAAAAACATTTCTTCAAGGCTGGAAAGTCTACATAACTGACTTGTTCCGAATGCTTCAAGTTGAAAACGGCGTCGATGCCAGCTTCACTGCTCCGATTTACAAAGTTGAGGCGCCGAGAGCGAAGAAAGCGTTTATTGCGATTGTTACTCTCTGCTCTGCTATCATCGTTGGCTTCTTGGTCGCGTTCTTTGTCGTTGGACTCAGAAAGGAGATGACAAAGAAAGAAATTCTGGGAGGCTGGTTTCTTATCAACTTCAGGCCAAGTTTGTTAGTGATGGCGGAGATGCTCTTGTGGTGGGGCTACAGGTAGAAAGGATTGTAAATCTCAAACTCATTGAAATTAAAAGCGAGCAACTGAACATGATTTATCCATCGCGCGACAGCTTTGGGATTGGATTCGTCTTCATCGCTGCTTTTGGGTTCATCTGTTCATGTGGTCGAAGCGTCGCGTATCTGCTGAGGATAAATCGAGGGAACAAAGAATGGACATTGCCGTGGTCTCAGGGGAATATCGCAAATATCATTGGAATTTTATTTCACGATATTCCTGTTCCTTTTGCCGTCTATTTCTACTACACGAAGTACTACTCCGTGCTTAGCAGCTTCAAGTTAACAGTGATGGTTTTTCAAGCTGCACACATGACGCTTTTCTTGAAATATTTCAAAACGCAGAGAGCCGAGAATGTTGCGAAAAGAAAGGAGGGTACATTCTCTCTTGGACATGGCCTGACTTCGCTTTTGTTCTTTTTTGCACTTCTTTCGCAGGTACGGTTGATCATCTATCATTTTGTCAGCTCATAAAAACCTTTTAAAAGTTTTTATAGCATTGAACTAAGATTAATTAGATAATGATGTTCGCCAGAACCGTCGCCTTACAAACTGGTCGCTTGGCGGTCATGTCCGGAAGCAAAATATCCGCAGTTGTACGAAAAGACTTCACACCTAACTATCCGAATTTCGAGGATGTTATTGGACGATCCTGTATGGACACTTTACTTGATGAAAATGGCGCGTTTGTGAATACTCCAAAGTAAGCTTTTGAAAGATTTGCCTTTTTAAGAATCTTTAAGGCCCTTTCGAAGCACGTGTTTGAATGGCATCGAAACAGGAATAATCGTCATCTTTGGTATAACACTCTTCATCGGACTGCTGACCCTTCCTGTCTACGGACATGCTTACTTCAAGATGAGAAGAAGCAAGACTTACCAGGATACTCAACCGATGGACCAAAGAAAAGACCAAGTCGAAGAAGTCCCAAAGACAACAACTAACTAAATACCTTCAACAATGCTCCTACAATACGCTTTTAACAATTCACTGCTTTTCAAAATAACTTATCGCATCACACGATGCCTTTTTTGCTAAATAAAAAACATTCCTGCACAATCTAATCGGATCAAGTTTTCAAAATAAAATAATTTTATAACAATTTGTTATTTTTAAAAAAATGAAGAAGGCACAGTACGAAAACATCTTCAGAAAGGAGTTGATAAATTTTAGAAAAGCTTCAAGACTTGTTTCGCTCTGAAGACCTTGCGGCAGACCGGACAGTTAAGTTCTCTCTTGACGGTTGAGTTTGAATCACCTGAGCTCGCTCCGTTGATTTGCATCATTATGCATCTAATGCAGGCCTAAATTTATTATGTAAACGATCAAGAGAGACTGCTGAAAAATTACAGTTTTCGCAGTCAAGAGAAATACCTGATGGCAGCATTCAGTTATGCAGGCTCGCTGGCGGCTTGTTTCGTTGTAGATTTCAAGACAAACCGAACATCTGATCATGTTGTTGAGTGTATCTTCGTTCATAACCATCAAATCTGAATACATGATTAAAATATCGTCGTCACGATCAAAAATGCCTTCAGAGGTTGTTGTTCGCATAATGTCGCGAATAGTCTGCTCCATCGTAGCAGCCTCATGTCTAGTTCTTCCACAAAGGATAGAAGTGTCCATATGAACATCCTGATCGCCAGAGTTGTCGATCTTCATCCTTTTTTCGGGGCGTTTTTGGCTTGTTGAAGTTCTTCGCTTCATCCTCTCCTGAGTTAAAGTCCAGCGAGGCATCAAACTTGAAGTTTTACCTTGAAAATCGAGTAGATTAATAAACTGAGGATCATCTAATAAAACAACAAGGGATGGAGCGAAATTCTAGAAATAGCGATTCTCTTCCTTGTTTCCAAGTTTCCAGCATTGATAAATGAAACGATCGAAGGTGTTCCTCAGCCTTCTTGGCGCAGTTGGTTAGCGCGTCAGTCTCATAATCTGAAGGTCGTGAGTTCGAGCCTCACAGAGGGCAGTTTTTGCTGATTCTAGAGATTTTTTCTGACAAGAGAGGATTCAATTGCTCTTTCTGCATGCTGGCATGCCTCTGCAAATGTTAGCCCCGATATCAAACGACGATTCGACTACAAGAATGAATGAATTGCCAAATACTGATTAGCATTTTCTGTATTTTTTGTTATTTTATTCAGATTTTCTTTCTTTAGTGAATTTAGAACTGTCAAAAAGCCAGGCAAGCAGTCTCAGAAACAGGAGTATGACAGTATACAGATGAGTTGAAAAAGTTCTTACTGTTGACTCGATTCTAGCGACAGTCCTTACTTGAAAACGTGGGTGATGGTGGTGATGATGATGGTGTTGATGAAAAACAGAAAAGTGATCAAAGACGAACAGGCTGTATGAAGAAGCTAGTGATGCTTTTACCATTCAAAGATAACATTTGACTTTATAAGACAAGCCAATTATAAATAGTAATCAGTCTCCGTACAGCTGTAGATTACGGCTTGAGGTAGCGAAAAAGCAAATTTGGTATTTGTTACTGTTGAGTCTCGGATGAATGGTTTATCTTTGAAATTATTACAAGAGTACAGATGATAATGAGTGAACCATTGTCTACGCAAGTCGAAAAGGTACTTTAGAAAATGTAAAAAGGAGCCTTCTAGTTGGGAAAAACGCGAAAAGAATAATTGAAAAGATCCGTGAGGAGCTTTCAATACTAGAAGCTTCTTTTACAAGTCTCAGTTTAGAAGTTGAGACGGCGAAAGAATTGTTTTGAATAAGAATACATCTTTTTTCATGGGCAGATAATGGGCACAAACCAATCGGTCGGAAGTGAATTTTACGAAAAAAAAAGAGAAAATAAGTGGGAACTGGCGGAAGCAGCACAAGAAGATGTGAGTTTAGAAACAAAACAAAACGAGTGTTACGCTCTTATTGTAAAAATTGTAGAAAAGAAACCGCTTCTCAAATATTTTAAAGTGAATATCTATTTTTGATTTTCTCGAAATTGAAACAATTTAAAAGTCGTCATTTGGAGGCTCGTGGTGAGGATAGGCGCTGAACTCGTTGATCTTCTGTCGCTTGTGCTCGTAGACGGCGTCGTCGAAGAGCTGCAGGGCTCGTTTGCGGCTCACTTTTTCTGTTCGAGGTGGAGAAGACACGGAGAAGTCGTCAAGTGTGTTCTGAAATCAGATAAAGATGAAAAATCGACGTTCAAATAAATATAGAAAGAGCAAGAGATCGATGCGCTCTCTCAAGTTTTAATGGCAATCAATTACCTGAATATTGCTGAGTTCTTTGTTGCAATTAGTGTTACATCGATGTATGCATGGCTGGCTACTTGGACCAGGTCGGGGCGAGCGTCGCTGCGGCGAGTTTCGATTTCGCTTCGCCAGACAGGTCTTTTGGCGCTCGAGTGGCGGAACTCCTGGTGGAGGAAGAAGAGGCGGTGGCGAACGATTCGCCATCTTTCCCAACATTTCTTCTCGGCGGATCATCCGGCGTCGCGTTCGAAGCCACTTGACGGACTCTTGATCTCGCTGCACGCGGCCAAGCTCCTTTGATTTCTCCCTGAATACATTTACTCAGCCGCCACTCATAAAATAAAGTAGAATAAAGGTTTTTAGCAAGACAAAGGGGGATTAGAGCTACTCTCAAATTTGACATAATGGAGAGTTGAATTACCTGACAGAATTGAAGCTATCCTTCGACTCTTTGTAGAAATCTGTCAATTTGCAAGCAGCTGTTCTGAAGGCTTGATAATTCTCTCTGGATTGGTTCGAGTACAGTTGAGCGATCGCCAAGGCTGCTTCTCGAAAGCCTGAATAATTTTTTAAAACTGAACCGTAGATGAAGAAGAGTTTACCTTTTTCGAGTCTGATGAGACTCTGTTGAGCTTCCAGATCTCTTCGTCGCGCAACTTGCTCAAAAGTCGCTTCCAGCGCGGCGATTGCATCTTCCTCCCAAACAGAAAGGTCGTCGCACATTTCTTTTGCAAACTTCCGAACGTTCGCTACAGGAAAAACTAAAAAAAGAATAAATAGAAAAAACTTCTTCCGCTTTTATTCTAGAGAAAATCAATAAAAGACGTCTAGAATAACCCAGAACAGTTTTTGGTAATATTATCTTGTCTTGTTCGAATTTGACCGGATTATTCGAAGAAATTCTTGAGCGAAAAGGTGTTTTGAAGTGTCTGGGTACAAAAATGACTACCCATGATAATTGGCGGAGGAGATATTCTCTTTTCTATAAAATGTCTCATTGATCACAGAAGTAAGATTACATAAGTAAAAGTTAAATTTATTTCTCTGAATCAAACTTACCTCTTTAAATTCTACGAAAACTTGAACTTCTTTGTGGATCTTTCGTTGTAGAATGGGCGCTCTGTATTCTTGTGAATATTATCTTCCCTCTCTTTCCCTCTCTTGCGAAATGGGGATTTGCTTCGAGTGAAGAGGAAAATCTCGTGAGTTGCCCGGAGCTGAACGACGTATTTTCTGATGGGAGAGTCTGCGTGGCGCGCGCGATTGGCCCCGTCCTGGCCACTCAGAGGGCGAATTTCGCGGATGAGCGAGCCGAGCTCCTCCACCACCGTGCATCAAGTTGCAGCAAAGCCCCTTGGCTCCCCTTCTTCCTCGAGTATTCACAATTCTATCGAGAGAGTAACCTAAGAAGAGCGTGAGAATTGGAGAACTGGTGGAACGCGCCTGAGGGCGAAGTGGAGGCAATTATCAAATAATGGCACGAGTAATTAGGAAGGGCTCTATTTTGATTACATAACGAATTTAACACGTTTGGTCAGCATTATCACGTAAATAGGGTGTGTGGAAAAAACAATTGTCTATAACTTCAGCCATTTGTACCGCTTTAACACCGCTTATACAATCAAATCATATTCTCCCAAATAATTAGCCTGAAAAAGATATGCTCTGCTAGGCACTTGTGCACACAGTACCGTCACAAGATGTCCCGCTGGCTGCGACTGTACAGCTGAACAATCCGGCGCCGGTACATTCGTCGATTGCAAAGGCCGAGGACTAAAACGAATTCCGACAACGTAAGAATCTACTCACGGCTGAATGAGTAAATTTTCAGTTTTCCGGACGACGCGAGGACGATCGATCTGTCGGACAACGAAATCACCAGGCTCGATGAAATCCAGGAACTTGAGCAGCTGATTACGCTGAACTTGGCGAACAATCGGATATCCGAAATCGATCAAGATTTTTTCGATGACCTCGACGCTCTTACCACCCTCCACCTCTCTCACAATCATTTACGGTTTGTTCATAAATCATCAATTCAAAGCACGACTCAAATCTAAAATTTTAGATTTATCGAAGACGATGTTTTCGAGTGGGGCCCTGAAAACCTTCGGCGATTTTACGTCGATCACAATCGTCTTGAATCCATTACTCACTTCACATTCAACAACTTTGAAAGTCTTGAAACACTTGACATCTCCTCCAACTTCCTCTTCTATATCGACGACAACGCATTTGAAGACCTCGAAAACTTGCGATCAATCCGTCTTCACAACAACTCCCTTGTGAGTTTTCGTCCTCACTGGTTTGAGGACATTCTCTACAACTCTATCGACATCACCCTTCATGACAACCCATGGTCATGTGACTCCGACACAGCTATTCTACTCGACTCCAATGAGTTCGACACCAATGGGTCTTCCAAAAGAATCCTCAAGGATGCAGTCAATGCTGGAAACTCGCGACTAGAATGCTCCAAGCCGGAAAGTCTAAGTGGCAGAAGTCTTTTCGACCTGAGACGAGAAGAAGTTGAAGACATATCTGAAGATATCAAAATTCGATCGATCACGAGTTCGTTTGAAGTGAACGAAGGCGAAGCGATTCTTCTGCGATGCGAAGTCACAGGAATTCCAGTGCCGATCATCGATTGGTTCGCCCCCGATGGTGATGAATACTCAATTTCCAACGACGATTTTACGGACGTCCACATGCATCAAGACGGTACTCTCGTCATTTTACACGCAGAAGACTTGGACGACGGAGAATACACCTGCACTGCTAAAAATAGCAAACACTCTGTCGAAGCAAAAACGACTGTATCTGTCAGGCGGTCCAATGTGGATAAAGATTTCGAAGTGTGCACTTACAATCCTGTCGATAAGACATTCTTCCACGATGTTGAAGGATGTGTATCACCTGTCGAGCAAGGAACTAGTTCTCCCATCGCAATTCAAACGAGCGAAAGAAATACTGCCGAAAACTGTCCCCGAAGTTGCGAATGCTCTTACAAAACTGCTGATTGCTCTGATCAAAGTAAGACTTCCATGATTCCAATATCTCCTCATCGCTCTCTTTAGATTTATTACAGTTGCCGAGGGTGGTTCCTCCGTACGTCAAGCAGTTGAACTTTCAAGACAACGATCTTATCGACTTGGATGGTAATATATGTGAAGATTTCACATGGCTTGAAGAGCTACTAGCAGATCAGAACTCTGTCACCACTATAAGTCGCAGCGCCTTTAGCAACTGTCGAGCATTGACCAAACTGACCTTGGCCAATAATCAAATACGGCTGCTTGAAAGTGGTCAATTTTCAGGGCTCACCAAGCTGGAAACATTAGACCTTAGGTATTTAGAATCGAATCTTTTCTGTAATTATTTCATTTATTTAGTGGAAATCTGATTCAACACATTCAAAATGGCGTCTTTTCCGGGCTTGTTAGTCTTGAGAGGGTATTTCTAAGAGACAACGAGATCACGCAAATAGCATCAGATGCATTCCACAATCTTCCAGCTCTCAAACTCATCCATCTCCAGGAAAACAAAATATCAAGACTCGAACGCGACTGGATAGAGGGTAAAGCAAATGCATCAGTATCAAATCTAAATACTTCTTTCAGGCGCAGCTTCGGTCACTCTTGCAACTATAGATCTTTATGACAATAAAATTGATTGTTCCTGCAGCTTGAAAGAATTCGGCGCTCATCTAAGCTCGCCAACAAGCACAATTTTCAAGCTTATCAAGCCAGACGAGCTTTCATGCTCCTATCCGATATCGTTGAATGGGAAGCCACTGTCAGAGGTTTGTTAAATATCGATGAATCTCGTGATTATTCTGTAGCTCGATTTGGATACCCTTTCGTGCCAAGATGACAACTTACCCATCTACGATGATTACAAGGAATCTGGTGGCACGCATTTCATGACTTTCTTTGTTGGAATCATATTTTCAATTGCTGGATATCACGGTTATCAAAAATGGAAGATCTGGAGAAGTCGTCAGCCAATGCCAAGTCGAAGACGAGGTGAATCCCTGCTATAATCAAACATATAAACATAACTTCAAGGCGGTGTTAATGCAGATCTTGACTCCGGCTTGGCTCCACTAATAGGAGGATCAAATGACGACGAACGATTTGTATAAATAATGTTGCACTCATGCATATTTATGATATAAAAAGTATCATAAAATGTTTATCTATTTAGACTTTATTACTTATCAAGACTTAGAACTTATTCCAAAAGTGAGAACGGTGCGTTTCTAAATTGCACTTTTCTGTATTTTCGTTACTGTAATTTTAACTCGATCAAACTTATCCTGCCTTTTCCTTTATCCGAGTTTACCTAAATCTCTTATTTTCTGTAGATGCTCAATGATGGGCATTGAATTTCTTATTTCTGTACCTGAAAATGCCAAAAACATGAATAAAAAAAAGCCCAGACTAAAAAAACAATCCTTTCGGTTTTCGATAGAACACACCGCCACGCACTCGGGCGGGCAAATACGGTACTATCGAAACTTTGGATTTATGTACTTTGTGTGTTTATCGCAAGTGACAGGCCGGTATTTGCGGTATCATCGTTTGCATGGGTTAAATATTAACCCTTGGTGGTTCGAACGAGAGGGCTCCAAAGGTCCGAAATTAGTCTATCCCAGACACACCATTTTCGTAAATTTTATTCGTATTTTTTCGAGAAATCCAATATTTTTTGAGCATTTTTCGAATCCCTACTTCAGTATAAGGTAAAGCTGGCTACATAACGTACATGTGAATATTCAACACAACGTTAGGGCCTCTTGCCTACCACTGGATGGGAACGTTCGACCACCAACGGGTTAAAACAGAAATAGAGATGCAGAGAGCTTTTGAATAGAGCATTGTTTTATATTTGGCAAGATAATTGTTATTGCGAGCATAGTTTTTTGATGAGGAAGTATTTCGTGGTCGCTCATTTGAATATTTGATTGTTCGAACATGGAACCAATAAACCCAAGAGTACATTTACAGCATCAGCGCTTGCATAAATTTAAACATGATGAGTCTTCCTGGCATGCGCATGGTCCAACTCTCGATTCTGGTGAACAAACGTCGCACATCCAATCGCAAAAGTCGCCAGAAACAGTAAAACAAGAAAGATAATTATGCAAATCCAGGTTCGATATAAAGACGCTAAAGTAACCCTCGTACAGTCAGAGGCGGAAGAATGTGTTTACTCACGTATTGGAAAGAAAAAGCGCCGGAAGAATGTCGTTTTCTCAGAATTGATGCAGTAATACTCGCCTGTGTCGAGCTCGCTTGCATTGCGCAGGTAAAACTCCCACTGACCTTCGACATTTCGACTGATTAAGTTGCTCAGTAAACTTTGACGGACTCACTCTCTTTCGAAAGAAAAGCAAAATCATAACGTTGGAATGTGTCAATAATTATCAAAGTTTGAATGAGAGGAGCCCAATTCTTGAGCCTTCGTTTTTGATCGCAAGAAATAAAGTTTCTTCTTTTCTATTTTTTCCATATAAATTTCGCCTGAGCTCCACCTCAAAAATCATCTTACCGCTTCGAAAAAGAACATTTTAATTACATAATCATAGTCCGAGTCGCATGACAAGGCAATACTCCCGCCAGTATGATAAAAAGTCGTTTGCGATATGAGTATAATTATTTCTCTCAACGAAAGCATGGTCAATCGCTCGTCACTGCCACTTGATGCTCTAATTCACCGAGAACTGATGCTGTTAAAAAGCGCTGATTCGGAAATCGATGTTCCGAATTTCTAATGAAAAGCAATCATTGATATTAATTAACTGCCGATTGAAGCTAAAAATAAGCGTCAGCGAAACAGGGATCTCTGACGAGTACACAAAGTCATACCTCTCGTAATGAATAAAATATTGGGAAAGGTGTGAACATTGGGAAGCGATGTGGTTTCCCATGCGTATTTTGTACAGTAACTCGCTGTGAAAGGTTGAATGAAAGGATCTCAAACATATCTTAGAACTATGAAAGAATGATAAAAAGGCATTGCTGACTCTCTCTCCGGTCTTGATGATCGTATCAATCCTCAAAAACAAGCACCAACCAGGTGAAACATATTCTAGCTCATTTTTAAATGCGGCTCCCTGGTGAGTTAATGCTTTCATTTTTTTATAAACAAACGATTCAGAGAGCATGACTTTTGCTGAATTCGACAGAGTGCACAGGCGATCGTTGCGAACAGTAAACGAGGTTCTCGGAACAAGACTCTTTCATCGAGAAATTCCAGCTAGAGAAACTCATTGGGATCCTCCAAGCAGTTATGGAAGCAGGCCTACAAATCATTTGCAGCAGAGAATGAGTTCGTCGCGATTAGATTCTGGGAGGGACTTCCAATCACCATCGACGACTATGAGTTACGGAGGATATGGTCAGAGACATTATGAAGAAAGATCAGGTTCTTTGCCTAGGTCAAGCATTGGAGCAAGACGGCCAGAAAATATGGCAACCAGAAGACATCAGTATCACGAGGAACCTGCTTCTCAGTACAGTGATGGATAAAAATTATAATCAAGACTTACAGCTGGATCTAACTGCGGTTAGGAATACCTCGTGCGCTAAGCATTTTGATCCTTATTTTATCAGGAAAAGGGTCATCCTTTTTCCGTTTGGAAGGGATTGTATAAATGTCTGATGGAATGAGAAAGCTTCTATATCGTTGAATTCAATTGCCTATGCGAAGAAGCTACCAAACGCGGGCCCCAGAGCATCGAGGAGATTTGGCGCCCTCCGCCGCGCGCTTTTCTGAAAATAGGCCGAAAATAGGAGCGCGCAGCGACAAAACGACCTCGAAATCAAGCACCCTCTCTCTACACTCATCCCATTTTTGAGTCCGATTTCGATTGTCTAACAGGTAGGAATCGTCTCCATGCCCTCTCTCTCCTATCCCTCTCGCCTCTCACAAACAAAAATCTTCTAATCAAAGAAACGTTAGCTAGCCTCAAATGGAAGTTTCATTTATTCGGTTTTATTGACAAAACTGACTGGAACGTTAGTGCCGTACTTTCTATCAGCAGTGAATAAAAGGTTTTTGCCATTGAATTTGGAGGAGAGTGACTCAAAGTCAACCGTTTTTGGTACAGAAAGGGTTCTCTTCCAGTTGTGTGCTGACTCGATCTTCACTCCTTCGATGATTTCTGATGTTTTTGATGAGCCAGAGATTTGCAGCTCTCTCTTCGACTCGTCCTTGGTGATTTTGAGGTCTTCCTTCTGCGTCGGAAGCGACGCGAGATCAATTCTTGCTGACCAGGTTGTAAGAGTGATCATTTCTTGCGAAATGGAGTAGGGCTGGTAGCGACGATCACGGGATTTGCGCTGGATCGGGCGGTCGAATTCGGGAGAAAAGGGAAATCCGGCGATTTTAATCATCTCTTGCTTTTTTTGTATCTCTTGGAAAGATTTCCCAGTATGAATGTGCTCTTGCTGAAACAAGCCCATTTTATACTGTTGAAAACTTGGAGAACATTCGGGAAATCAAGTGTAGAAAATTCCAGAATATAACAGAACATTCCAGAACCAATGGAACATTCGAGAAGACTGGTATCTTCACTGTAGATTCTTGAGAAAGAAGATTCCAGAACATTCTACACTGGAAAAAGAACCTGCTAGAAGAGACGACGACAGTCATCAGTGGCTATAAATACCGAGCGGGAGATGGCTTTCTCATCACACCAGAGATACAAAAACCAACGAAAATGTTTACTTTTTCCAACGAACACTTCGAACCGCTAATGAACCAGGTCTTTTCTGAGCTCGCCCATTCCGCCAACAAGCGTGGAGGATGCCGGCAAACTGCTGAGAAATCGAGCAAGTGGTGCAGCTGCATCAACCTTTCTACCATCCCCACCAAGGCCGAGGAACTGCACGTGAAGGTAGACGAGAAGAGCCGCACTCTGACCGTGTCTGGACAGTCTGAAACGGAGTCTACTCGACGAGACGGATTGAAGATCTTTTCAACTCACGTCTGGACGAAAGAAATTCGAATTCCAGAGGATGTGGAGCTGAAGACGATCGCGTCCAAGTTGCACGAGAATCAGCTCACTTTCGTCGCCGAACGAGTGCAGAACGAAGAAGACAAGCAACAAGAAATTCCGATCGAGATCGTCGATACTCCTGCTCATGACTGAGACAGTCGATTTTCGCATATTCCTTTATTACCTGATTTTACGGAAAACACATAGATACAGTATTAACCTGCAATAAACATAATCCTGAGTCAAAAATTTGCTATATATGCTGGCTAGAACCGACCTCGTTCGCTTAGCGTCATACCGCGTAGAATAAACCAGTTCTCGTCCGATCACTGAAGTCAAACTACGACGGGCGGGGTTAGTACTTACATGGGTGACCGGTTGGGAATACCTCGTGCGCTAAGCATTTTGACTTTTTTGCATAAAACAATCATTCTTTTTCACGACTAAACTTTCTTGATCCTCAATTATCATTTAATCGAGCTATAAGAAGCTATTGAAAAGATCCTACAGTGGGTTGCGCAGGTACTGCACCCTTTGTGATTGCGGCGTTGCTGAACCCTTCGCCCGCGCTTTTTCTATTGTTTCTTTCTAGACTTGCTCAAAGTGATTGCGTGACTGGTGCACCCTTTACCCGCTCTTTAGGGGTGCACTACCTGCGCAACCCACTGTAATGTTTGCGACTGGGAAGTATTGATAGTTGAGCTTGCGTAGTGGGCTGCGTGGCACTTGTGAAAAAGCGCCCTCTACCGCGCGCTTTTCTGAAAACAGGTCGAAAATAGGAGCGCGCAGCGACAAAACGACCTCGAAATCAGGCACCCCTTCTCTTTACTCATCCCATTTTTGAGTCCGATTTCGATTGTCTAACAGGTAAGAATCGTCTCCATGCCCTATCTCTCCTATCCGTCTCGCCTCTCACAAATAAGAAAATTCTTTCGAAGGAGAACCTCAGAACGGTTCTCCTTAGACGCGCTTTTTCTAAGGTGGGTTATTTCACCGACTTCTTGATTTTTAACCCTGGAACACCATACCTTTTTGGAATCAGCAGAAAATTTTAAGAACTTTGACCGTTTAAAATTCTAGAAATCTCCACTTCCGGTCGATTCTAGAGCCGGAAGTTGACGAAATATAGGACTTAGGGTGAAGTGTGACCTATCAAATTGATGCTTAGAAGATTTCCTATGATTGAAAAGAAGAATTAACCCCGAGCGCGGCCAAGCCAACCGGTCAAAACAGAAAAAAAATGATAATTTCAAAAAAAATTTTTGCGAGTCTGGAAATCGTAAAAAATCTAAAAGTGCAGTTTTCTTCAGCTCGTTCAGACGAGTCGAATGGTGTGTCAAACTCTTGATAACTCCAAGGATTGAAAATACGTTTCCGGTGGCCATTTTCGTTCTAGAAATGCTAAAATGATGATTGAGCCTGAAAACTGATCCTTATGGTTAGTTTTACTTTGGGCAAAAAGATATCGGTCAAATATGTAATACAACCTTGATTAATGATTAAAATTCTAAATTTTGTATGTATTTTGTTGTTGCTGCGCCTTCCTAATTTTCGGTCCCATTTTCATGTGAAAATACAATTTTAGTGATAAGCATGTCATGGTAAGAGATATTATTTTCATTTTTTAGCCCACATAAGAACTAACTTTGAGGATCAGTTTTCGGGTTCAATCGTCATTCTAGAATTTCTAGATCAAAAACGGCGACCGGAAACATATTTTCCGGTAACCAGCCGGTTTACGGGTCAATCCTTAGAGTTATCAAGAGCTTGACACACCATTCGACTCGTCTCAACGAGCTGAAGAAAACTGCACTTTTAGATTTTTACGATTTCCAGACCCGCAAAAATTTTTTTGAAATTATCAAATCATCAATTTATGCTTTTTTCAATATTTTACCGGTCGGTTTGACGATGTTTGGGATTTTTTCTTCTGATATACTGATTATAGGATGACTCAAAATCTTCTGAGCGTCAATTTGATAGGTCACACTTCACCCTAAGTCCTATATTTCGTCAACTTCCGGCTCTAGAATCGACCGGAAGTGGAGATTTCTAGAATTTTAAACGGTCAAAGTTCTTAAAATTTTCTGCTGATTCCAAAAGGTATGGTGTTCCAGGGTTAAAAATCAAGAAGTCGGTGAAATAACCCACCTTAGAAAAGCGCGTCTAAGGAGAACCGTTCTGAGGTTCTCCTTCGAAAGAATTTTCTTATTTGTGAGAGGCGAGACGGATAGGAGAGATAGGGCATGGAGACGATTCTTACCTGTTAGGACGCGCTTTTTATGGTTGTGGAGGTTTTCTAGCCCACTTGCGCCTTATAAACCCTCGAACATTATACCTTTTTGGAATCAGGAAGAAATTTTAAGAACATTGACCGTTTTAGTTTCCGAAATTTCCACTTCCGGTCCGATTCTAGAGCTGGAAGTTGCCGAAATTTTTGAGTTTGGGCAACTTGTGACCTATCAAATTGATGCTCAGAAGATTTCGAGTCATCTCATCTAAAAATCATTAAGAAAAACCATCCCAACCGCGGTCAAACCGACCGGCAAAACTTGTAAAAAGGCATAAATTTGTGATTTTTCTTTCCGTTTTTAGCGGTTGATTTGACCGCTGTCGGCATTTATTCTTCTCTCAGATGATAGGAAATCTTCTGAGCATCAATTTGATAGGTCACAAGTTGCCCAAACTCAAAATTTTCGTCAACTTCCGGCTCTAGAATCGGACCAGAAGTGGAAATTTTAGAAACTAAAACGGTCAAAGTTTTTAAAATTTCCTCCTGATTCCAAAAAGGTATAATGTTCAAGGGTTTATAAGGCGCAAGTGGGCTAGAAAACCTCCACAACCTTAAAAAAAGCGCGTCTAGACAATCGAAATCGGACTCAAAAATGGGATGAGTAAAGAGAAGGGGTGCCTGATTTCGAGGTCGTTTTGTCGCTGCGCGCTCCTATTTTCGACCTGTTTTCAGAAAAGCGCGCGGTAGAGGGCGCTTTTTCACAAGTGCCACGCAGCCCACTACGCAAGCTCAACTATCAATACTTCCCAGTCGCAAACATTACAGTGGGTTGCGCAGGTAGTGCACCCCTAAAGAGCGGGTAAAGGGTGCACCAGTCACGCAATCACTTTGAGCAAGTCTAGAAAGAAACAATAGAAAAAGCGCGGGCGAAGGGTTCAGCAACGCCGCAATCACAAAGGGTGCAGTACCTGCGCAACCCACTGTAGGATCTTTTCAATAGCTTCTTATAGCTCGATTAAATGATAATTGAGGATCAAGAAAGTTTAGTCGTGAAAAAGAATGATTGTTTTATGCAAAAAAGTCAAAATGCTTAGCGCACGAGGTATTCCCAACCGGTCACCCATGTAAGTACTAACCCCGCCCGTCGTAGTTTGACTTCAGTGATCGGACGAGAACTGGTTTATTCTACGCGGTATGACGCTAAGCGAACGAGGCCGGTTCTAGCCAGCATATATAGCAAATTTTTGACTCAGGATTATGTTTATTGCAGGTTAATACTGTATCTATGTGTTTTCCGTAAAATCAGGTAATAAAGGAATATGCGAAAATCGACTGTCTCAGTCATGAGCAGGAGTATCGACGATCTCGATCGGAATTTCTTGTTGCTTGTCTTCTTCGTTCTGCACTCGTTCGGCGACGAAAGTGAGCTGATTCTCGTGCAACTTGGACGCGATCGTCTTCAGCTCCACATCCTCTGGAATTCGAATTTCTTTCGTCCAGACGTGAGTTGAAAAGATCTTCAATCCGTCTCGTCGAGTAGACTCCGTTTCAGACTGTCCAGACACGGTCAGAGTGCGGCTCTTCTCGTCTACCTTCACGTGCAGTTCCTCGGCCTTGGTGGGGATGGTAGAAAGGTTGATGCAGCTGCACCACTTGCTCGATTTCTCAGCAGATTGGCAGCATCCTCCACGCTTGTTGGCGGGATGGGCGAGCTCAGAAAAGACCTGGTTCATCAGCGGTTCGAAGTGTTCGTTGGAAAAAGCAAACATTTTCGTTGGTTTTTGTATCTCTGGTGTGATGAGAAAGACATCTCCCGCTCGGTATTTATAGCCACTGATGACTGTCGTCGTCTCTTCTAGCAGGTTTTATTTCCAAGTTAGAATGTTCTGGAATTTTCTTTCTGAAGATACCAGTTTTCTCGAATGTTCGATTTGTTCTGGAATGTTCTGTTATATTCTGGAATATTCTACACTTGATTTCCCGAATGTTCTCCAAGTTTTCAACAGTATAAAATGGGCTTGTTTCAGCAAGAGCACATTCAAACTGAGAAATCTTTCCAAGAGATACAAAAAGCAAGAGATGATTAAAATCGCCGGATTTCCCTTTTCTCCCGAATTCGACCGCCCGTTCCAGCGCAAATCCCGTGATCGTCGCTACCAGCCCTACTCCATTTCGCAAGAAATGATCACTCCTACAACCTGGTCAGCAAGAATTGATCTCGCGTCGCTTCCGACGCAGAAGAAAGACCTCAAAATCACCAAGGACGAGTCGAAGAGAGAGCTGCAAATCTCTGGCTCATCAAAAACATCAGAAATCATCGAAGGAGTGAAGATCGAGTCAGCACACAACTGGAAGAGAACCCTTTCTGTGCCAAAAACGGTTGACTTTGAGTCACTCTCCTCCAAATTCAATGGCAAAAACCTTTTATTTACTGCTGATAGAAAGTACGGCACTAACGTTCCAGTCAGTTTTGTCAATAAAACCGAATAAATGAAACTTCCATTTGAGGCTAGCTAACGTCTCTTTGATGAGAAGATTTTTGTTCGTGAGAGGCGAGAGGGTAGGAGAGAGAGTGCGTGGAGACGATTCTTACCTGTTAGACAATCGAAATCGGACTCAAAAATGGGATGAGTGAAGAGAGACGGTGCTTGATTTCGAGGTCGTTTTGTCGCTGCGCGCTCCTATTTTCGGCCTTTTTTCAGAAAAGCGCGCGGCGGAGGGCGCCAAATCTCCTCGATGCTCTGGGGCCCGCGTTTGGTAGCTTCTTCGCATAGGCAATTGAATTCAACGATATAGAAGCTTTCTCATTCCATCAGACATTTATACAATCCCTTCCAAACGGAAAAATGATCAAAATGCTTAGCGCACAAGGTATTCCGAAACGGTCACCCAGTTTCTCCTTCGTATTCAATAATCTTAGTCTATTTATCCTCCACAAAGATCTCCTTATCACCCTCGTGCTTCACCTGCTGTTCCTCCGACGCCAATACCAAAGCCTTCCAGATCTTACGATCGAAAGCGGGAAGACCTCGACTTCTTGAATAAATTCAACGCTCCACTTCGCCAAGAGCCGGTCAAAGGACCGCGCGTCAAAAGATTTCCCACTGGGCTTGACTTTGATTCTGGACTTCTGATCAAGAAAACGGTTACCTCCGTGTCCACTTGAATAAATAAAAACATGGTCAACTAGACATCATTCGAGGTAACATCCGTAAAAGCCTTCGTATGGGACATTGACGACGGACTTGAGGAGGGAGATCTCGGAAGAAACGCCGTATCCGTCTAAGAGTACTATGGAGGTTAATTTGAATCGATTAGGAGCGTGATTTCGGTCAAGTATTTGCTCGAAAGTAAAACAATCAGGAATCAAAATTAGATCGGATCAAGAAAATGGCTACCCCCCATCTCAAACGAAAACCTGTTAAAATGCAGCAGCTCAAGTCAGACTCAGATACTTCGATGGATGTTTCGTTTTCAATGCGTAAGGAAATTTAGTTTACTGGAGTTATTTCACTATACATTTTAGTCTCCGCAGCTACGAAACCATCATCTCTTTATAGAAACAAGAAGAAAGTAGACGAAACTGCAAAGTCTCTAGCGAAGGAACTTACGAGCTTGCTCTATGTTTTTGACTCTTATAAAATCAAGTTTATATATGCCGATTTTTATCGACTAACTCTTCTTCAGCACCGTTGGCCATGCCCGATTTCTCGAAGGAAAACTGAAGGAGATTCAAAAGAAAGCTGTTCTTAGCAAAATTTGTCAAAACGACTTTCCAAACTTTTTGCAGAGTTTACTGAGGCTGAGATCAAGGATTCAAAAGAGCCTGGCCGGACTTGATGATCAAAGGTCGGTTCAACAGTTCTCAGACTCTCGAGAAAAGAGAATTTTAGAATTCGAATGATAATAAAAGATCAACTCGAAGATTGTTCAGAACAACTTCTCCGCATTGTTGTTTGAAGGGGAGAAACTGTTGTTTCGCGAAGAATTATTAATGCCTGTTATTCCTGTTCCTAGATAAAAGCATGAATACATATAAACCTATCTTCAGAGAGTCTCCCTTTCCTTTTCACCTGAAAAGAATAAATCTGAATTTTTGATCAAAGGCGCGATAAAAATGGAAGACCTTGACTGGCTAGACCCAGTTTTCGAAACGATGGACTATTTCAGACAGGTGCATTTTTCAAAGACTTTTTGAACTGATGATTTTAAGTACATGTACATAATATACGTTGTCATAATATTGGCAGTAATGGCCGTGGACTATTTGAGCTACAGTATCGACAAGAGAGATCACGACCTCGATCCGAGATTAGTTGAGGAGAGAAAGACTGTTAGAAAGCAACAAGGACTTCGTTTTTCGGCGCACAAAAAGAACTTCATTTGATCTGCGAAAGTATTTTATTTATGAATAAATTATGATTGATAAAATAATAACTCGTTATCTTCAACTCGATTGACCGTTAGTTCGGCGAAAAATATCAGTCGCCCGCGATCAGTCTGTTTTTCAAAATGCCAACGACAAATTATGGCCCAAAAATAAGCTGATACGCCATCTAAACCGACTTCTCGGCATGAAAAACAATCTTGTCTCTCAGTTAGCCTCAGAGGGAGCTGACGCAAAAAAGCGTTTCTTTAAATTTTTTGCTAAAAATGAGTTTTGAGCGAAAGGCTATTTCATTGCCGGCGAGGCCAGAGGATTTGATGCCAGTTTATGAAAGTGCATCATCAATCGAGAGTGAAGGGTCTGACGATGTTTTTGAGTCCTTTGGGGAAGGACATGAGGAAGAGTTCTTCAGGTAATCTCCCTATAAAATGACACCGAGAAATAAATTGTGTTAGAGTTCTAGAGCAACGAAAATCTGATGACATAGGAGAATGTTTCAAAGAGGAAGCTAAACCAGTGGCTAAGAAACAACTTGATGTAACAATTTTTTCTTCGACGAGCACTTACTATTCTACTGTGTCGAATGATTCAGGTAAAAACGCACTGTCAGCCTTTTATAAACAAAATTCTTAAGCTCTGAAAACGGCTGATCTCCTGGCTCTTTCAAGCGATCAAGAGCATTTTGAGTTTCAACGAGTTTCAACTAGCACCAACGCTTCTGAACCTGTTCGGCTACGAACTCTGTCTAAGAGCGCCTTGGATCCAAAGAAACCGCCTGCGAAGCCCGAGAAGAAGGAACTCTTCATTTCGCTCGAGGAACTCGAAAAACTCACGCTGGAGGACAACGATGCTGAGGGTGAATTTGAGCAGGGTGCGGAGATATTCAAGCTGAAGACTTGGAATCATGCATCGCTGTGGAAGTGGGACGTAGATTGTGACATTTGTGCCATTTGCAGAGTCGTGGTTACGGAACCCTGTCTCAAGGTAAGTTCTTCATGGAAGTAAGAAGTTGCCAGTGATAATTTTTCAGTGTCAAACGAGTGGTAAAGGCGCCGACGAATGCGCCGTGGTTTGGGGCGAGTGCAACCACAGCTACCACAACTGCTGCATGTCGCGTTGGGTGGCAACGAGTCCGCGATGTCCGCTCTGCCAGGGGACCTGGGTCGTTCAACGAATTGGCACATAAGAACAGAAACCCTTTACTCCTAGTAGTTCATCCTTACTGTTTTTACAAATAAAATATTTCCTTGAAATTTTGGTGTCATTGATGCCTCGTAAAATTGTCAATCATTAATTAAAATGACACTTTTGATAATCATTATTTCGCTCATGTTTACAGGCACTGCAAGTCTTCAAGCATTATAAACTCGTAATTCTCGAATTCGGGTAGCAACAAGAAATTGAATAAATCGATGGTTCAGCTCGGGCGGCGCTCATTGGTTGCCACGGCATTTCTCCGAGGGAAAATCTTTCCCAGAAGAAGGCATTTTGACAATTACCGAGAAAGATTTATGAACATGCTGAGAGCTGCCAGATCAATAGGGATTATTTTGAAAAGAGATTATTCGCCGAAATATCCAGGAATTGAGAAGTTTCTTGCTGCGTTTCATAGGTAAGGTCTTCTAAAAATAGAAATAAGGCTTTTTTCATTGATTATTTTCTATTTAATTTTGAAAATTTGATGAGTAATCGAAAGTATGCATAATTCTCTGAGGTCATTATTGTAAATTTTGTATTTGAAGACCAGAATTCGAGCAAAGACGCGAATATTCTCGAAAACGTCAACAAGATTCTTCTGCACTTGGCTCCTCTACGAATTCCAGAGTTGAAAAATGAATCGAAAAATCACGTAGAAAGCCTACTCTACCTCAGAGAACTCAACGAAAATGTCGCGAAAGAACAAGACCCGGAGATGAAAGAATTGCTTCGGGAAGAAATCAAAGAATCGGAAGAGCAAATAAGTGAGATTGAAGAAGAAGTTTTCGACATTTTGGCCGAATATGAAACTGAAGAAGCCGAAAAGGCGAATTTTGTCGTTGAAGCTGGAGCAGGAGGGGATGAAGCTGGAATCTTCGCTAGGAAGGTTTCATTTTGGAACGGTCAGAATTGAAAAAACGGTATTTTGCAGTTTATCTTTTGCGAACTTGAAGCTCAAGAGGCGCTACTTTCTTTCATAAAGTCAAATTAATTATTGATTGATGATGATCGCGAATTTATGAATAATAAACAAGTTCGTTCCAAATTGTCCCAATTCCTTCTGAAACCGGTGTCAGAGAACTCTTCGATCACTACCTCTCCTTTTTCGATTTCATGAACTGGCACTATGAAGTAGTAAATCGAGATGAAGAAAACGGGATGCTCAATGAGGGGCACATTGTTGTTTCGGGGCTGAATGCGTTCAATAGAAATCTCGCCGAGGCGGGGGTTCACCGCGTCGCACGCATTCCTCAAAACTCGACAAAGCTTCATACGAGCACTTGCGCCGTCAAAGTAACGCCGATTTTGGAAAGGAGGCTGATCGAGATTCCAGAGAGGGAGTTGGAGATTTCCTCTTGCAGAGGGTCTGGAAAAGGCGGACAGGTAAACATAGTATTTTGACTAATTCTAACGTCATTTTTTTCCAGAAAATCAACACTGTTCATTCCCGAGCGGTCGTAAAACACATTCCATCCGGCATCACCACCACTTACTTCGAGCCTGGCAGAAACAACACCCTAGCCGGCAACACTGAAAAAGCAATTGAAGAGCTTCGCTCAATCCTTCAAGCTCGTCAAGACGCTGAATTCGAGCGTGAATTCCTCGGTTTTCAGAATTCAATGAACACTAATTTCGAGCGCGGCGAGCGAATACGAAATTATTCATGGAGCAATAACAATGTTACTGACTACCGGACAAAGCGGAAATTCAATTTGCAGAAGTATTTTTCGAATTCTGGTTTTGAGATGATGGAAGAGATTCAAGGGGAATATTCGCACATGAAAAATTGTGAAAGAAATGTCGCCTTGTTTGAAAAATATGACAAGGATGTCTCCCAAGAGCTATTTAAAAAGTTCCTTTCTGATTTTAAACCTTTCTAGCTTCTATTTATTTTTATTTCAAACAATTTTCATCACTCGCTAACCATCATTTTTTAGAATAAAATGAGATTCGAAATCGCAGCTATGCTTCGTGCACAAACAAAGAAGCGCACGCATGAAATGTGCGTGGCAATCACGAAAACGCTTTTTGCACAAAATTGCGTCGTGCGAAATTTCGAATCGCACGGAATTAGGACTCTCGCGCGAGCTACGAGGAGACAGAACTTTTCAAGCAATGAAAAATATCACCAACAAAAAGTTGAGCGGCCGCTAATTCCGGATGATATTAATATCCAAGAGGTTATGGAAGAAGATCGGGCGAATAATAGAGGCTACAGGTATTGAAGAATTCGTTTTTCTTAAGAATGATTGAATAAATTAAGCTTCGAGGGACATAAAAATTATTTGGCAGCTGGCGACGCGATCTACACAGAAGGCAATTTCGTCACTTGGGATCTCCATGCTCCTTCTAGTATCAAAATGGAAATAGAAAAAATCCTGGGCGAGCATAATGACGTTATCAAATTTGCAATTTTAGGTAAATTCAAATGACAGCCTCGAAAAAGACGAATAATTGTTTTTTCAGACTACAATAAAGCGAATCCGGGTAAAAAGCCCTGCGAAGGGTGGGAAAAGATAGATTACGAAGAAGAAATGGCAAATAAAACCGGGATGATCCACCCGCATCGCGTTCAACCTTACAGACAGTATACGCCCAATGAATTTTCGGACCAAGAAGGAATGCCGCATATTATGAGCGTAAACAAACAATATGGCGGAAATAAATGTAAGTTGTAGTTTCTCGACCTTGATTCATACTGAATTCTTTCAGATAATCCAAACGGTTTTCACGCACTAAAACGATGGGGAGCCGCAAACCGCCCTGGAAACAGATCTTTTTACACTGAAGAAAATCTCAAAGAATTGCTTTGAAAATTTTTCAAGAACACGATTTTTCTAGATCTGTTCCTAAGAGCTTTAATTTTCCCATTTGTTATTATTTCACTTTTCAGATTGACTCAGAACAGCAAAAGAGATGCAGCTTCCAGTTAAACTTTTGAAAGAAGGCACTGACACCTCCCAGGGTATTCCCCAGATCGTCTCCAACATCAATGCCTGTCAGGTCATCGGTGAGGCGATCAAAACGACTCTTGGGCCCCGAGGCATGGACAAAATGATCATCGATGCTAGATCAAAGGTAATCAATTATCAGAAGTACTCTTTTCTATTTTCTCCTTCAGACTCACATTTCCAACGATGGTGCCACCATCCTCCAGCTCCTCGACATCGTCCACCCTGCAGCAAAGACCCTCGTCGACATCGCCAAGTCACAAGATGCCGAGATCGGCGATGGAACGACCTCTGTCACTCTCCTTGCCTGTGAATTCATGACGATGATGAAGCGATTCATCGAAGATACCGTGCACCCACAGTTGATCGTCCGCGCCTTGAGAGAGTCGGTCAACCTGGCCATCAAACGACTTGAAGAAATCGCTGTCAACCCAATGAAGAGTGGTACTCCCGAGGACAGACGATCAACCTTGATCAAGTGCGCCCAGACAGCTATGAGCTCAAAGGTATTGTATTTTTAATTTAACAGGGATCACCTGAATATTTTAGCTCGTCGCTGCCAACAAAGAGTTCTTCTCCGAAATGGTCGTTTCTGCTGTCCAGTCCATTGATCAGGATATCATGCCGCTAGAGATGATCGGTATCAAGAAGGTCCCCGGTGGTGCTTTGGAGGATTCGCGACTTATCAACGGTGTTGCCTTCAAAAAGACTTTCAGGTAAAACTCTTGAAAATTGGCCCATTCAGCAAGGGACTTTCAGCTACGCTGGATTTGAAATGCAGAAGAAAGAGTACCAAAACCCACTGATCGCCCTCCTGAACGTCGAACTCGAACTCAAGGCGGAGAAAGAGAACGCGGAGGTGCGCGTTACAAACGTCAAGGACTACCAGGATGTCGTTGATGCCGAGTGGGACATCCTCTACGAAAAGCTCGAGTGCTGCTACAAATCTGGCGCCAAGGTCGTCCTCTCCAAGCTTCCCATTGGCGACGTTGCTACACAGTATTTCGCTGACCGAGGAATGTTCTGCGCCGGTCGAGTAGCTGACGAAGATCTCAAGAGAACTATGAAGGCTTGCGGTGGTGCCATTGTGGTAATTTTCTGAATTAGTGATTTTGGTTTTCAAATGTTTTTAGTCATCATGTTTGAATCTGAGCGAAAATCAGCTTGGAACATGCAGCACGTTCACTGAGACCCAGGTCGGCAGCGAGCGATTCAACTTCTTTGAGGGCTGCCCCAACGCCAAGACTTGCACCATGCTCCTCCGAGGTGGCGCCGAGCAGTTTTTGGAAGAAACAGAGCGATCCCTTCACGACGCGATTATGATTGTTCGACGAGCGAGCAAGTCTGATAGCGTAAGTTTTCTTCATCCCGCCAAGCCTTTAACAAAATCTTAGATCGTTGCTGGAGGTGGAGCTATTGAAATGGAGCTCTCCAGAACTCTCAGAGAACATTCCCGAACCATCAAAGGAAAAGGACAGATGTTAGTGAATGCATACGCAAAGGCTCTCGAGGTAAGAAAAAAACGATAAGTTGGGGTCGACGTACACATTCATTATTTAGATCATCCCACAGCAGCTGTGCGATAATGCCGGTTTCGATTCTACTGATCTTCTTAATAAGCTTCGTAAAGGCACTTTGGTTTTAAAAGCAATCAATTTTACTCAAAGATTCTTTGAAGGACTGTTTTTAAAACCTGATAAAAGCGCATGCTGATGGTCAAATCTGGGCTGGTGTTGACGTAAATGAAGAGGGCATTTCCAACAACTACGAAAAGTTCGTTTGGGAGCCAGCTCTTGTCAAAAAGAACGCTTTAATGGTAAGCCAATTTTAAGGATGAAGTGGGAAGGATGGAGTCTATTCTAATTTGATTTCGCTTTTGATCCGCTTTCTAAATCCGCCCTCGTTTAATTATATCTTATTTCACAAGGGGAGGAGTCGATTCTTTATTAATTTATTCTTTAAGGCTGCCACAGAAGCTGCATGCGCCGTCCTCTCCGTAGACTGGACCATCAAAGTGCCAAAAGCCACTCAATAAGCCATCTTGAGCGTCTTTTAGATTTTTCTATATTTCACGCCTGAAGGAAAATGTTTTATACTAGCAATTACGAATTAATGAGATCGAGAACGTACAAAGCGCGTCGTTTGAACAGGTTCTATTTAATCCTAGAATTTCATTTATAAAACATCATCTAAAGACATGTTTTCCTCGCACCCAAACCTTGTCAACAGAAATCAACCTCATAAAAACCTCTTTAGTCATTATTACAGTAATACGTATTCTAGTTTGAAATTGCTGCCTTTGCGCCTTAATTATCATTCTACTCGTATTTGATTATATATATTTTTATTCCCAAGTAGTTCACGAGATATTTTATGTTTTACTTTTTTCCTGTTCACTGACAATACAGTAATAACAGTTCACTGTACCTGAAATCCGCCTACTTCTTCAATAAGTGAGAAACCAATTGTGTGATACTTGAACGAATTAGGCAGAATTACACCTATCCTAGGCTTATTTCAATACATATATTGTTCTTTTTCCTCCGATCCTCAAAGAGATTGATTTTAGGAAATGATAGATTCACTGGAATTCCTGAGGATAGGGTCTCTCATATGAGATTAATGAAGGCCGCTTGAGCTCGTCCAAGGATGCATCAACAAGTGCCTAAGATCGTGCTCAATGATGATGATGAATCCGTTCAGGAGGATAATGTAAGTCGGTCGTCTCACTGTAGTTTGTTGTCTGTTCGTACTCTATGTAGTATCCGCATGTCGTCGCATGAATCAATCAATAAAAAATTTGTCTTTATTGTCGTCACATCCTTTAATTTATAAAATATGTACTTTCTGACGGAAAGTCTCCGTGACGTTTAAGTCATGGGCTTGCTACATAAATAATATGTAATAAAATCGATGTCCTGTATTCATATATCGCAAGGCGAGATATATAAGTTTTCATTATGGAACCGTGTCTAATTGATATCAACAAGGACTTGCAGTCAGGTGTGTCGAAGATCAAAGAGGGCTGGGTGTCGGTGAACCTGGGTGTTGGCGCGTTCAGGTCGCTGTCTGGATGGCAACCCCGCTGGTGCGTTGTGCGCCGCGGCGAACTCCATTTCAATCGAACCGACGACGAAACGCAGGGCGAGGAAACTTCTTCGGTCACCACAATCTGCACAAAATCGATCATAGCGGAGTCCAGTAACAAGAACAGAGCGTGTAGCTTCGAGGTACGCAACAAAGCAAAAAAAAAACGAGCCGCGATAGTAACATAAATATATTTTTAAAACAGAGAAAAAATATTAATAAAAAAGAGATATCCCTTCAAAATGAGAAGTTATAAAGAAGGTACAATCAAAAAAAAATTCATAGTTCAGAAAAGAAATTTTTGAAGTAAACATTCAATTGTAAAATCTAGGTGATTGATAGTACCGGTTCTTCTATCGAAATCAGCTGCCAGACTCGTCCACAAATGGAGGACTGGATTGACTCAATAAAATCTGCTATTCCAAAGGGTGGTGCCGCTCACACTTGGTATATTACTTCCCATGGCAAGCCAATGTTCTGGTAATAAAATGAGACTCATCCGACACTTGCTCTTATCGCCGTTTTTAGCAATGTTTGCGAGCACATTATCAATGGGCTGAAACAAAAAGCGTTGAGCTGCGAAGTGTGTAAAATAAAAGTGCACAGATCGTGCGCCACCGAGTGCGTGCAGGAGTGCAAATGGCGCACAATCGAACAGGTCAAAGTCGTCGAATCCAAAAGTGGCGAGACATATCAACAACACCAGTGGCTAGTGGGGAATATTCCAGTCAATTCCAAATGCACTGCTTGTAAAAAAGCCTGCGGGTGAGTTCAAAAAAGGAACAAGTTTTTTAAGTTTCGCGAAATAGTTAGTAACTCGACATTCATTAAAAGCATTGAAGGTGAGCTCATTTGATCCAGGAGATGAGCCACTAAGCTTCATCGTTCAATTTCTGCTCGCGTCGCGGGGATAGACAATAGTCGATAGCTTTTATCGATTCTAAGACTGTTCAACCTTAATTTTAGATCAATTCTGAGGTTATCAGAAGACAGGCGGTGTCTCTGGTGTCGCGAAATATACCACTCGCAATGTATTGGTGCCAATTTGAGATGCTCATTTGGGCTCAATTCAAATTCAATTTTGAAACCGCTTGCGCTCTCCGAATATGACAAAGAAGAGGACGTTTGGCGTGCGAGTAATTGTACCAAAACGCCCAAGCCGATGCTCGTTTTCGTCAACTCCAAATCCGGCGACAATAAAGGTTCCATCAAAATCCAAATAGAATTAGGTCTTTATGCATTCTTAGGTGTCCAATTTCTGCGAAGATTCAGACAGCATCTCAATCCGGGACAAGTTTATGATTTGATGCGCGCTGGACCGCTGCCCGGACTTAATGTTTTCCAGAGATTAGACAATTTCCAAGTTCTTATCTGCGGTGGCGATGGAAGTATAAGCTGGGTGCTCGGCGAAATGGATCGGCTAGGACTTACGCCAAAGGTATGCCACCTGGAAAAAACCTCGTGCTGAAACAAAAGTTAAAGACGCAAGTCGGAGTTCTACCTCTGGGAACGGGAAATGATCTTAGCCAAGTTCTCGGATGGGGTGACGTTTTCAATGACGATACAAAAGTGCCAACTTTGCTGGAAAGATACGCTTGCGCAAAAACGAAAATGCTCGATCGATGGTCGATAATGGTGTACGAAGGCATTTTGCCAGATCTCCCCCAGCAAATGTTCGACAAACACGAAGATGAAAAGGAAAAAGCAATAGAACAGAAGATAGGCAATCAGTATGTTTATCTTCTTTGTGTTCCTGGTCATAAATTGGTTGTTTTTAGAATCGCTAATATAATCAATTCAACAGATCCTGAGATAGTGTTGAAGGCTTCAAGTGACCTTATCCGCATCGCCAAGCATGTTTTGGACATAACCGCAGAAAGATCTGCAGAATTCGCGCAGCGTGACACGGAGACATTATCAAATATCAATTTATTGCGGCAAAAGCTGAATGGATTAGAAGAAGCGTCATCATTTTCCGATAATGTGCATTCAAAATTCAACGAGGTAATTGAAGAATAACCACAAACAACTATACCAGCTTTAGAACTCGAAAAACAATCTGATGAACCGAGCAAACTCGGTGAAAAACGCGGTGAAAAACGTTCTCGATAAAGCCGTCAAGTCGAAGAAAAATGATAAAAATCCAACTAGAAAGAATCCCAAAATCTCGCCCAGAATCAAAAGCCGACCAGTTCGAAGAGAAACGTCTGATGAAAGTATTTTGACTCCCTGCTTTTACATAATTAATCATGGTCTTTAGCATCGGACCAGCCTAATCTCCAGACTTTTCTTGGCCTGAATGATTTCAACGAGAGATATGTGATGAACAACTATTTTGGAATCGGAGTTGATGCTAAGATCGTCCTTGATTTTCACCATTATCGTGACAAAAATCAGAAAAACTGCGGGTAATCCCTTCTTATAAAAAGCTTTCGATTAAAGTTGTTTTTCAGGCGGAATCTAAATAAACTCTCCATGACACTCTTCTCGGCCAACGAGCTGCTGAAACAATCACATAAAAAACTAAATAAGAAAATTCGACTCTTCTGTGATGATAAAGAAATCAACCTGCCAGATCTTCAAGGTGTTCTAGTTCTTAATATACCGTCTTATGCTGCTGGAATCAATTTTTGGGGAGACAAGTCCGGAGGACAGGTACCTATCTTCTACAAATCGTATTCTAAAAAGCTTCAGTCTTTCGTTACTCCCTCATACTCTGATCGATTGATCGAAGTTATTGGAATCTTCGGCGTCTTTCAACTTGGAATGTCTCAAGCCTTCCTGGGCTTGCCCCAACGCGTTTCTCAACGACATCGCATCGCTCAGTGCTCCTCCCTAAAAATAATGATCAAAGGAAGCGACCCAATCCCGGTTCAAGTCGACGGAGAGGCCTGGATGCAAAACCCCGGCATCATCAAAATTGAACATAAAAATCGTGTACAAATGCTTGCCCGCGATGTTAACGCGGAACTGATGCTGTCTGAGACTGCGCTTTCTGTTGAAGAGATCAATTCTTTCGCTCTGTTTGCCTCTGAAATGCTTGCCTGTATTGAAAGGTTGGAATATCCTCAAGTTATTCGACTTTACCTTTTAACTTACATAGCTCTGATGAATTTGGAAGAGATGAATTGAGCGAAGAAAAGGACAAAATCGTCGATTTCTTAGATACGATTCAAATCAACAAACTCCCAATTCGATATGACGTGATCAACACACTAATTGAAGTTGTTGACTCTCTCTGTTCCTCCCCAAGTATAGCCAGGGATCGAAAGGTAAAACATATCCTCTGCTCCTTTGTTTATCTGAGTTTTAGGATGACATTCGTTCCAAATTCGAGCGACTTGGAGAAATCTCCTGGTTCCGGATTTCAGTAGAGCGACATAATATCTCCAAGCCTCAGCGGCCAACAGTCATCTCGCGATTCCTTCACCCAAAAAGATCGAATAGAGATAGTTTATACAACGAAATGTGTAGGCTTGACCTTCCTTTTGACAGTAAGGCCGTTTGCACCTTTTCTTGTTTAATTTTCAAATTAGTTCGGACATGGAACGAGGATTCTGTGCGCACATGGGCTGAGAGCTTGAAAATATCCAAGCAGTCTGCAAAGATGTTTAGCGAGAATCACGTGATTGGATCCGACTTGATCTACTTTGATTCCAAGGATCTGAAACAAATGGGAATTAGCGGAGAGGACCTGCGCCGCCTTAGCGACGAAATTAGCGAGCTACGGAGATTACACCAGCGCCAGATGAAATCAAAATCAACGTCTGACCTGCCCTCTTAATTTTAAATACTACCCATACTTGCCACTTGATTCCTATCAAATATGATGCTGTAGCTTTTAACTCCTCGATGCACAATTGATTCATAATAAAAATTAATACTGCAAACTCAAAAATAAATTGCGAATGAAAGATCTAGCAAGAAACAATAAATCAAAAATATACCTTCATTATTGAACAGTTTTTTTCCCAATTATGAATGTGCAATTTTCAAAAATTGACTTTAGTCGTTAGTCTTAAATTCAAATCCCATTACTTTTTCATATATCTTTATGAGCAGAAAATAATTCTCGCCTTTTATTCTTTCTTTTTTATCTAAAATGTATTCTTCAATGCATGATCGACTTACTGAATGTTTGCGAACAAAGTATTGTACATTTTGTCAAGCTATGCAAAATCAAAAGATGTTGCAATTTGCGAGTTGTAACGAGGCAGATCTCTCGTTTAAAAACCGTTGTTCATTCGACTGTCCTAAAAATGCTTTATTTTTACGTCACTTTCTGACTTGATGAAATCCGGAAAATATCTTCTTCAAAGTTTTTGTAAAAAGAAATTCCTGAAAGCCGAAACTCTTCAACTCTTTTGTACGACTTATTGTTTCCTTAGATCTGTAACTGCCCCTGAAAATACTAAATATAAATGTATTCCTTATCCGAGCTTATACTTTAGAAGTCGCAAAATGCCCATGTATTCTATTCTTCTACCTACTTATAATGAAAAAGAAAATCTACCGATTATCATCTGGTTGATTGACCAAACGATGACAAAGCATGATTACAACTATGAAGTCATCATCATCGGTTCGTTTTGTTTCAAGTAGCAAAAATCACCATCATTCTTAGATGATGGGTCTCCCGATGGAACCCTGGAAGTCGCAAGACAACTCCAGAGTATCTACGGGTCTGATAAAATCGTTCTTCGTCCTCGAGAAAAGAAACTCGGACTTGGTACAGCGTATATTCACGGGTTGAAGCATGCTTCCGGCGAATTTATCATAATCATGGACGCTGACTTGAGCCATCATCCAAAGTTCATCCCGCAGTTTATCAAACTCCAGGCGGAAAAAGATCTCGGTAAATTTGGCCAAAATTTTCTTTCATCTAAGCTGAACTTTTAGATGTCGTAACGGGCACTCGATATGTCAATGGTGGCGGCGTGTATGGCTGGGATTTGAAGAGAAAAGTAGTTTCTCGAGGAGCAAACTTGCTCACCCAAATTCTTCTACGCCCAGGCGTTTCTGATCTCACAGGTTCCTTCAGACTTTATAAGAAAGAAGTCTTGGGCACTCTCGTAAAGTCCTGTGTGTCCAAGGGTTATGTCTTCCAGGTAAATCCATACGATTTCTTCTTCCTTTCAACTGCCCTTGTTTAAGATGGAAATGATGGTTCGAGCGAGACAAAATTCCTTCAGCATCGGAGAAGTGCCGATCACATTCGTCGATCGCTTCTACGGTGAATCGAAACTAGGCGCAAATGAAATTTCTGGCTTCGTCAAAGGCCTCTTGTATCTGTTTGCCACCACGTGATTTTGATTTTCTGTAGCAGCCGAAAGCTAACTTGTAGTACCGATTATTTCTCGTGCAATTTTAAACCCCTGATAGTTCACAAATTGATAGATGATATTTCTAAAATGACCTTCTCTAATATCTTCTGTCTGTTTCAGTGTGCAGATATGGATGCTGATAAAATCAGGTCCCACTTGAAAAAGAAAAAAGACGATTACAACTACGAGATACAAACTACAGATGATCATGCTCGGAAAAAAGTTGCGAAGACGAAATACTACAAGATCCGAAAAATGTTAAAAGAAATGAGCGATGCAGAAATCGTCTCCTGGTACTATGAGGAAGAAGCAAAATCTACAAATCGTCAGAGACTCAAAGATGAAACAAATAGACAAAACAATCCACCGAGAAAACCTGTTCAAAAGATTTCGAAAAAGCTAGCAGACTTTGCGGATATGGAATACGAAGTACAAACTCCCAAAGTTACTCCCGTTGCTCAAGAACCGAGCACGAGTAATGATAGGATCGCGAACTGGCTTTCAAGCAACGACTTCAGCATCGCCAATGAAACTCTCGAGCTAGAAAGAGAGTCAGCTGGATCCTCGCAAAAAGTGGTTAAATGCTCGAAATCTCGACAGCGAGAAAAGAAAGTACAAAAGTCTTCAAATAAAGAAGATAATTCCGACCCTCCATTTTTTCCTCCAGAGTCTAATTTACCTGCGAAGAAGCCCAGATTACAGGGAAAAGGTCAAATAAGTGTCCTCATAAACAGAAAGAACTCGGTCTAAAT
This sequence comes from Oikopleura dioica, assembly GCF_907165135.1. NCBI lineage: Eukaryota > Metazoa > Chordata > Appendicularia > Copelata > Oikopleuridae > Oikopleura > Oikopleura dioica. The sequence continues at coordinate 12,033,081 of NC_137291.1, forward strand.
CTCTTGAACTTGAGATCGAACAAAAGTGCACTCGAATTTGACCTTTTGTGAAGACCCAAGATACGTTCGTAAATCCTTCTGGTCACCTTATGTACAGAAAAACACTGCCGTTCCCTGAAGGAGTATCAAAATCTTACCAAAAGGCAGACATCGATACGTACCTAACGCAAGAAGAGGAGCGGGAAGAAAGAGAAAAATTCGAAGATATCTACCCGCGCAATAATCATCTCCAAGAGCAAAGACGGACAGATAACACTTGCGAGTTGATTTTCCACACTGTTCATTGCTATCAATTGAAAAATAAGCACTCAAAGTAATAAAGATATTTTTATTTACTTCTGTTGTTTGCATTTTTTGTGTTGAGAATGGGGTCGGAGAGGAGGAGGAAGAAGGTGTTGATCACTGGAACGAGTAGTGGAATAGGGCGATGCACGGCTAGCTTACTAGTTCAGCGAAATTATGATGTTGTTACTGTTAATAGGTGTGAGAAGTCTGCGCATTTGTCGACCGAGTACTTAGTTTTGGGATTGATTCTTTTCTGTACTTATTTTTCCAAAGAATTTTTTGAACAAAGTCGATCCTAAATAAGCAAAAATGGCCGCGGATGTAACAATCGACTCTTATGTCGTTGACCTTGGAGATCTGCAGAAGGTTGGAGACAAAAGTTCTCGCGATTGACCTAATTATATAACTAGGTGAATGAAATCGCAGCGGAGATCGTAAAAAATCACCAGTTCGATCTTGTGATCTTCAATGCCGGGGTAATGTTTGTCCCCTTCGACGCCGATCACGGGTTAGGCTCGGGGAAAAGACTTCTAATTTGCTCATCAAACAATGAATATTCTCAATGCTCTCGATTCAGATATTAGCGCAAGAGTAACAAACTAACTGTTTTCTCTCCGCTGTGTCCTGAATCTTGTTTTGATTATTATGCGCGCCCCCTAAAAACAGAGAAGACTTTGCGAGTCAACTTTTTATCGACAGTTTTATTTCTCGATCATCTTAGATCAAGAATTGCCAAGAGAATGAGTACGAAATTCAGCAGCTTGCAAATCTAATGAGAAAGACTCAATTTTTGCTGAGTAATTTTGAAAAGTTTTGATTACTCTTGAAAACAGAATGGAAGAGTTATTTTTCTATCATCGGTTGCGCATAAATGGGCAAACTCCAGCGACCTCGCGTATTTGAATCAGTTCGATGAGGAGAAGGCCGCGAATTTTCATCATGAAAATGGAGTGTTAGCGTACGCAGAGTCTAAGCTCCTTTTGATCCTCTTGGCCCGTCATCTAGCGAAAACTGATACTGAGGTTAATTATTACGCCGTTCACCCTGGAATATGTGCCACAGGTTTATTTGATCACTGTCTGCCAAAGTGGATTACTCAAGGTTCGTGTTTTTCCCCGGCTAGTTGATCTCAGACGATAAATAAGCAATTTTCTTATTTGGTAATTTTCAGCATCAAAGATGCTCGGAGTCATCAGATCCGCTGAGGAAGGTGCTAAAGGAGTGCTCGCAGCAGCAGAAGCGGAAAACTCTTTACCAAGGTACTTCAAAAATATGAGCCAAGGAGATTTTTTCCATTCAAAAAAATGAGATTATAAAAGTTTATCCTTGAGAAAAATTGCTTCTGTTTTTTGATCATTTACGTCAGTCGTTGGTTACATAACCCAGTTTAAATTATTTTTGTGTAAATTTCCGTGGTCACAATTTCTTACAACCAAGAGCCGAGAAATTTTCAATCTTTCGATTTTTCATATTTGCAGAGGAAATTTCCGAACGAAGGAGACTTTTTACGTGAGTAACAATCTGGCTCTGAATTTTTCTCCTCAGGTCTACTTTCGTGTATATTTTTCATATTTACACAGCATTAAATGACTTGGAGTTATCTAATCGTTACTGAATTGAAATTTTTCAAAAGATGGCGAGAGGAAAAATTGACGCTGATGATTGTGAACTTTCTCTCATTCTTTTTTCGCTGAGGTTAGCCGCAGGCTAAGACAAGAGAAAGAAGTGTGTGCCCAAAAATGGTAACGTGTCAAGCAAATCCCCCAGTACCACTAGCAGCGTGTCAAAATTGCTACTAGTAGAGGGTCAATAAACAACTTAGAAAGGAAGATTTCATTAAACCTTTATTTCAAACAGAGATTTCCAAAAATTTAGAGATTTAACCGGATGAATAGCGAATAACCTGGCATCGTAAATTAATTATTTTCTGGAAATCGTAAATTTGGGTCACTATCAACCAATTTTTTATTTCAGTGGTAGTTATCTGTCAGACGGGGAAGTCATCAATCCATTGATTTTAAATGAATCTGAGCTTCTTCAAAGGACAAAGAAGTTTCTTCATGCTTTGACGAAAAAACACGGGATGAATTTCCAAGGCCAAGGGCTTAAAATTGATTTATATGTTATTTTTTGGTATATTTATTGAAAAATTCACTTTTTTGAACCCAAAGAAAGGTATTTTCTAGATCATTTTTGAAACTTTTGTTATTCTGTCAGTTCTGTATCAGTTGATTCGTGAAACGTTCATGCAAAAGAAGTCAATTGACTTTTTCAAATTTCTTTATTGAAATTATTTCCAGGTAAGTGCAATAAATTAACGACGAGATCCTCTAGTCTTCCCTTTTTATTCTGTCAAAATGAAGTTTACGATAGATTTGTTAGTTACGTAATTACTCGGCTTTATGCGAAGATTCTGGCTGCAAATGTCCGCGGGCAGATTGATCGCCACCGTCTGGTGTTAATACTGCCACCAAAAATAGCCCAATTTCCCTATTTTGATATTCACTGAAGGGTTAAAAATTTCTCAGACTTTACAGCCTTGGGGCGATTTTTTTTTGAAAAAAAAAAGATCCCCACTGATTTTTTGCTTTGGCGCGCAGACTCAATTCTCGTTGAAATTGAAAATTTTCCACTTGCTATCTTTTTCTTTCTTCCCACCTTTGACCGTTTTACTGCAATTACTGTATTTTTGGTCGCCGATACTGCTTGCCGATTGTTGACCAGATTGCCTGTAAATCCGGCCGTGTTTTGATTTAGCAGCTGTAGATTTATGCACTAGATGGCGCCACGCTAACGTCATGGTTCTGTTTTAGATCTCGATAACCCACATTTGCGAGAGGAGTTTCGCTCCACAAAGAATAAAAACCGAGATCGCAGAGGAACTGACTCGGAGTTGGAGATTCCCCCGCCCCCAGAAAAGAGAGAGAGAAGCTAAAAACGCCGCCAAAATTTTATCCTCGCAGCAGCAACCGAGCAAGCCGGAGAACCGTCAGAGGCCGCCGCCGAAAAGGCAACAACCTGCAAGCACGAGTTCGCAACAAACACAATTCAAGAGCAACCACAGAAAAAAGAACCCGATGGGCAATCACCCTAAGGAGGCCAATGCGAATACACAGAGAGAAAGCCATCAGCCTCAAGAGCAAACGCACCACCACCACCAAAAGAGTATAAAGAATAATGGAGAGAGGCGTCAGAGAAGGACGAGAGAACCAGCCCATCGGAAACCACAGTAAGTCATCATTACAGTTATCCAAATCTCATTTCCCACGTAGAAAACCTAGAAAAACATTGTCCCCTTTATAAAAATACCGTTAAAAATCCGATAAATCCGCATCCGAAAAGTTCTCCCTCATCGATTTCGTCAAAATGTGACGCAAATCTTATTTTTCCGTTGTTGATTCACGGCCCTGTCGCACAGACACCGCTAATTTGCCCATGACGCGGTGTGAATACGTCTTGCTATCAGTAAAAATTTGAAAATCTGATAATGGGGTCATTTTCTAGAAACCGACGGAAAAGGGGGATTGTTTTTGAATTATGGGTGCCATTGTTCTTAGTTTGAAATTGAGAGATTAAATATGTTTCCTGTTCCACCGCCGGGCTTTATTTACATGCCGTACCCTCCAATGACACCACCAGTGGCAGCGTCAGGCTCAGCTGGCGAGTTGGGAGTCCCACCTTCTCCAACTCCTGGCTCGCAGCCGCATCCCCCGCTGCTCCCCCCGCCCCATCTCATCCCCTATCCACCGCCTCCTCTTTACCCACACCCGGTCATGTCGCCTTTCAGCGGGCACAGCTACAACCCCGCCGTGATACAAGCCGACGGCAACCCAAGGAGCATCTACCTTCGCCATCGCAATCGCGTCCCCTGGAAACTAAGGCGCTACGTCTGGGGCGTCGTCGGTCTGCATGAGGAGATTGAAGACTTCATCAAATTCATGCAGCCAACGGAAGCCGAGCAGGCGATGCGCGATGATGTCGTTTGGCGAATCCGGCAAGTTGTGCAGGATCTATGGGTAAGTTCTATCTTTCCTCTTCAGTAGAATAACCAAGAATTTTAGCCGTCTGCCAAACTAGAAACTTTCGGAAGTTATAACACAGGACTCTATCTCCCCGACGGAGACATCGATATGGTAATTCTCGGCCAGTGGGAGCAACTACCCATGTGGCAACTGCGAAATAAACTCGTAGAACGACGCATCGCTAGAGAAGAGAACATCACCGGTAACAGCAAAATATGATCCACAGACTAGTACTGCCACTTTAGTCATTGAGAAGGCGGTCGTTCCCATCATCAAGTTGATTGAAAGCAATACATTGGTCCATGTCGATATTTCGTTCAACACGTCGAATGGTCGCGAAGCAGCCGCCCTCGTCAAGAAGTACATGGCCGAGTATCCCAACCTCAAGCAGCTTGTCGTCCTCCTCAAGTACATTCTGAATCATCGGGGGCTAAACGAAGTCTGGAAAGGTAAACCAACTTTGCTAAATTTCAAATTTCTTACTAACGATTTTTAAGGCGGATTGGGATCGTACGCCCTGACATTATTGGTCGTCAACTTTTTGCAACAGCACTCGAGAGAAAACGCGAAGAAAGATGGCGAAAATCTTGGCGTCTTATTATTGGAGTTCTTCGAGCTTTACGGTCGACAATTTAATTATGAAACGTGCGGAATACGAATACGAGACGAAGGTAAGCAAGGATGTTAAGATTCACTCGATTAACAAGACTATTTTAGCTGGTTATATCCCAATTGACACCTTACGAAAGCAGATGAATGCTCACGGGACAAAGTACGGCCCTCTATGTATTGAAGGTAATTTTTCTTGTGCCGCTAAAGCGACAGACTTATTCGTGAATTTAGATCCGTTGAATACGACAAATGACGTGGGCCGCTCGACATTCCAGTGGAAACACGTCCAAGCCTGCTTTGACCATTGCTGCAGGAAACTGAAAAAGGCGCTCGAGGAGCAGCCAGACCCAGCCATGCGCGGAGGAACTCTGCTCGGGCATATACTGGGCGTACCCGATGATCTTTTATTATACAGGTTAGCTAGTCCATGAACTAACGGAAGCTAACTAGCCTCATCAATAGACGCTGGTGCGATACGTCTTTCAACCCCGACCATCTTTTAGCAGTTCGAAAGAGTAAAAACTCGGTGACATCCTCAAGCGACGAGTCCGAATAAAAATCTATCACCCTCGCCTCTACCAAAGACTATCACCGTTTTCCCCATCAAAGTACGTTTAAAAACAAAAAAAAAAGTATCCTCGTGCCCCTCCTCTACGAGTGAGATTTCTGAGACAGAGTTGTGCCAAGTACAAGTGACAATATTCAAATCACCCGAATAAGAATCGCTCGACTTGGCCCTTTGGCCGATCGAGCTTTTTATTCTAGCATTTTTACTTGTCCGTGTTTAGGTTGCAGCCCGAAATCTATAGTATTTATTTTATCCCTTTTGCCTTATCTACCGTTACGCTCTGTACATATGAATATATCTATATATATAATATCGAAATAAGGTAGTTTCTACGACAAGATCCGTTTTAGTTTCTCCCCCGGTCCAGGACTCAGTACCGATAGCGCCAAGGATTAAATCGCGAATCAACTCAATTCCACTAAAAAAAGCTCAAGCATGCAACGTTCGAATGCTGGCGCTGTCGAAAGATCATGTTGAGTCCTCTCCGGGGTCGTTCTTCTCTTTTTTCTTATTTAACTTAAAAATCTCAAAATCTCCAAAAAACCTGAAAAAAAAGTCACAAAATCTAAAAAATCTCAGCATTAAAAATTACAAATAAAGTAACAACCGATTAGTACACGAGTTTAGGCCTCCATCCTATCACCTTTGACACGCTCCGTGGAGCCAGGCCCAAGCTCATGTACTGATGGGTACACAATGGAAATGACACGAATTGACATTTTCTTTGGTACAAACTCAAAAAAGCCAAAAAAATCTAAAAAAAATTCCATTCAATCATTTACCAACCGTATACTTTCCTTTTGTATCCACTGTAGCCAACCATAAAAAAACAACAACTCTACGGATTTCTGTTTTCATAGACACTTCCGATTATTTAAGTTTTTGACCAGTTCTGTGTCAGCGAAACTGTGCGTTCGTTAAAATCAAAGTTCAATAATCCCTAACCCACTACAAAAAACAACAAAAAATCAAAGTCAATCCAATTGCTCCCATCATCTATTTCGGACTTCCCAAATTATCCCATGATTCGCTTGATGTCTTTGGCCTGCTGTTGCTGCTGCACTGAACTCTGTTTCCCTATTTTTTTAATTATCTTCGCGTCAAACCTGAAATCCAACATCCAAAAACTTCGTTTCAAAAAAGTAAAAAGCCTTATTTCTGCGTATTGTGTTGCCCTGTTCGTTCAAATCCAAAGACTATGGATCAGAATAAAAATTTATAAATTCAAACTTTGCTGGTGTCCTTGTTGATTGCAAACATTTTTAAAATGTCCGGAAATACTAGTTTTTGTCAATAGCATTTCCCTTGTATATATGTTTTTGAAAAAACGATGGTATATTTGATGAAAAAAATAGCAAAAGATATGCTCGGCGAATACAGATTGATGGATAAATGAGGTGTTTGATGATTTTACAGAAATTAAATGATCATTCAGTTGTGTTTTTTGGAATTGCTCTTTTTGGATATTGGCAGTTTTTTCTGTCTTTTCTTAGTTCTTTATCTGTTGAGTTTCGAATTGATTGATAGCAATGAAGTCGTCTTTGTGAATCCAAGCGGAGCAGGCTGGGCATTTGCGCTCTTTTCGAGGCTTACTCGCGAAGCAATCAGCGCAACTGTTGCAAACTCGATGGCCGCAGTTCTTGAATGTTTTGCCATCTTGCACTGGGTACTGAAAAAAGATATTCTACCATGATCTGTGAGATTTCGCCTTACCAATCTGTTGCACCCCTTGCAGCTTCCGCATTGTGCGTCGCGAATCTGCTTTTCTAAAAGAACACATCAGTCCTTGTTAAAAACATCTGTTTCTTACCGAAGAGGAGGACCTGACTACGAAGTCGTTCAGTCTCTTCTCGCATCAGCTTCTTGTCTTCGTTGTCTTTCAGCCACATGGCCTCAATAGTTCCAAGATTGGATCTGAGGTTTTGAATCTGTGAGCGCTGCTCGCCCATGAAGGTGTCTTTGTCTTTGATCTCCTGGGCCAATCGAACGAGTCTGAATTGGGGGAGAGTTATTGAGAAGAAAACAGTTTTGTTTCTCACCGTTCACGGTGAATAGCAACCTCGCGTTTGAGGTGATAGTTCTCCGTGAGAATTTGATCAGTTCGAGCTTTCATGGTATCGACGAGTGTGGCTCCCGTGGCTCCCTTCTGTACTGCTGCTTGCTGCGCAACGGCGGCTTGCTGAGCTGCTGCAGCCTGTTGAACGGAGGGCGGCGAGGCTCGCTGGTGAACGAGAGCCGCTTGTTGAACAGATGTTGCCGTGACTTGCACCGGTGTGCTGACTGCGAATGCATTGAATGCACTAAAGGCCACTTTGAAAGGCTATTTTTTGCGAGAATTATGGAAGAGCATTTGATTGACACGCTATGGAAGCTGATTGGCTTAATAATCGCGATCCCAAGGGGTTGATCCTCAATTTTGCTTATAATTCTTATTTGTTGAGAGATTTTTCCCATGAAACTACTGTAAAATTACTGTAAGCCCGTGCCTTGATTCTTGTAATTACTTAACGTGTTGATGGTCGCAAAGTTCGTGCTCATGTAGACAGTAGAATTCTCCAGCTTGGCGGGTGATCGGTGCTCTCGATTTTCAGAAATGACCATTTTCAAAAACAAACACTTGTCTGAGGATGGACCTAGAAAATCACGGCTTATTTTTGAAAATTCTCAATATCCCGATAAAAAATCCTCGAAAACGTTGAGAACAGCGTATTAGAGCTTGCGTTTCTTATTTAGTCATTTTTCTGTCGGAGAACTTGACAGTGCGCCTTTTATCACTAGAGAATTTTTATTTCTGATGCTTAAAATATTCAATTTCAGAAAATGTCGTACTCGATTGGGGAGAAAGTGTTCGTCAAATACTCAGAAGGGGTCTGGTACGGCGCGAAAATCCTTGACGTAAGTTTTGATGACCTTATTTCATTTTTACTTCATTTTTAGCCATGGAATGTGGTCGATCGCGAAGAAAACACCTACCTTGTGCATTACATCGGCTGGAACAAGTCACACGATGAAGTTGTCCATGCAGATCTTATACGAAAAACCAAGCCGGATAAAAATGACAATGAAACGTACCCGCAGTCTTGTTTTCGTCGATAACTTTTTTTTATAGAATCGACAGAAAGCCGCTGAAACGAGGGAGAAAGGGGCGGACGAAACGGGCGCGCCCGACGAAAGCCCAAATGGCGGAAGAGATCAAAAAAGTCAAGAAAGAAATTGAAGAAGAGAATAATGCCGCCTTGGCTCCACCAGCAGATAACACTGACCCTATAAATCTCTGCCCGAAAGACACCTTGACGATTCCCCTCGAAAGATTAGACCCTACCGCTTCTTACAATGTCAGAAATACTTACATGCATAATCCGCGTAAGCCCGTCGCCGAGCTGCGTTTGATGACGGAGCAAATGCGCAAAGAGATCAAAATGGAAGAAGTCAAAGAGGAGCCCACGACTCCAACAGAAGATCGACCCTCGACCAGTTTTTTCAATGATTCTTCGCTTATCTTATGTGACCCGTCCCAATCCGCCCTAGTTCCAGTCGTTCCTCCAGCGACGCAGCAGGAGGTTTTGAGAAAAATGAAGCAAGAAGACGGAGAGCCAGACATCGACTTCATCAAGTGCTGGGTAGAGCCCTGGCTAAACTTCAAACGCGAGGTTAAAAGCTTTGGATTTCCTCAAAACGTCGCGCAAAGAGTCATGGAAAACAACGTCGAAGAATGTCAACGAGCTCTTCTACGCATCACGGAGAAAAATAGACGCAATTTGCCCGAGAATATCAAAGGAAAACAAAAACTCAAACTGTAAGGCTCAAAACTCGAACGAAAGAATCACTCAAGTTTTTTTCAGTTTCAAAGAACAATTCTCCGAAGATGAGGAAGACCCGATTGATATTGTTGAATTCTTTGCTGATGCTGACGCCTTTTAGTATTCCTGTAAAATTATCATATAAGATTTTTGTAAATAACTTTTAATTTTCGACTGTTACTGTTATCGACCCTAACCTTCCAAAGTCTCATTATTCAGTTTCAAAAACCTGCCTTGGCAGAATTTCGACCCTCTACTAATTCATCTGTATTTTTTAAATTGTATTGCTCCAATACTATTGCATAAGTTTTCCTTACCACAGTCATATTAAACTCCAGTCATTGTGCCTGGGTTTGGTCTAGTAAATTGACCGTGATAATGAAAGACCCCAATTTTTGCAATGCTTCGTCAAAGCTCGTTTTTCCCCTCATATATTTATTGTATTTCTTTTGTAAAATCCTGCTGCTATCGGCACATTCGTCTGCTCCTGCTGAAGGCCATTTGAGAGTAATCTAAAAGCAAGACTCTCTCGAGAGGAGAAAACCAACCCAAATAAATCAAAACGCTCTCTGCAGGAGCATCTTCAACATTTTATCTTTCACCTTCGTTCAACGAAGTTCGTTGTCTACTATCTTAATATCTCCTTGCATCTGATATCATCATTGATTAAAAGCCGTCTGATAGAGTAGAGTCTTATTTTTATACAAAATTTAAAGTTTAAATCGATTTCTATTATTTTTATACAAAGAACCTTTATACTATCAGATAGTTTAGGCGCAAAAGTAAAGTTGTATATTCTCAGAAAGATATCTACCGAAGAAAGTTCTATTTTAAATGAGTCTTCGGCCCAAAAAAATATTTTTGGAAGGAAAAAATGACTCAAATGTGACTTTATCAATTTCTAAGTTCACTTCTTTTTGTTTTCCTGCTTTCCAACATTCAAAATAAATAAAAATCAACAACATATTCCTGAGAAACATCATGATTATCATAAGAATGTCAGACAGTGATTCCAGCATCGAAACAAAACCGCGAAAGCCTACTTCTTTGAGGCCACAGAACGAAAACGAGCAAGAAGCAGAAGACGAGATTGATGTTGCGGGACTTGTGACGAAGCTCTTATCGGACAGAAAGAATGCAAATGTTTTGTGTGATCTTCTCAGGAATAGTTCGAAATGCTGACAAAACTGCTGTCATTATCAAATAATTGATCTCTCAAAAGGTTTATCCAAACAGATGATCTCGACGAAGAAGAGCTATTCTTTACTGTGGGCGCCATCGAAAAGTGGTTCCTTCAGCAGATAGATGACGGTTTTATGAAAAGCTCGCAAGTTGAGTCGAAGAAAAAGTATGGAGAATGGATTGCCAAGCAAATCAAAGCATTCATTGGAGTTCTATGCCAAAAAGCATCTATTGAAGACTACTCAGGTATTGGGATCTTAGATTCGTTAGACTCCCTCGTCCCCTAAGGTCACTTGCTTATCTAGATCGAGCTTTGCTCGGTCGCCGCCGTGTATTTCTCTCCATTCGGTAATTCACGCAGTTCGTGAATTAACCTCTATTTTACTCCAGCTCGAAATACAGACGTCAAAGATACTTTACTCGTTTTCTTCACTCGTCCAGATATAGAGAGCAGGCAAACTACGCTAGAAGTGGGAGATTCAGCAGAAGCTAGGATCCCTTCAGTGGTATCAGAGTAGTCCCGTTGGAGAAAAGATAAATTTTTCCGCCATCGACAACCGAAGTTTCGCAACTTGGACGCTGATTGGCCGTCAGCGGAGTCGAGGGGAACCGAATCACCAACCGCCACCGCGCCGCCGGAGAAACTCCACTCAGAGAATTTTCCGCACCACACCAACACCACCCCGAGCGAGCGCCACCGCACGAGCGCCACCACGACCCACGCGCCGAAAGTCGCGCCCACGCAACCACGCACGCACGCCGGGGAAAACCTAAAATACTGAGAAAAACATAATTCTTTCGCCACTTTTCACCAAAAATCGAGAGAAGTTTACGAAGAATCGACCCTTGGACCAGACCTTGAAATTTCGACAATCGCTGGACAGAGAAATCGTCGGGCGTTTGCGCAAAAGGCACCTCAGCTCATCATATTGCGACTTTTAGTCGCAGTATTTTCTGAGGGCCTGAAAGGTAATCCAAGGCCCATAAACCCTTACTGCCGATATATTTCGAGCTATGGCGGCGAACAAATCACTGCTAGAAACCGTCACCGAAATAAGAAGCATAAACGATCGAGTAAACTACCTCGAAGAACAAGTGCGAAATGACGAATCACTAAAGCCAAGCCTAGAGCCCTTGATCACAGAAAGCAGAGTAAAATTAGAACAGCTCAGTACAACGCTTCTTACCTGCGAGCTCGATCAAGGAAAAGACTCTACGAATGCGACAATGAGAGAAGAAGCATGGGTGGCCACTACCTGGTCTCGTCACGTCCAAGACTTGCCGAAGCTGGACGCCGCATGCAACACATCTTTCAACACCTTCTTGGGCAGAGCCGACATTTATCACCGCGCCTACGTCCGCGACAGACCTTCACGTGAACAGCCTTTCATCGCAGCAGTGTACAGCCACTTCGACTTGAACATCGAACGCTCACTTGGAACCGAATTTCTGAATTGTCAAGACTGGAAATCGGCCAAGGCGCTGCTAGAGAAATCATTCGCCGCGAAGAGTCACTACTTACTGAAGCTAAGCGAAGTTTTCGACGTCGAATACGACCATTCGAAGCCGTTTGCACACTACACCGCCAACGTCTTGCAAAAGATGAACGAGGCGAAGCAAGCGACTTTGAACTCTTACCGACAAGAGAAGTCAGCCGACGCCGGGGTCGATGAAATATTTGACATATTCTCGACGATGATGCTGTACTTGAATCTTAGGAAAGAAGAACCAGACGTTTTCAACGCAATCCTTCCAAGCCTATCAAAAGTTTACGATATCAACGAACTCTGCCGTCTCGCCCAATCCACAAGACAGAATCGAGTTGACAGCGCGACCGTCTCCCAGCACTTCAACAGAAATAAGAACAAAAGAAGAAGAATGCTAAGCGCGCCAGCAACGATTCTAAGGATGGGAAAGACGATAAACAACCAGAATCCAAGAAGATAAATACGACTAAGAACGTTGAAGATTTCCAACCATTCGACGTTCACTTTTACACAGTGAAGAAGAAGCGACCAGGAAAGGCTTATTTCGCTTCGGCTACCATCATTACGGGCTCTAAAAGTTTTGACGTATCGATGGAAGTCGACAGCGGAGCCGAGTCCTCCTGTCTGTCCGCTGCTTACGTTCCCGACGAATTTCTCCAGATGCTGAAGCCCTGTCCCTTCAAGGTCACCGGTTTCAGCCCAAATATTCCCGCCGAGCAGCCGATGGGTATCCTTCCCTGCCGCTTATCATTCAATGGTGGCCCTGCATTCTCCCTGAATCTCACCATTATGCCAGGCAGTAAATACCCAAGTCTACTGGGCCGCGATATACTAGAGAATGCGATGACGGACAGCTTCACAGTCGACAATAAGAATCGTACTCTCTCATTTTGCTACAACGAAGCCTTCACACAAACTGAGACTCAAGTGGTGAAGCTGGACGGAGTGAAGCGGACCAAAATCAAGAAATACTTGACTACTAGATCAGCGGTCAAGGATAGCGATCGATCCCGCACTCAACCGCCACCAAAAGTCCCAAAGCTGGACGCACCTAACAAGAACGCAGCCAGGTGCCCCATTCAGCTAGCGAAGCAAAAACTCGGAATTACCCTACCAGCAAACGCCGACCCGGGGCAAAAGAAGGTGGTCGCCGAGCTGTGTTTGGATTTCGACGACAGATTCGGCTGCGACGGTCAAAAAATGGGTGAATTCCCATTCGAGATCGAAATCCCGACTGATGGTACGAGTCGAAACATCAGTCAACACCCTATTCCGCAAGCTTTTCATGGCCAGGTCACTGATCACATCTCCGAACTGCTCGATACGAAAATAATAGAAGAGATCAAGGACCAGAAAGGGTTTAATAGCCCCGTTCTGCCAATCCCTAAGAAATCTGGGGAAATGCGCTTCTGCATCAACTACAAGAACAGCTTGAACAAATGCCTCTCCGACAAATCCGACCCATATCATCTTCCGAGCATGGAGGATACGATCGCGAACATTGGACCGGGCAACAAGTATTTCGCCACAGTTGATTTGCGGAGCGGATATTGGCAGTGCCCTATTAAGAAAAGCGATAGGTATAAGACTTCCTTCCAGTGGGGTGGGAAATCTTACGCCTTCTGCAGATTACCTTTCGGTTATCGATGCTCGGGGAATATATTCTCGCGCGTCGTAAACACGATTCTCGACTCAAGCCCCACCAGGAAGAAGATGCTTTCTTATATCGATGACATAGTATGTTTTGGGAAGTCTTTCAGCTGCTATTACAACACTCTCCGAAACCTATTCATCGCGCTCCGCAAGTTTAACGCTAAACTCAAGGGCGAAAAGTGCTCTTTCCTACAATCAGAAGCTCACTTTTTGGGCCGAATCATCAACGAAGAAGGAATCAAACCGGACCCTGCGCAAGTCTCCGCCCTTCGTCAGATGAAACCCCCACGCTCCCAAAAGGAGTTAGCTTCATTAATCGGGTCATTGAATTGGATCCGAGGTTTTCTAGAAACAAAAATGGGCGAAGCTATTTCATCCGGTTGCTTCTCGAGCAGAATGAAACCCATAAACGATGTTCGAAATTCGGCGAACGAAACAAATTGTTTCAAGTGGACCAAAGAAGCGGATTTGGCGCTCAAGGAAATTCAACGACGACTCTCCGAGACTCCTGTCATAAGCTTTCCTAACTTTGACGAGTCTTTTCACCTCTACACAGACGCGAGCCTGTACGCAGCGGGTGGTGTTCTGCTACAAGAGTATGGCGGGAGAGTGCACCTAGTAAGCGCGATTTCCCACACCTTCAACAAAGCTGAAAGAAAATGGAACACTTCAGAAAAGGAAATGTTTAGCATTGTCTGGTGCTGCGAGCGACTGGAAAAGCTCCTGAAAGGTAGATTCTTTCAGATTCACACAGACCACAGATCTTTGATCTTCCTACACAAAAAGAAGTTCAAGAATTCTAAAATAAGCCGATGGCAAAGCCGATTGGAAGAATTCGATTTTCACATTGTCTACATCAAGGGATCAGAAAATCAATTCGCCGATTTTATGAGCCGCAGACCTGGCGAGGACGACAAATCACTTGGATACGACTCTGAGTTTCCCGTTGGTCGCGAGTACGAAATCGACAAGAATTCACCAGTACGTGTCTTCGTCCCTTTCTGGAACGAAAATCAGTTTCCGGAGAAAATCACTTTATCAGAGGTGAAGATACATAAGGTAAACGTCAAGGCTATCGCGGCGCCAATGGAGATTCCGTTGGTGTCAGCGAATTATAATAACATTCTGGACTATCAAAGGGAGGACTCTGCTCTGAGTGCAATCATCACTTTTCTGGAATCTGGTAAGGAGCCACTGGACATAAAATCGCTGGTGAAGGACTCCGACCACCGACAATCGTCTCTACTCAAGATGGAAAAAGCTCTGTTCCTGGATAACACTACCGGGTGCTTGATGTGTCAATTCAAATCTGGCGCGCGGGCGGTGGTACCGGAAGCGGTAAAAAGTCACTTTCTCTTTCTAGCTCACGACTTGTCCGGTCATCTGGGCGAGCCGCGGACTTTAGAGCGATTAGAGGACGTTTGGTGGCCTTCATTTCAAGACGATGTTTCTAACTACGTCCACAGCTGCGTCCCTTGCCTACGCAGAAAAGGATCTGCTGGAACTCGTACCAAACCGCCACTTGGAACCCTTCGTCGTGGAAAAACAGCTGGCGAATCGATTCAGATCGATTTCGCTTGTATGCCTCCCGCTGGCGGATTCAAGTATTATTTGGTGGTGGCGGACACTTTCTCTCGCTACACTTGGTGCATTCCGACGCGGTCCGACACTGCTATCTGCGCTGCAAAAGCGCTCATCTACAAGGTCTTCCTTCCCATGGATTTCTTGCCGAAACATCTACACAGTGACAGAGGTACCCACTTCTGCGCAAGCGTGATTGACGAAATGTGTAAGCTTAACCAGATAAAACATACAATAAGTACCGCATTTCACCCTCAATCAAACGCTTTCGCAGAAAGAGCGAATCGGACTATCAAAAACAGTCTATTCTGCATGGTCAACTCATCTTCCGGTCGAAAAACTTGGGCCGACTGCGTTCCCCACGTGATGCGCGCGCTCAATAGTGTGAAAAACAAAAGCACGAAAATTTCACCGCGAGAAGTTTGGTTTGGCCGAAAAAGTACTTTCACCCACTCTACTGGCGCAGAAATGACAGCGGAAACACCTCAGGTGTTTGGTCTCAATGTTGGAGCTTTAGCGAAATCGGCGGAAGCCATTGTGAAAACTGCGATGGAAGCTGCTGACCGAGCCATGGAGCACAGGCTGAAAAACGAGCCTAAGCCGAGACCAATCCCCGCTGGCGCTGTCGTGTACATTAAGCGAGAAAACCTGACCGACGCTAAAAGCAAGAAGGAACGCTGGGTAGGTCCCCTGAAAGCCGTTTCGAGCAACGACTGGGTCGTCATGGTCGAAGATAAAAAAGGACAACGTGATTTCATCCATCGAGAACACGTGGTTCACGCCGCAGAACGAAATCACGACTTACGCTGGATTGATTACTACGAGGCCGAGTACGTATTCCCACATTTAACCGAAATCGTTAAGTCGAAAGTCCCACAAAAATCGCCTGTTCCTACTTCCAAACCGATGGAAAAGTCCGGGTCGAAGTCGCATGGGGGGAGGAAATCTTCTCAGGTCGCGTCGACTCCGATGGTTGCTATGGAAAAACCGCCAAGATCATCTCTATCACCTATTTTGGAAAGTAGACGCCGATTGGACATGGAAAATCTGGGAGATACAACCGCTACATCTATTTTGGACTCGTCGGTAGCTCCAGCCGAGCCGTCAGATCGCTGGTACTCTGGTGGTACTCTTTATGAAACTGCCGAGGACATGTCAGCTGATGCTACAGTGATTTCGGAGGTTGCTGCGCCCGACAATAGCCATATGTCAGTCGATAAACAAAATTCAACAGTAGTTGAGGGCTCAGCAACTGAAAACAGCAAGAAAAGAACCCGTCCAAAGTCTTCACCAGATCGTCAATACTCAGCCGGCGCCGATCCGAATGCGACTTTAACCGAAGTTGGAGCAGCTCATCTCCCGAAACATACAAAACGAGCACACCGTGAAACGAGGCCCGTCGAACCTCTAAACATCGGCACAAACTCGGGTCAGTCATACGACTAAGCGCAAGTACTGCCCCACTCAGGTCCCCTATTCATCGACCGGGGCCTGAAAAGGTACGGAAATTATCACAGTTTACCGTCGCCGACGTATTTTGAGTTCTTCTACATGTGCAGCTACTCCTTCATGTCATCACCGCTCGGACATCACGAAAACTTCGCATCTGATTCAAGCTTTTTCCCAAAAAAGGGTTTTTTAACGCGAATCAGACTGCCTCGACGTTTCGAACCTGCCATGTTACTCATCTTACGCTTATACTCCTGCAAAAATCACACACTTTGGCCTTAGAGGACGTTTCAGTCTCATGGGGGGTATTGGGATCTTAGATTCGTTAGACTCCCTCGTCCCCTAAGGTCACTTGCTTATCTAGATCGAGCTTTGCTCGGTCGCCGCCGTGTATTTCTCTCCATTCGGTAATTCACGCAGTTCGTGAATTAACCTCTATTTTACTCCAGCTCGAAATACAGACGTCAAAGATACTTTACTCGTTTTCTTCACTCGTCCAGATATAGAGAGCAGGCAAACTACGCTAGAAGTGGGAGATTCAGCAGAAGCTAGGATCCCTTCACAGGAAAGAGTTAAACATGATCACTTTTGAATATACTATTAGAAACTTATTTGTAGAATTTATACAGTATAACTCAGGCGAAAGACATTATGTTCCCTTGTTTAATACGACTGTATAAATTGGAGCTGGAAACAAGAACAAAACATATTGAAACAGGAAAAATCATCCGAAAAGTAGCGGTCCATCTGTGCAGCTTTGAAGACGACAGAACCGAAGAGATCGAGAAGTTCTCCGAGTACTTTATCCACCCCGATTTTGTCATAGAAGTACTGAGAAAAATGACGGACCTTATGGACAATTACAAAGATAGAAACGATATCTTGGCGGGTAATGTGTTGTATTTCCTCCAAGCCATTGCGGACGTGTTTCCAGAAGAAGTCACGCCAGATATGAATATGTCTTCTCGCTCCTCCATCAGTACTAAAGTAACTTGTCTTTCAATGCCAAAATTTAACTGATATTCAGTCTCTCAAAACAGCCGTCCAAGCTTTTGTCACTGCCTTTCTTCGACGGCAACTCACAGACAATCTGACCAAAAGAATACTTGTCAAAATGAGCGTAATTCTTCCGATGCTCTCGAATCCCCTCTTGATCGCAGACTACATTGTTGCTTGCTACGACTCTCCGAACTCGTCGATTGCATTTTTGGCTTTGAGTGGCATCTTTACTCTTGTTAGCAGTAATTTTTAATTTGGGTGATTAGTTATTCACAATTTTCTAGCGTACAATTTTGAGTATCCAGACTTTTTCCAGAAGGTTTATCGACTTTTATCCGATGATGTTGTCTATGCTGCAAATAGAGTCCAAGTTCTGCATATGATAAATATGTTCTTGCAGTCTCCAAAGCTTCCCGTCTCCTATCAGGTCAGCACAATCCGAGTTTCAATATTTTCTAAGGAATCATTAGTATGCCTTCTGTAAAAGACTCTCGCGACTAGCACTACACGCTCCAGCCCCAGTCGCGATTGGCATCATGCCGGTTATTTACAACCTCATTCGCAGCAGTCAGTCCTTGCGATTGCTCATTAATAGACCAACTGCAGCTGAAGTAGAAAAAGATCCTTATGATCACACAGCTGAAAATGTTGAAGATTCAAGAGCGGCAGAAAGCTGTTTGTGGGAGCTTGAATCGCTGAGAAAGCATTTTGTTCCAGAAGTGAAAAGATTGGCCTCTCGTAAGATAACTCTGTTTCATTATTTCCAAGCAGCATTTTATAGAAATAACTACCTCACTTGGCCGGGTTAATGACCCAATTCCGACAGACGTAACGTATATGACGATGACGCAAAAGGTACTTGATGGACAGAAGAACGAAGAATATCCACTTGCGATTGATAAACCGAAATGTTTGATGGTTGATGAACTGTTTGTTGAAGGCTAAATAGAATGTCCTCCGAACTTTTTCATCTGAAACATTAAATGTGTTATCATTCAGAATGAAATTGTTAGTTGTTCTGTTATTCGCTTTTGTTACAGGGACGCTTTCACCTCCGAAGAAAAAGTCGGTCGCCGATGACGACGACTTCGATGATTTTGCGGATGAAAAAGAACCTTGGGTAGCGCACTCGATTGAAGCAATCGAACCAGTAGCAAAAACTGTTTATGAGCGAAATCTTGTTAGAGAATCGATGACATACGGTGAAGTATTGGAAAACTACAAGGCGTATTCGACGAAAGATATGAAAAAGAAGAACTTTGAAGGGCACACGCTCGCGTATGTAACGCCTTGGAACAATCATGGATATGATGTCGTCAAAATGTTCAACAAGTTCTCACTCGTCCTTTGGTCGACGATGCTGTTCATCTAATGACACATATTGGCGAAAAATTTCACAAACATCACAAACTAACGATTCTCGTCATCCCGCCAAATCATGAAAATCCACTTCGAACAGCACAATTTACTCAGACTGAATTTGACATACTCAAGGATGATATCGATTTCTTTTCTCTGATGACTTATGATTACAACGGAAGATTGGGCGGATTCAATGCACCACTTCCGTGGGCGGAATCTTGTGTGGAGTTTTTGGGCGATTCAGAGAGACAGAAAATTCTCATGGGCTTGAATTTCTATGGCAGATACTTCCCTGATTTACAGAATCCTCGCCGTGAGTCAATTTCCTCTAGAGTCTAGACTCTGTAGTGATGAAGTCTCTTTAGCCCAATTTTAGAGGCTGCAGCTATTCTTGGACATGAATACATAAAGATCCTCGGCGAAAAAGTCGTAGGTAGTGGAGGAGTATCCGAAGATGAATCTATCACAATGAACTCGGAAGCGAAGGTTTTTGGAATAAGATTTATTCCGTCTAATCTTCTTTAGGAACACTTCTCCTTCTTTTCTGACCCCGACTCGGGAACGCAATCTCTTCTCATCTACCCATCATTGTACTCAATTCATCTGAAAATCGAGCTCGCCAAAAAGCTCGGAGTCGGTCTTTCAATTTGGGAAGTCGGCCAAGGACTTGACTACTTCTACGACTTGTTCTAGACAAATTTACTCTACTACACTAGGTGGTGTTAGCTGTAGTATTTCTCTTCCCGTGCAATTTCATATGCCCTCGACATTCTTAGTTCAATTTTTAACCATTTCTTCAATCACGCCTTTCGAAGGATATTTTCTACTGTAGATTCTCAACCCGGCCAAGTATGCTAGAATGCTGCGTGCCACTTTAAATCCTTTGCGTCGCGTAACGATTATTTCTTGCAGAATGGTTCTGGATATTTCTTCATTCCGAGCAGAGGAAGGCGGCAGCCCTGATGCTATGCGCAAGCTCCAGCAAGACCGATTCAAGGTTGGCCTTTTCAATTCTCAGCACTATATTACCGATTTTTAGAACGTCGAAGTTGTCCAGAAGATCGTCGACATTGACAATCAATGGAGAAAAGAGCAGTTCGTTCTCGAGCGCACCAAGTTCGTCAAGAATCTGTGCTCAAAGACAATTGGCAAGAAAATGAAAGCCAAGGAACCGAAAGGCGATACTGCTGATCTCGAAGAAGGTGCGTAAATTTCTACTGCCACTTTGTTCGATGAAATTATAGGACTTTCCGCTCTTAGCCTTATGGATAAGGAAAACAAAGCCGCTGAAGAGGTCATCAACGGACTCACCGTCACACAGATCAAAGGCCTTGTTGAGCAAATTGGAAAGCTCATCCCCGAGACTCAGGCAAAGTCCGAAGCTCTCCTAAAAGAGCGAAACAGCGCACTTGGTGCTGTTGGTAATCTTCTTGGCCCCGATGTCCCAATCTCTAATGATGAAGATGCGGACAATGCTATTGTCCGTCTTGTTGGAGAGGTCGAGGCGAGAAAGAAATACTCTCACGTCGATCTGGTCCAGATGATCGACGGTGTTGATCTTGAGCGAGGCTCTACCATTGCCGGTAGCCGTGGATATTTCTTGAAAGGCCCCTTGGTCTTCCTCGAGCAGGCTATCATCCAGCTCGCGCAAAAACATCTTCTTGAAGGCAACTATGAAATGCTCGCCACCCCGTTTTTCATGCGAAAAGGTACTGTCATCGTTGATTTCAGAAAATGACATTTCTCATAGAAATGATGCAGAAGGTCGCTCAGCTCAGCCAGTTCGACGATGAGCTTTATAAAGTTGTTGGAAAGGGTTCTGAAAATCCTGAAGACAACTCAGTTTCCGAGCAATATTTAATTGCTACTTCGGAACAGCCTATTGCTGCTTTTCATTACGATGAAGGTATTAAGCCCGAACGCCTCCCAATCAAGGTAATATTCTATTGCTTAAGCCTTTTTCATTGTCAAATTTAGTACGCTGGACTTTCTTACTGCTTCCGACAAGAAGTTGGCTCTCATGGTCGAGATACTACCGGAATTTTCCGCGTGAAGCAGTTCCAAAAAGTCGAGCAGTTCACTTTCTGCTCTCCTCATGATAACACATCTTGGGATGAATTAGAAAAAATGATTACAATGGCTGAAAACCTCTATAAAGAAATCGGCATCGGTTACAGAATCGGTGAGTGAAAATTTTCCAATCAAAAGTGACCTTTATTCGATAGTGAATATTTGCTCTGGAGCATTGAACCTTGCCGCAGCGAAAAAATATGACTTGGAAGCGTGGTTCCCTGGCTCGGGCGCTTTCAGAGAGTTGGTCTCCTGCTCGAATTGTCTTGACTACCAAGCGAGAAATTTGAACATTAGATATGGAGAAACTAAGCAAGTGAACAAGAAGCAGGATTATGTCCATATGTTGAATGGTATGTTTTTGTTCTTTGATCAAGAGAAAGATCTTTATCTAGCTACCATGTGCGCGACTACTCGTGTGATGTGTGTGATTCTGGAAACCTTCCAGGAACAAGATGGTGTTAGAGTGCCAGAAGCTCTCCGGCCTTACATGCCCGCCAAATGGAAGGAATTCCTCCCATTCGTCAAGGAGGCCCCTATCGAGGTCGAGGCGAGAAAAGCTGCCGAGAAGAAGAGCAAGGGAAAGAAGTAAATAAATATTCGTTCAAGTGAAATTGTGTTGTCCCGTTACTAAAAAGAGCATTTATATTTTCTGTCATGAAACTAATAAATATGGGTGGATGGGATAATCTAACAAGAGTCCTAACATGATGTGTGAGTTTTGTGTTGTGTACTAATCGGCATCAAGAAAGAATTTCTTCTTTACTGAAATCTAGCAAAAGCAGCCAAGGAAAAGGAGAGCAATCTTCAGTGGAGGAAAAACTTATCCTGTCAAAATTTGGCAAATTTGAAAATGAAGAGAATTTGAAAAAGCTCGATGACTATCTGCAAGACAAGTCATACATGGATGCATCCCAGGCATGCACAAAATTGGACGCAGAAGCATATAAAATGACGATGAATCTGAACATGGAAGGATTTTCGAATGTCATTCGATGGAGGAAGCACATTGCCTCGTTTGAGAATGAATTTGCCATTTTGAAAACTGGATCATTTTAGACCCTTTTCTGCAATATCGATGTCTGAACATAATCTCAAGTCTATCATTTCAGATCAATATCGTAGTACTCGATTATTATGATAGACAATCTGACATCGGACTTGCTTTTCTGTGTTTCGATCCCTCTCGTACTCGTCTTTTTCGTCAATATCGTCACTCCCAGCGACCGATCTAAGGATGAGCCGGATATCATCTTCAAACGCGTCAGCGTCAGTCTCATAATAACAGCTATCTACTTGTACTGGAACAAATCTTCGGGCTTCCCGAGTGGATTCGAGTATGGACTTGAGCAACATTTTGAAGTTTCGTGGAAAACGATGACGCTCATGATATTGTTGTACATCGGGCCGATTTACAATTGCCTCACGTACACCGGTCTGCCTGAGACACAAAGTACTGCGCTGGAGATCAAGTATGCCCCCGAAATCTCTTTGTTATCAATATAGAAATAAGAACGCTCATCTGCGCTCCGATAATTGAAGAAATACTCTTCCGCTCGATCATCATCACTCGAATGTCGATACATTACAGTCAATCCTCCACCACCTTGTTTGCTTTGACCCTGTTTAGCTTACGTAAGTCTTTACTTTCATTACGTTGTGTTAAAAGTAAATGAACATTTTATGGCTAGAATGCATCTCTATTTTCTTCCATTTTAGCTCATTTGCACCACTTACTTCACGAAATCCCAGCGTATGGTTTCGCGAGCGCATTGAGTACTGCCCTTTTCAGGTAACTTTTCAACAAAGAGAGTTTTATCGATAACAAATACTACGTAGAACTGTTTATACAGGCATCTTCGGGGGACTTTCGTGCTTCCTGTTTTTCAAATACGGAAGTCTCCTCTCGCCCATCTTAGCTCATGCCTGGTGCAACTACTTTGGCTCCGGATTTGTTCCCACTGGTCGTTCAAAAACCGAGATTTTTATGTTTTGCCTTGGACTTCTTTCCTTCTCAGTTGCTATATATATCAATGTATTTTGATGTTTTTTTGCACTTCTATTCAAAATAATAGCCAGAGGCCTGTTATGCTTTTCTCTCATGACTTCCTGCCGAAGCTCCATCTGCCAAAACATGTGTTCATCTACTAAACACACGAGAGATTAAGAAGGAATTTTAGAGATCGACGCGTTGTTGGATCAGAGCTAACTCACTGACAGAGTTTCAGGTACATTCTAGAATGTATTCTGGTAAAGACGATGCGGTTAAACAAGTGTGCTTTTACACTAGTTTGGTGTTTTAGTCTTTTTATAATGGTTAAATAGGTAAAAATATTCATTTATTCTCCAAGTATTTTAAGTCGTCTGATTAATTAGCATTCTGCTGATTAAGTCTCTTTTAAACTTTAAATTGTAACTAATTGGATTATAGAAAATCACGAGATGAGCTTGATTTTCGCTCTGAATCTGGCTTTGCATGCTTTCAAATACTCCAGTCATTCGAAAAGTGACTCAGATAATGTTTTTCTCTGATAGACATGTGGATTCGTCCTAATCTATCTGCTTAGTAGTGGCTCCGCTGCATCGCCTCGACCTTCGCCCAATATTTCGTAAACGACAAAAACCAACATCTGTTTGACACCCACAATGCTGATCTCAGAGAAATCGAGCGAGAGAGACGCACTAGAATCGTCCTCTGCTAATCAGTTGAAAAACGATGCTCCAAAGAAGTGGTTCCTCACGTTATCGCTGTTTTCCAAATTGGGTGATCGAATGTGGACATTTGCCGCATATTTGCTATTAGCAAAGGCTTTTCCCGATTTGCGAATGGTTCTTGGTGGCCTTTTTGGTCTCTCAATTGCGATAAGTACCGCCATTTGTTCCTCTTGGATTGGAGGTTGGATTGATAGATCAAAAAGGCTGACAGCAGCGACTACTTGTTTGATAGTTCAGAATTTCTCAGTTGGTAAGACTTCAATTTCTCGGCTTTTCGATTTTTTATGCTTTTACTCAGCTGTGGCAGCAACAGTAGAAACATTGTGCATCCTCTGGCCGTTTGATTTCGAGAAATCTTCAACGTTAGAATACGTTTCAATCGCAACAGTCACGCTTTTCTCATGCATCGCGATGGTTGCATCGATCGGACACCAAATCTGTATTGACAGAGATTGGGTTCCGGAAATCTTCAGAGGAGATGGTAAACAAACGCTTCTTTTGAGTTACTCTTTTTACGACTGTCATAATTCTAGCTCTTACATCGGTCAATGCTTGGGTGCGAAGAATCGACCAGTTTGCGATGCTGGCAGGTCCGGTTATTGCTTCACTGGCGATTGATCATATCAGCCCTTGGGTCGGAGGCATTGCGATTGCCGTGTGGAATATTTTATCCGTTTTCGTTGAATATTATTTTATGAAGAAGATTTATAATTTCTTCCCCTCGCTTTCGGAGAAGGAGACTCCGAAAGAACAAGATGAAAGGTAAAGCAAGCAAATACTTCGACGCTAACTAATCTTATAGTGGGATGGCTGATTGGATCACAGCTTACTCTCACTGGTACACCTCCCCCGTATTCTTACCTGGCCTTGCTCTGGCGATTTTGTATTCCAACATCTTCCAACTATCTTACCTTGCTCAAGCTTACAGTACTAGCCACTGCGTGAGTACGACTTTTATTGCCATCATTTGGATTATTGCCGGTTTTTGTGGTTTTTCATGTACGCATTTTATATTTCTCTATATGAAACTCATATTAATCCGCCTTTATTGTGTCCCTTAACATTTACTTGAAGCAACTATTTGGTACGAATCATGGGTTAAAAGCTATGGACTGACAAAAGTGGCTATCCTTGGCGCTATTCTTCATTTTTCATTCGTGATTATTACCGTTGTTGGGCTTTTCGTACCTGGAAGTATGTACATGTTCTACCTCGGCGTTTCGTCTGCTGACCAATGTCCTCAACAAGTAAATATCTTTCAAGCTGTGCCAAATGGTCATTGAAATCTAGCTCAACGAAACAGCCCTCGCTGAGTACGAATTCAAGCCAACAACTGATGATAACTGGATCACCGACTTTACAACTCCTTGCACGCCTCCTGATAATCTGTTGAGCATTCTGTTGATGCTCTTTGCCTGCGCCTTGTCAAGAGTCGGTCTGTGGACGTTTGATCTCGCAGTTAATCAAATGTTTCAAGAATGGGTTGATGTGGATAAGGTATCTCTCAAAGCTCTTTGTTAATTCATAACGAATATTTAGCGAGGCAAAGTGTCTGGAGCGCAAAATGGAATCCAGTACGTTTTCGATTGTGTTCATTATGGCTTGATTTTCGTTTGGTCGAGTCAATGCGAGTATGGACACGGGGTTATTGTTACTGCAATCCTTATGCTGATAGGTAAGAAATTCCTAGTCGAATACGTACTAATGTGGTAAAAAAGGATACGGACGATTCGTACAACACGGCCTGACAACAAATAACGAACACGAAGCTCTTCCAACTGACGAAAAGCCTACAAGCAGAGAAGACGTCGTACTAGAGTGCTAGAATACATAGAGTACCGATTAGCCTGTCTGAGTCTGTTCAACTGCTGAAACCGAGGAGCTTATTTCAAAGATAATATACAATTCGATTTTACTTGTGTGCTTTTCTTTTCATTTCTTTTGCTACTTATAATTAGCAATTTTGCGCCAATAAAACAAAAATGTAGTACCACAGAAATCAATTGCTCCTAGTCAAGGGCGAGGTTCAATTTCGAATTCATGAATGGCTTTTATTGAAAGTATGAATTATGCAGAAGCAAGAAGTGGTTGCCTGTCATTTTGATTTGTATCGTCGGACTCCTCCGATTCGGAATTTGTAGATGTTCTTTGCTTTTTCCTCGCCCATGGCTGGACTTCCGCTTTCCCAAAGACAAGATAGAACAGAGCTCCAAAAGTATAAATTGCGGCGGAAACGTACCAGACACGAGACCATGTGAAGATCGTAGACTCTTCTTTCGTAAAGGAGCCTACTAGCATCGGAGCTAGAATTCCAGGAACATTCGCGAACATGTTTGTAATTCCAAATAGAAGCCTTGAAAGAGATAAAAAATTGGTTATTTTTTTATTCTTACCCGGTAAATGGAGGAGCCAAATCAGAATGGTTGACGTTAACAGAAGCATAATGACCAGATTTGAACATACAGCAGACACAAATAAGAATAACAACAGATATCCCATCGCAGCCAAAGAACGGGATGAAGGTGAATAATATGGCGGGAATGAAGGTGGACAATGTATTGAAGAGTTTTCGAACTGTGAGTTTTCGGACGATCTCTTTTTTCAAAAGATAGTCCCCAATCTGAGTTGAGACATTCATAAACACCCAAATTGTTAGATAAGGTAAAGCAGAGTAGTATGCGTTGTGCTTCAGGTCGAAACCGAGTACTTCTTTCATGTATTTTGGTAGACAAGTGAAAAGGACGTAGAAACCCCAGTTGAACGACGCGTGCGCTACAGCAAGGGCAAGAAGAGGTTGACAAGTGAAGACTTTCTTCCAAGGAATAGGCCTTTTTTCTTGACGGTTAGCTGGTCTGCTCTTCACAAGCAATCGTTTTTCTTCCGGTGAGATCCATGGACAATCATTAGGATCATTCCTCGCATAAATAAAGAACGCAATGCACCAAAGACAACCAACAGCACCAAACCAATAGAAAACTGAAGGCCAGCCCCAGTTATCAGCAATAAGCCCCGTCAAGGGAATTCCTAAGACGTTTCCAATCTGACTCCCAGCTAATGAAAGACCCATTAATCTTGCCCGCTCTTCTGGAAGTGACCATCGCGTCCAGAAGCTCGCTGCAGCGGGAAACGTGACTCCTTCGCCAAGTCCTTCTATCAAACGAAGGGCAAATAGCCACCATGGACCTTTCAACACATTGTCAACCTTTCGATAACAGACTTTTGTTACCTTGGCGAGCAGCAACTTCTGTGAACAGCGAAAAGAAACTGGTGCAAAAAAGTCCGCCAGCTAGCAAATTCACGGCGCCATATTTATCAGCCAGAATGCCTCCAAGAATTTGTGTAGATACATAGCCATAGAAAAACGCACCGAGCACTTTCCCTTGAGTCTCAGCGTCCCAGTCGAAATCGCCTTGGTTAGATGAATTCGACGGTGGTGGCATTGGACAACGAGTGTCGTTCTGAAAGTTTCAATAAAGGACTATTTATGGAACATGTTCTTACATTCAATGGCTGAGGAATAGGTTTCGTCATGGCTACAATTGCGATTGAAAGGTTCACTCGTAAAGCGTAAACCAACGCAAAGCCAATTCCACAAAGTACGCATAGCCTTCCACGGACGCTAGAAATCAAACTTCCCCTGTCTTCCTCGCTCGACATTTTTCTTTGTTTTCTTCTACGTCATTTTCTTATCATTCTCCCTCAGTACTCTTGTTCATTATCTAACAAAGATGTGAGAAAATGCGCTGGTAAAATAAAGAGAGGCCAATCAATTTTTCTTCGGTGAGTTTCATTGGCCCAGGGCGGTGGGAACCGAGACGCTCTGTCAGACTGCAATAGAATGCATAAGCTGCAAATGGAACATTTGTTTAGCGTTACGACTTTAGGAAGCAAATTACTTATTGTGATCTATGTTAGCATAAATCAACAATGTGTCCTCGAATTGGAAAAATAAGCTTTAAAAGCTTATTGAAATTTGTTAAAAAATTATATTTTGATGATAGACATTATCCGAGATAATTTATCTCCTATCTAAAACTCATATAATTTACAAGAAAATAGAATTTATTGGTTTCATCTAAAGAAATTGGCAATTACTACTCGCGCAGAAGGTGTAAGATGTTTGGTTTCATTTTATAGAAATAAAGAGTTCGAATCCCATGGCAGATTGTCCGTGAAAAAGCTCTGGGCTTGTCAGGATATTCTATCGTAACATTTAATCTCAATAGTTTCCATCGAGTGGTTTCTTCTTAAAAGCTGATTATCGGCCAAAAGAGGGCACAAGAGATGTCTTAGCGGGATACCACTACATTTAGTATTTCAGATTATCATCAATTCGATCATTCGATAAAATCAAACACTAGTTTCAGCCTGAAACTTTCAGGGCCTCAAATTCAAGGATAAATTTGCAGAAATCACCCGATTGACTTTTGGAGATTCAACATAACAGATTTTGAATTCCAATCAATAACCGTATCCTCGGTTAATTTCCATAAAAACTTCTCAGCTAACACCCGTTTGTTCAAAAGTCAGCTTAGTGCCATCCTTTCCTTGATCTCTTTCAGCCAGCTCTCCCCAAAAATCCTAGAATTGGATTTCAACGACAAATCCTTCACTTTCAAACAGCTTTCAATCTCAAAATATGCAAATGCCAATCGCTCTGGAACCCTCTGATAATTAAATTTCCTCGTCTGAGTACTGAATTAATGCTCTTATTGACGACCAACTTCCCCATTGGAACCTCTCCTTTGTATGCACGCAGCTCCCCGGACTGCTCCTAATCGCGGTCGCAAGGTGATTACCATAGAATCTTTTTGCATTCCATCAGCAACAACAACTTGCATGACTTTTAACTGGTTATTGCTGACGATGGCGAAAAGATTAAGAGTCAGTTGAAACCGCCGCAAAGTGGAATAATAACCACGTAACGGCATTCGAGGAAGGAAACTTGGCAACAACGTAATCATTCGCCAAGAATCACTCAGCGGGGTTTAGCCTTGGCATTAGGTTAGAAGTTTACATGTAAATATATGCAACTGATCCTCGCGCAAGTACTTGGAGGGATCAACAGGTGTTCCGGGAGGGCTAAAGTGTATTGCAACGAGTAAACTTGACGAGTTCTGATTTAGACGCTCTCTACTTTCGAGATCACTCGAGTCATACTCAGCCCTGGTGCTTTTGCCCAAATATTCTTCATGCAAAAATTTCGAGTTTTTGAATTTTCGTTCAATATTTTTCAGGAAATGTGAAGGCACTTTGTTAATCGATCTCGGCCGTTTGAAGAAAGAAGGCCCGTTAGTTGCGATAATGAAGTTTCTTGTGATGACATTTCGCTCGTCGTGGCGCAAATTAACAAACGGATTATACGAAGAATAGCAAGATAGGCTCACAATGTAAATTTTTGTATAATAACATTTTGGTAAGCTTATGACTCCCTGAGTTGGCTCCGCAAACACTTAGACTGCAGAATTAAGTAGTCTGCAAGGCAGTGCAAGCTGGCTGAGGGTGATGCTCTTGAATGTTGAATAAATTGAATAACAGCCCGTTATTAACCAACAAATTGCTTTCTCGCATCTGCGAAGCATTTATTTTCATCAAAACAAAGCATAAAACAGTCTGCATGTTCATAATTATCAGAAATTAATCTTTTCAATGAGTCATTGAAATTGCTACTTCGACAAGAGGTAGAACCAAAAAGCGTGAATTTCAAGCCTTCCAAAAGATATCTTGAGATATGATAATAACGCGCTCTTGAAATGTTCTCATCCTCAAAGTAAATTATTTCCAAGCAAAAAAAGTCTCGCAATACACACTTTTGCATTTGCATCTGGCGATTGCCCAAGTACGTGGTCGCTATTGATACCTCGCTCCAGCTCAACTACCACCGCCACGGTCCTCCGTCGACTCGCTACACTAAGATCTGCGATGGCGCCGCAGAGCTCCGTGCACCAAGCGCGAGCGTACATGATTGCTCCTAACGGCTTCCAAATCTAACAATATATATTTATTGTAATTGTATTTTTTTATATTTTTCTAATCCAAGCCAAGGAAGAAACATTTTTTATGATACTTTGAGAGAGAAATCGCAAAAGAAAGAAGCTTCAGAAAAATGAAGATGATTATATCAAAATTATGCTTGCTACTTTGTAGTGCGGCACATGCGGCAGATATAGGACCGGATGCATGATTTTTACGAAGCCAGAATTAAGCCAGGAATTGTTGTTTTTGTATGAAATTGAGGGAGAAAACCGTGCGATTACTAATTAATCGTCAACGTGCCTCTTTGGTGTATAAATAAGACTTGCTACCTTTGAATTGTTTCTTTAGAAAAGCCACTTGAAACTTCGGTTTAGAAGCGATTTTTAACCGGCTAATGTTCAGCGAGTGACGTAATCTCGGCTGACTTGAAATCTTTAAAATCTTTGAAATCCTTAAATCCGAAGAAAACCTTCACTTCTTTTTCTTCGTTGAATTCTTATTTGAAGCGGCTTATCGAATCATTATGATTTATAGGAAGTCGTGTTTTGTAATTTTCAATAATTCGCATCCCGAAATTGAGTGTTTGGTGCTAACACAGATATCGAGTCGTTTTATGGTACAAAAGTCAACGTGGACTGTTCCGTCGAGACTGGAATGACGGTAAGAAAAATATACTTTTTGATGGTTCTTAAAATAGGCCTTGAAAGATGAAAACCCATTTAAAGTTATTTTCTGAAAAATAAACATTTTCCATCTTTGTTAGAAAATTTCTCAACAGGGCCATTTTCAGAGGTCAAAATAAATAGTTTTGTCAAATGCCATTTCCAAAACGGATTAAGACGGTCACGGCAGGACCTGAAACTTACGTGGCTCCAGTGTTTCAAGACTGAGCCTTGTTTTCGCAGTTGTGAAAATGAAAAAGTGTGTAGATAATGAAATTATGCTCAAATAATCAATTCAGATAACGTTAGAAGCGCCGCTCGCAGCGAGAAGCATGCGATTTGCTCTCACCGATCCAGCCTGTGTTTTAGAAAAGAACGGAAACTATCACACCATCAGCGTAAGTACCAAAACGCGAGCTTAGTGTGACACACTAGCCAATTTAGAGAGAGATTAATCCAATTTGGACAGTCGAGGATTAACAATCGCCGGCCCAATAAACTTTTACAACTTTTCTATCCGCCTATAATTTATAAACTATTAACTAATCTATTTATAAAACGAACAACTTGGCAAAATGTTTCAATAAGGAACAACTTATCCAAAACAAAGAAGCAATTGCAATTACTTACTTAGCGAAATTTCTCCTCGTTAAAAATTGAACATCGTTTGCAAAAAACTTGTCTCAAATTATTTTTACAACAAAAAATATGCGGCGCTCATAATTAACAAGCCCCAACAGAGACAAATCAGGTTTGTATACAGTAAAGTTGATTGAAAAAAATATCGAGTAGAAAACTTCAGTGGCTTTTTCGTAGAAAGAACCTGTTATTTGCCCACTTCAACGTGAAGATAATATTAAAATAAACATCATTAATTGACACTTTTTTTTTGGCTGATCTGGTTTTTCGCTGTGATGGGGAAAATAAATATTATTCAGACGCATTTATCCGGCTGCGGCAATGACATCTTCATCGATTCTTCCACGCTGACGATTGTAAACCAAATAACGAATATAATGGGCTTCGGAACTTCGCCAATCAAGTAAGCATTTTTTCAAACTCAGCACGTTTTCGCCAAAAATTCAAAAGTGTCAAAAGCAACCTTCTTTCGACAAAATTCTCAGCCTTTCAAGCATCAAGATATTTTCTACCAAAGCTGGGTGTGATGACACTAGAAACGTCACCAACGCCATCTTTGACAGAAAATATACAAATCACGTCCACATCGACTCCTTCCGGTGTTGGGCAAGAGATAGATGAAAATGACTTCTGCGGGGCAAAATCGGGACCCCAATATTTTCTTTGCTCATCTTGTAGCGCAGGTTCTGATGAGTCGAATGGTACAATTTTGATGTGTCTAAGCCACGGAAAATCGCCAATTCAAGTGCCTAAAGTACCTGAAAATGTCAGGTAATGTCCCCCTGTATCTCCGAAAATTTTCAGAAATATATGGAGATTTTGGTATCGTTAGAAAGCCCAGCTCAAACTGGTTATGAGCACCAGATGCGCAATAGAAAATTCCGAAAAAAAATTTTGGGTGAAAAGTTTTTGTCTCAGAAAAAAATTTTTCCCTAGAAATTTTTTCTTGCACACCTTGTGCTCATAGCCAGTTTGACGTGGGCTTTCCAACGATACCAAAATCTCAATAAATTTCTGAAAATTTTCGGAGATACAGGGGGACATGACCATTTTCCAAAGGGGGGCCCTTATGACGTCATATGTGATGACTCAGACCCTCAAAACTATACCATTCGACTCCTTAGGAGTTGCTCTTTCTAATGAGCACAGGGAACATGGGGGTAGAATTTTGCACCGCAAAAGTGATTTTCATGTATCAAGAGACCTCCCTGCTGGAGTAATTTTGCGGCGATTCTACTTGCTCGTTTGCGAGTCAATGAATTTGCCTCCCTTGCACGTTTTAAGAGAATAAGATTAACGTACAAAAATGATTGTTTTTTGATCATTCCAAGTGGTGTCCTTATTTTTCCTCGAAATTGGCACTCTTCAACTCAGCAGTAATTCTCAAGGACCAAGCACTTGATGTTAGAAACGTCATGATACTTTTGCTTACTGCAATCGTAAACATTCACCACATAATATTATTATTGCAGCAGAAAAACTAACTGCTTATTTCCAGACTTACTTCCCGCGTTGGATGCCTCTTTCATCAACAAGAAATTTCCATCGGCGCAATTCTCAAAGAGCACATTCCGGTATGTAGCCACCTGCCCGGTTTGGGTCGTTTCTTGTGGCTTGGCGTTCGCAAAGTTAAACACTTTTTATGCTGATGATTTAGCCCGAAATCGTGCCCGGAGTCGGAGAAGAAATAACCACAACAACTGAATTGTTCACAACATCGACAACAGCTGGATTTTCCTCATCAACAACTGCGTCGTCAACGTTAACGTCAACAGCTTCTTACCAGGTAACTCTCAAAGAACGTTCAGGGACTGGTGATGATGATGAAGAATCAACGACTTCAAAATCAACTGAAACAACTACAACAGGATCCGGTCTGATTGACCCGCGACGAGGCAATTTTACAAGGCGACCTGAGGTTGACGATGACGATGATGATGGTGATGCTAAGCCAAAGAAAGAGAAGGAAACTGAAAAGGAGGAAACTGAGAAGAAAGAACCAACACAAACAACC
Organism: Oikopleura dioica; assembly: GCF_907165135.1. Classification (NCBI taxonomy): domain Eukaryota; kingdom Metazoa; phylum Chordata; class Appendicularia; order Copelata; family Oikopleuridae; genus Oikopleura; species Oikopleura dioica. The sequence continues at coordinate 12,066,157 of NC_137291.1, forward strand.
CCAGATTCTTCAACAGATGAGTACGAAGAAACGACGACAACTTTTGCATTCACAACAACTCAAGGAACCACTGTTTCCGAAATTCAAACAGAAATTTATGCGACTGGAACTGTCCCACTAACAGTTGATGTTGATATTTTGACGACTGTCAACGTTGACATCATTTCAACCACAGCACAAACTACTGAGGAACCAGATGAAACTGGAAAACCTTTGTTTCCTGGATTGATCGATCAAAGAGGTGGAGGACAGGAATTGCCAATGCCAGAAAAGCCATGCAAAGGAAGAAAATGCAAGAATAAAACGCGTCCAACCAAAAAGCCACGAAAAACTCGCCCAACAAAAGCCCCGAAAACAACAAAGTCCCCTGCACCAACAGAAAAGACAGATCCAATTCTGATCCCAACGCAAACTCCCGAAGTAGTAGTTGTTGAAGACGATATCGTCCCATGCAATGATGGAGAGAAGTTCAAGGACCATAAGTGCGTAAATAGCAGCTACGATATGCCATGGAGATCTCAGGCGGAGGGCAAGGGTTTATTCTTTGCGAAGATGTTCTTGTACCCAGATGCTGAATACGATGAGCCGTTTGTTCATCCACCTGTTCTGGCTAGCAACGAAACCGTGTTCATTGGTGTTCAACTTATGGGAGGGCCTCCAGCGACAACCCTCTCAGTAAAAAGGTACGTGAGCAAATTTTCGAAATTTGACATGATCGGGTTGACCCTCTTGATTATTTATCGAGATCAGTAGTTTGAGGTGAGGCGCTGAAGTTAGACACTGACAAAGTTAGATCACGTGTTATACGAGCTTATGAAGGGGTTTAGCGTATGGCAGTAATACGGCCCGCTGCTCAGAAGCGTAGCGAATTCTAATAAGAAAATAAACCTGACGCGAGTTTTGCACCTTTTCTCGTTTACTCAGCCAGACGACGAGACTAGTATCGGTTTCGTCCCCCTGATTTTTTAAGACCTTTGGGTTAATTGAGTTTAATAGTTGCTGGGCGTCCAACATGTATCACTCTCCGCTAGAACTATCTTCAACGAAGAAAGCTGATGAAATTACGTTGGACCTGATCAAAAACAGCTGCGCGTCGCCGTATCCGGAGGGATTGGTGTCAATAATTACCAACGGCGAGGACAACATTGCCAAGTTTACGGTAAATACGAGCGGCTCCTTCCTAGCCAATTATGATTCGTCCAAATGTATGTTCTCTTAATAACTTGTAACTCGTAGAGTGGTGTTTTCAAATTCGTTGACTACGACACTGCATATTTATATTGCCGCATACGAATTTGTCCTACTGGCCCTTGTCCAACAGATTGCTCCTCGTCTGAACGTGAAAGGCGAGATTCTGATGAGCCCGTTTTCGAGGCGCTTGTTCAAAGCTCCGATCCCTACAAAATCGATTCCGGGCCATTGCTGGGCGCAACGATTTACCGAGAACCGAACAGAGAGTCGGAAGTGGAAGTCGTTGAAATAGAAGTTCTCGATGGGAAACCGGAGGCGGAAATAGAAGATCGATTCGCATTCGGAAACATTTTACGCGACGCTACTCTAAAACAAGGAACGGCTTTCAAATGCATAGAAGTTCAATTTGAAAAATAATCGGATTTAAAAATTTTCAATCCAGGCTAGAATTTGCTTATCTAAATTTCACAGGGTCGCTTAGAAAGCCACCAAAGCAATTCTCATCGGCGCCCTCGGATTCGCTATTTTCATCCTTTTGGTGCTTTCGATTCTCGTTATTCGCCGACAAAACCAAATCAAATCTATCAACTGAAGATTCTCCCGCTACAATTGCTGCTAAAAAATAACTGTACATATTTCTACCTTTCGAAAATAACGATCCGATTTCTTGTGACTGTACAAATTGCTTTCTAAAGATCTACACATTGTTGCCAACAAGAGCGTGCTTCTTTGAGAATTTCAAATTTGTGTGTTTTGAAGGCATACGTTATTTTGTTATTCACGTTTTTGCTGCTTTCAGCTGAACAAGGGACAGAAATTCAAGAGCGAAACTGCGAGAAATATGAGTGCCTGCCCCCTTTTTACTGTATAATTATGTTTCCAAAAGAACTCGCAAAATCTGCAGCTGAGAATTGATTCTCAAGACTTTTTTTGATCGCCAAACTTTCAATATTTTTTATTCGTTTTCGAAAATCTTGTGCAGTTTGTGACCAACGCGTAGTGGCAGTGACATCGTTCTATCAGCATAAAATGATGATTTGAGTTTTATGTTTTCAATCACATCGGTCAGAAGAATCGCGCGCTCGGTATTACAGCCCTGGCCGAAGTACGTTGATGTGATGTGAACATGTAGGTGGTAGTGGCTGGGCGGATAGTGGAAATACATTCGGAGCTGTTTTTCCTAAATAAAAGGGCTCATTAGCTGCTGCTTCCTCTTGCGAAATCAATTACCGGGACGCCGTATTTTGCCGAGACTTCTTTCGAGCTTTTGTTAAAAATATTCTCGAGTAATTCCAAATGATCGGCGTTCAAGTGCCGTACAGTTGGTAAATCTCTCCTGTTGATCAAGACGCACAAATTGAGTTGCTTCATGTCCTTGCCATCCCATTTCAAATCCGGGACGATGAGGAAACCAGTCTTTGGATCAGGATCTTCTACGACGATTCTATCCACTTCATTGCACTTTTCTCGGTTCTTATCTATAGAAAGTGGAATCAACGAAGACAATGTGAGTTCCTACCGAGAATATTGTAAACCCACTGAAGAGAGTGAAGTTGCGAACTAATGAAGGGTCGATGGAGACGCTCGAACATGTCTTTCGTCTCCATCCAAATCTCAGTCGGAGCAGATCGAGCTTTCGCAATATGGAGCTCAGTGGCTGGATAGGTCATTGAGTATCGCACCGGCTGGTACTTCGAGTCCATTGTCCCATCTAGCGCAAACTGATGAGCAGAACGATTTTTTTTCAGATATTACCGTAAGTATGATACCGGTCGTTTTTGAGATCAAGGTCAAGGTCGCATTCGGATAACATTTCTTGGCAAACATTGGCCTGTGAGGGTCTAATCGCAGAACAGTTCATTATCTTGACAGAAAGAAAGCTTGAGACATTCCTGAAAAGGCTTCTTTCTCAACAAGATAACCGCTTTTTCGTCGTTGTCATCCTTCGCCAAGATGGTTATTGATGGATTTTCGGGGTTATCATTGAGTACTTCTTCGAACTTCAGGAAGTCTAGACTTTTGTACTTGCCGGATTCCTTCAGACTCATTCTGAAAGAAAAATGAAAAATTACTGACGTTGGTACAGTCATTTTCAAATGATGCACGATGAAAGACGCGGTGATAGCATTCTTATCAATGAATCGCTCCGCGAGCTTTTGAAGGATCAAAAAGGAGTGATGCTGGGAAACATTTGAATCACAGGTTTTCGGTTTTTTTCTAGAAGGCAAGATTCGTAAGCTTCTTGGTTGGTTTTTCTCGACGTAATTCGTGATTGGTCAATTCCGAATAACGCGGATTTCATTATTGGCCACTCATTTTTAAAACGGGCTTCCGTTTTCGAACTCAGAGAGGCACCAAAATTTAAAGGAGACCCTCCGCAATTTTTTTCGAAGCGAAAAGTTTGAGACGAAAATTTGGCGGCGAGAGACAGCGGCGCGCCGAAGAGTTGAAATTTAACAGTTCATTTATTGAGAGCGCTGAATTGATGTGAGTTCAAAGGCAGAGATTTTGAAAGCGAACAAAATATATTTCAGAAATCAAAGAAGAGGCAAGCATGAGCGGAAATTCACCCTTCTACTCTGACAAGTACGATGATGGAAAATACGAATACCGACACGTCCACATCCCCAAAGAGTGGGTCAGGTAAGTTCCAAAGCTAAATCAAGTTCCGAGACTAAACTTTTTTTAGAATGATTCCGAAGGGACGATGCATGACTGAAGATGAGTGGCGCGATCTTGGAGTTCAACAGAGCATGGTAAATATTTTTTAACCAGCAAAGAGGGTTTAAATTTAAATTTCAGGGCTGGGTCCACTACATGGTCCACGAGCCCGAACCCCACGTGCTCCTTTTCCGCCGACCTTTGCCAAGCAAATAAACTACTGGTATTCTTTTGCACTTCGCAAGCATCATCCTCGCCATCATCACCAATAAAAATCAAATTAATTGAAATCTTGAATCTTTCTGAATTCTTGCAGCTCCGAGATCGTTTTGAATAAAATAACTAAGATATTCATTTCCGTGTTCATATAGATTCAGAACAGAGAAGCCGCTCGCGGCTTCAAGAAATCTGAGCCGCGTTTTGCGCGGCTTTCACTTCATTCCACCAGAAACCACTAGCGGGTTTTTAGTTTTCTACTGAATACCGTAGAATGCCGCATTTTGGAAAGAGTGAATACAAATATCAGCTTTTACACAGTTATAATAAAAATAATTGTAAATGAGAGGCCCAAAATTACAACGAAGATGAAGACAGATGCTTTTCTCTACATCTTCGTTATAAATCGGGTCTTCAAGGATTTCTGTGGGGTAACTTTTGATTTATCAGGAATTGTAAATTTCCAGTTGAAAATTGAAAGAAAATCGAGCAGTCTTGCCGTGGGAAAATCGTAGCCCGATGAATCATCGTTTCAACCTCCGCAATGAGTCACTTCGAATGACCGAGGCGCTGCCTTCTCCAGTATCAACACAAAGGATCGACTTCCTCGACTCTTCTTTGGTGGATCATCCCTTTTTTCCTACAAATTTTGTTTTTTGAAAGAGTTGTTTTTCCTGTGAAGCGAGATTTTGGAAAGTTGGAGAATCGGAAAGGAGATTTTTTTGGAAGAGAAAAAAGGGGATGATTCTCGAAGATTTTTCTCGTTTTGAAGCTTCGTTTTTTTTGTTGTTAAATTCGCCGAGAAAATTTTTGTAGACGTTAATTTTGATTTTTGTTGAATTTAGCATGATTTCGTAAAAAGTCAGAAATGAAATCTGACGAGGACGAGTTGACGGAAGATGAGCTCGAGCAGAGTGCAGATTGGGACTCGCGAAATTTCGGCGACGAGGAATTTCTCCCCAATGGTGGCAGATTCCAGGTTAATCACAATTCTTTCATGACTTTCATCTCGAGCCTTCGCAGCTTGAAGCTTCGCTTATTTTGTCGAGTCGATTGGATTAATTCTAGTTCATTAATTTCAAACTCGTGCTGATAATTTAGCAGACAATTATTTATGATGCCAATAACCGCAAATGCCCAGAAAAAGTACCCTTTTGGACGCTGTTTTTGGACTCAAAAATAGACTCCTGTTTACGTTACAATAATTCTTATTTCTTATCGAATAAAATATTTATAGAATAATTGAATGTTTCTTTAGCTCTTGCAAAAGATCATCCGCAACTATCAGAAGAAGATCACTGATAGTCCGCGGCCGGATCCAGAATGGCTTCTCAGACTCGGCCACTTTCATCTCCTCGGTCTGCAGTGGCACTTGGCCCTGTCAGCCTACTCAAAATGTCTCAAATTGTCCAAATGGGAGGATCATCAGTTCTCCGTCATTAGGGATCAAAGGTTAGCTCCTCATTTTCAAAATGACCTTGGACAAAGCAACTGTAATTACCCTTCTCTTCAGTCGTTTCGTCGTGAGGCCGAACAAGGGCGCAAAAAGTGGACGAGTTATGCTGTTATACGGACTCGGTCTTTGCTACTTTCACTTCTCGAATTTCGCTTGGGCGAAAAACGCGTTCCTGGAAGTTCTTTACCGCGAGCCAGAGTTTCACTGCGCGCAAGAAGTTCATGCTCGACTGGGAATTTCGTTGAAATACATGAAACTCTACAACTGGGCTTTCAAAGTAGACCTCAGTGTTGAAAACTCCCATGTAACCTTTGTTTAGCATCTACAATGGGCCCTATCCGTCGCGAATCGAAGCCCAGATAGATGTCCAATGTCCGTGGCTGAAATCAAGTTTCATCTCGGCCACACTGAAGAATTAAGAATGAACTTCCACTCGGCAAAAAGTTATTATGAATCTGTAATCGACGACGATTCCAAGTCGAAATCTGTCGAAGCTGCGGCAAATTCGACACTTGGTTGGATGCTCTTTCGCACCAAAGAGCTAGGAGAAAAGGTCAGTTCGTCATCCCTCATTTAAAGTTGATATTCCGACTTGCTGACATTCCTTTTCTAGTCACAAAGAATCCAGGCTGCAATAAAGCTTCTTCAACGAGCAACCCAGCTCGATGACAATTCCGGTCAAACTTGGTATTATCTTGGACGATGCTACTCAGCCGCTAGCGATGTAAACTCGGCTTTTAACAACTACAGAAAATCGATTGATAAGTCCGAAGCCTGTGCTGATACTTGGTGCTCCATCGGAGTTCTGTACCAGGAACAGACACAACATACTGACGCGCTACAGGTGATTTGCTGCCGAAATTCTTCGATTAAAAATTGTAGGCATTTATCTGCGCTGTTCAACTCGATCCGACCCATGTTGAAGCATGGATGGATCTTGGAGTCCTGTACGAGTCGAAGAGACAATTCAAAGACGCATTCAAGTGCTTTCATCGTGCTTATTCTTGCTCTGTACGACGCGGAGCACCGAGAGAAGAGCTTTTTCATAAAGCGAAATCACTTCAAGGTATTTTTAAACCAATAAACCAGCGTAAACGAATGATCATCAAGATATGGAATCGAATTCTGTTGGACCCCAGACTGGCCTGACTTCCATCGAAAAAGCGTGGACCATGCCTATCCCAGCAGAGCTAACCCAGAGACAAGCTGCCCGATGCGCCCCACCCCGAAACTTCAATGAAACGCCATCTGAGGAGAAGCCAAAGACCGAAGCTGATAGTAAGAAACAAGTCAAATCAGAACCCGTCGACCAAAATGCAACGCCCATGGATTACTCATCATCAACAACTCCCGAGAAAACATCATCATCAACGAAAACTGCGCCTACCAAGCCATCTTCAGCCAAAACTGACAAACAATCGAGTTCTTCCAATAATAGCGGGCCGAATTGGCTCATGAACGAGATGGAGTCAAACGTCCTGAGAACACTTCAAAATAATTCAAACGCGCTTACGCCCTTCCAAAAAGCCGAGCTCGAGAGGCTTCGCTATTTACAAAAATGTACAGAATACTTCAAAAAACATGTAAAAACAACCGAAAGCAATGTTCCAACAAATGACTTGTTCCAACAGACGAACGAGCAAACAAAACCTGCGAAAGAAACCGACTACGCCAAGGAGCTCTCCGTCGTTAAGGGGAGAAGGGTTCCGGGACTTTCTGCGCCCACTGAGTTCAGCCATTCGATCACTGCCAATGAATTGATCAAGTAAGAAACTCACCTTCGATTTATTTTAAAACGATCATTTAGTGTTTGTCGAAAACTTCGCCACAACTTAGAAAAGGATACTAAACTTGAAATCGAAAATCGTTCTCCCCCCTTCTTCCCACTCAACCCGAAGCCCGTTGATATCAATCCGGAAGCACCCCTGATCCAAGTTGACACGAAAAAAGAAGCCAACTCTAAAGTCCTTAGACAGTTTTTTTTTTAAGGGGGCCCGGAGAACTTTTTGAAAAAAAGAATCTTCCCATGATCGTAGAGGGATGAATGAGGGCTTGACTGAAAGAGCAGCCCGAGTTCTGTTTAAAAAAAATTCAGCGAAGATTTTGATAGAGTAGTTTCGCTGTAAATGCCTGTTGAAAATGCACTAAATAACAATAGATTTGGAAATGCGGCGCGCTGATTGGCTGAGGCGCTGCTATTGTTGAAAAATGGGCGCCGTGGCGGCGCGCAAGGACCGACTCGCTGACAGAAAACCGGCTGATACAGCACTCCTGCTGATCCAATTTTTTCGTCGAATTTTTTTTAAACAGTTCGATAAATGGGCTTTCAGATGAGCCTTTATTTATCTCCGTACGATGTCGGGAAGTACCTTTTTTTTAAAAAGTTCTCCGGGCCCCCTTAAAAAAAAAACTGTCTTAGTGATATTTGCACATCGTCAAAAGTGCCTGTCGTTTTAATACGTGGGATTGCGGCGGCCTTGAAAATGGATTTGGGCTTTTTCTCAACGAAAATGTTGAGTACGCATCATAGTCAACAAAAAATTATTCAACGGTAAGACGCATTGGCCCTCGATTCACAATCTTATTTCTTGTTTAGCGAGCAGAGTAAAGTACCCGGAGAGAAATGGTCCCTCAACGAAAAAGTCACTACCTCCACAATAAAAGAATATGGCATCTATCAAGGAAAAAATTTCCGCGAAGCATTGACCGACGATTCAAAACGCTCAGACAAGAAGAAATCCAAAAACGTTCGTCCGCGCGCGCCCGTGCGCATGGCCGAAGTCAATGACCTAACAGTTCCTGAACAAAACTATCGAGAGCACCTGACCGAGCTACACAAGCTGCCGCCTTTCATGCGAATCTGTAGCGCGCAAAACATTCTGACGTATTGCGGCCAGCAACACACAAAAGCCCAGTTGCTCCTTACCGTGCCTACGTGTCGAGTTCCGCCGCGGCATTCCGTCTTTGCCAAAGTGTCGTTAAATGTTGGACCAGGAGATTATGAGTGGTTTATAGGTGAGAGAAAATCGCCGGATGTCGTCGATGTTTTTATAACACTTGCTTATTTAGTGCCCGAATGGTGGCATGTTGAATTCCGCGAATTGCTGTGTCAGCAAGGCAAGACATTTTCCGACAGCTGGTGGCCGGATCTCGAAGCTTGCGCTAAACATTCCATACCTATTTATAGATTTATACAGGTTTGCTTTCAAAACAATTGCCGGGGAGCTTCAATTCAACTTCCATTTTCAGAAACCTGGAGATTTAGTTTGGGTCCAATCAGGGTCAATTTATTGGGCTCAGTCTCTCGGATGGTGTAATAATATTATGGTAGGAATCGTCTTGATTTCGGTTATTTAAAGATCTCTTCAGTACAACGTTGGTCCACTCACTGCCTACCAGTACCAGATAGCAATCCAAATATATGAAAAGTCCCTGATGAACTCAAGTTTACCTTCATGTAAGCATTTCAGAACTTACCCGATTTCTCATGAACCGTTTTAGGCCCTATGTTCCACATAACCTGGAGTCTGGCCCGACTGGTTCGCGTTTCAGACTTCAGGATGTACTCACAAATCAAGGTAAATCTCTCGTCTACTGTCGCTCACGCTAATCTTGTCTATTAGTTTTTCCTACAACGCTCACTCTGGGCACTTTCGTCACAAGAAGAATTTTTGAAAAATCTCAAAATCGATGTAGTTCCACATAGAAGTAGTAAAGTTGCCTTTTGCTTTGACTGTCGTCGCGAATTATTTCTATTCATTTGGGTTCATCGGAAGTCGGATACTGACTCGAATCAGAGACAAGCTTTTTGCCAGGTAAAATAGCCGGATAAAGCCGAAATCTAATTGCTTTCAAGACTTGTGCCTTGCGTAGCGATCGGGAAGAAGGAAACTGGTGCGTTTTGCGCCAGGCCAGTCTTGACGAGCTCCATTCAACTTTCAACAAATTCAACTTTCACAAAACCCCACAAAAAATATAGCTTTATTCTGTTCAATCAAATTATTAAATTCCAGAAAGCTCCACAAAATATGAATTCATCACTTCATTCGATCTCGATTATTATTTGTTGATTTTTATTTACAGCTGCAAAGAGGAGAGCAGGTAGTGAGCAGATTCAAAAGATTTAGACGTCGAACTTGATACCTTGGGCGAGCTCGACCTTTCCGGAGTAGTTGACGCAGGAGGTAGCTCGTCGCATGTACTGCTTCCACGAGTCGGATCCGGCCTCTCGGCCCCATCCAGTAGACTTGAATTAACATTTATCACCATGATCAGCGGTAAATCTTACCTTGTTTCCACCGAAAGCTCCGCCGATTTCAGCACCGTTGGTTGGAGCATTAATATTGGCAATACCACAGTCAGATCCGTTCGGTCCGGTGAACCAGTACTGAGTTTTGATGTCGTTGGTAAAGATTGCGCTCGAAAGACCCTGCTCGACTTCGTTGTTCCATTCCATAGCCTGCTCAAGAGTGTCGTACTTGAGAAGATAGACGATCGGGCAGAAAGCCTCTTCTTGAACCAACTCATGGTCGTGTGGGAGACCAGTAACAATGGTTGGCTCCACAAAGAAGCCTGGTCGATCCATGACCTGAGTATTAAGTAAAAAATGAAAGGAAAACATTGATAAAAACCTTTCCACCGCACTCGATCTTTCCGCCAGCTTCCTTGATTTTCTCAACAGTTCGAACGTAGAGATCAACTCCGGCCTGGTTGTGCATGGGACCGTACAAAGTCTGGGCGTCTTAAACATGTTACAATGAATTTAGTCAAATATCGATAGCTTACCCAAGGGATCACCGATCTTAGTGAGAAGCTTGGCAGCGCCATTCTTCATTCGCTCAAGAATTTCATCATAGATGGTTCCTGGAAGCATAAGTCGTCGAAGAGTAGTGCATCGCTGTCCCTGAGTGCCGAAAGCAGCGAATACAACGCTCTTGATGACGGAATCAGTATCAGTGTAGTCAGGAGCAACGATCAAGGCATTGTTGCCGCCGAGTTCGAGGATGCTCTTGCCAAATCGTCGCTGAACCTCAACACCGACTTCTCGTCCAACAGCGGTCGAACCAGTGAAAGAGACGAGAGGAACTCGCTTATCGGAAGCAATAAGCTTGCCGATGTCAGCACCACCAGATACGAAGGAGCAGACAGCTGGGTTGTAGCCGTTTCGCTCAAGAACCTTGGCGCAGATGTTCTGTACAGCGATGGAAGTCAAGGTAGAGGTTGGTGGTGGCTTCCACAACATGGTGTTTCCGGTGTACATGGCTTGTATTGGATCAGTTTTAGTTCTATGCTCAGTTCGAAACAAGGGTGTGGAAGCATGAAAGGCTTATCACCTCCCACTTTGATACGTCTATTAATGATCCCTTCCGATGGCGGCATTCCAGCCGTAGACTGCGATGGGGAAGTTGAAAGCGGTAATAACAGCGCACACGCCAAGTGGATTCCAAATTTCTTCGAGCTGATGATTAGCTCGCTCAGATGGAATCTTGGCACCATGGGCCTGTCGAGACATGGAGGTGGCGAACTCGCAGATGTGGATGTACTCGAGAATTTCACCCTATAAAAAGATTTACCAAGAACATATTCAATTTTTCTAATACCTTTGATTCTACGTAAGTCTTGCCAACTTCAAGAGATTCGAGTTTGCTCAGAAGGTCGAGGTTAGCAACAAGCTCTCGGCCGATTTCATTGACGACGTCACCTCGAGCAGGCATGGAGACATTTCGCCATTCTTTCTGAGCAGCGACTGCAGCTTGGACAGCGGAATCGTACTGCTCTGGAGTAGCAGATCGAACGTTAGCGATAGGCTCGCCAGTGAAGGGACTCAATGGGGTGAACTGCTCGCCTTTTCCAGCGTGCCATTTTCCATCAAAAACACCGTCTGTATCGGGGTGGATACCGAGCTCCTTGAGCCAAGCATTTTCTGGCTAATAAATTCTATTCGAACAGTGAAAAATAAGGAAGACTTACCTTGGCAGCAAGGAGGGCAGCTCGATTGGTGTTAGATAACGAACGGGAGGCAGCCTTCAGCATCTCGGAAAGTCAAAGGAAACGAAGTGAGGAAATGAAAAAACAACAAATAAGAATTCAACCGTGTTCTGGAAAATATATATTTCAGAGGCGTGAAATGACACGTAATGTCAAGGATAGGAGGTCACGGAAATTTGGCCTCTCTAGGATTAGCGCGAGCCCTGAAAATAGACTGAAGGGGAGTTTCCCAGGAAAATCAAGAATAAGCACAGAATTTCCCAATTATCGAGAAATTTCTGTGGATTGTTTGAAGTATTGAAATTATTTTATTTCATTACTAAAGAAGCTTAACTTTGCGTTTTCGCAGGAATGATTTTGATTGGATTGAGTTGAACTTGATTATTAAAGAATAAGGAACAGCATTTTATGGGTAAGAAATCTTGTTGTACATCTTCATCTTAGAATTCGAAGCGAGTGCGAGCTGGGCTAGGAACATTGTCTGATGTGGGTGTGGGTCCAACGGTTGTCATGGCTGTATCTGGAGTCGGACCATCACTGGTTCGAGGAGGCACTAGAAATATCGTTAAATAGTGAACGCTTATCGTTTATACCAAGTGGTACGTAATCAGAGCCAGTATTTGTTGAAGGAAGCCTTGGAGCAGTATAAAATCGTCTTTAATAAGTCTACATAACGAAATCCACATAAATATCACGCTAAAATGTCGAGGGAAAAATGAATAGACCCGTTCCTATCAAGTGCAGGTTTTTGACTCCTTGGTCTCGTCGGAACCTTCTTGTCATCTTCTCGCACTCTTTCCGATTGCTTACGAATTTTTTTCTGCTCTTTGGGCTTCTCAACTTGCCACCAAGCTTTCATCGCATTCTTGACGTTCTTGCGATGCTCGACTTCTCGTTCGTAGTTGTAAGTCAATTCTCTTGGCCTAGTTGGTTACTTATAAGAAGAAAAGATAGCTCCTACCTTTGGATATTTTCTTCTCTTTCCCAGCTGTTTGAAGGACTAGACTGACTCTCCATTTGACGCGTTTCTTCTGAAACCTTCTTCAAATAGTTTAAAAAGTCTTCTTTGTCTTGATCCGTTCTTTCCGAAAGGGGGTTCCTGTGGAAAGGTCTCCCGACCTTTGCTTCCCAGTCCCGCTCATCGTGAACTAGGAGCCGTGGGTCCCAACTCTCCAGCCACTGTTGAATGCTATCTACACGGGTGACTGGAGGGTACACGATACTCGAATAGCATCTCGAGTTGTCGGCTTTGCAAGCACCAAGGAAATTTACAATATGAAAGCCGAGGAAGCAGTAGTTTGTCCAATCGTTCAAGCCGAATTTTCGGTTCCCTTTTATTCCATCATACGTTCTAAAATCAAAGTCTTAAAATGATTTTGACGGCTCAGCGAGACCTGGTACGACCGCCGTTAAAATCTTGATAAGAAGGCAAGTTAGGCGGATGGCACATCCAAAAGATAGATTCCTCCTTTTTGACTTCATTGGATCGATGAGTACGATCATGGTAATCTTTGTAGATGGGTTCTAATTTATTGTTACTAATTGGAGACGTAGTTGTTTCTCGGCGAGTAACATCCTTCACAGCGCTCGAATCGATGACGCCTTTAATGATTAGGTCTTCCCACATGAAGTTATTCTGGAGGCGAAATTGAACAACCATTTCCATCAGACGCTCATGAATCTCACGCCGTCTAAATTAATTTAAAGATATTTTCGGTTAAGATAAGGCGACCTTTTCGGAGATCTCTCGAGAATAATCGCTGCTTGTAAATAAACAACCCAAGTGTCGTTGATAAGGACCATCTTTTTGTGAAGTTCAGACTTATTTCCCTTCCACAAGTCATCCAGCCTTGTACTTTGTAAAATATCGAGAGTATACAAGGTTATTTGCTTGGCAAGTTCGATGGGATGAAGAGTAAGAAGACTAAATTTGGCTGGGTTTTCTGTCTGGTGCCAGAGTGTCTTCTGTTTTCCGAGATCGACTGGCAAAGGTCCCCTTCTTGTGCTATCTGGTGAAAGAGAATTTCCACGATAAAGAGGAAGTGAATTTTTAAGATGAGGATTCGCTTGAAAATCGAAGCTTTGATCGATGGTCTTTTTTAATGTTCGGAAAGCCGATCGCACTTTTACAGTGGATGTTTCCATAAGCGGCGTCATCCAGTCGAGAATCCTTTCCGCTAGAACTTTTCCGCCACCAAGAGGGCAGTGCATATCTTCCCATGGATCTTCTCTGACCCACTGAGTCAGGACCCGAATGACTCTGACTTGAACAGGGTTGTAATACTTGTTCTGATAACTTCGAAGAAATTCACCAAAACAGACCAAGCCGTTATCGAGTTTTGCCTTGAAATCTTCATTCTCCTCGATAACTTTTGGCAAATTGAAACGAAGCTTGAGAAGGTGAAACAATTTATCAGGACTCAGGTCTTCGTCGTTTCCATCCTTGAGCTTTTTGTAAACGAATAGGAATATTCTTGTGTAGTGATCTTCCGCCGACTCGTGTGGATTTTGCGATTTCGGATTCTTCTTTAGGATCTGGTTCGATGGTGGTGACGTCAAGTAGTTTTCAATAATTTCCAGCAGGGAAATGAGATTTCGATTCGGAGTGGAAACTGTGTATTTTTCCCCAAAAGGAGAATCCGGTGCTTCTCGAAGAATCTCATTTCTATGAGGCTGGGGTGCTTCTGTATCAATTTGCGTTTTCAGCAACGCAGATATTTTCTCATTGATAGCACGGTGTTTCCGAGCTCGCAAAAGACCAACCATGAGTCGTCGTCTTTCAACATCCCTTTCATTAAACACCAAACAAATCGACTCGCTATTTTGGCTTATCACTTTGTTTTGAAAAACGATCGTAATCTTCGTCTTAGTGGAGGTTTCGTCATCGAGACGTTCCAAAATCGTATCAGAAACATGGTTTGCGTGATTCCTTGGACCTTGCCACTCATCGATTTTGAACACAGCCCCTTCTGTCTTGGAGTAAATCAAGAAACCAACAGAAAAAGCTCTTTTTACAAGTGCAATTCTTCGTTCATCTTTTCTGTTCACAAGGATCTCCAAAGTATGCTTCATTTTCTTCACAACCTTCTTTGATATATGATTCTTCTTGCCATTAATATACTTTTCGATGGGCTCGTCCAAAATCAGCCTCTCAGCATCATCCCAAAACGCTCCAGATGGTTTTCCTCCCCAATAGGAAACTTTATCTGGACTTGTTCTCTCTTCAATCAATCGTCGAAATTCCTTCACAGAATCGTCAAGATTCAGCTTTTCGTCAATTTCTCTATACCAAAGTGAAGGGAAGAAATTCTTGTCGTGTCTTTTAAAAGCAGTAAGCCAGTCTCTCGAAAGCAGATGTGTTAAACCATTCTTTAGCTTGTTCCCTTCTTCAAGAACTTTGTCAAGAACACTCGCCTCATTTCGAAGATAGTCTTCACGCAGCTGTTCTCCGTAACATTCGTCGATTTCCGCGTTGATCGCATCTTTGATCGAATTCAAATTTTCTATCGTGCAAAAAGCTCGGTAAATAGGACGAAGCAAAAGCTCAGGAAGAAGCCAAACGACCTGGTCACGGATTTCGTAAAATTTCCTCTTTTCGTACTCATCCAGTCTGTTGATGATGTCAGATGAACACTCCTTCACTTTTGCTTCGATTTTTCTGTGAATGATGTCGTAGACTTCGGAGACAGATGGAGAGGGTCCTCTTGTTTCGCGCCCGTTTGTTTCGCTCCCGAGAATCTGTTTCACATATTCGATGAATGTATCCAGCACTTGTCCTTTTGCAACATCGTGAAAAATCTCCGCGATTGAGCCACTTTGGTCCTCTTTTCCGTCCATATCTCCGTCATCCCCGTCAAACATGTCATCAAGCTGATCCGTAAAACGGCGAGAGGTATTGAGCATTTGCTGCAAATATCCATGCTGGCCCAGTAGTTCAACATTGTAATGCCCGTGATATTTGAAGGCATTGTTGAGTTTTTCTAACAATTGGGGGAAGCACTTGAGCTCAACGACAAAATAGCCCAGTATTGCGTACAAATCGCGCTGAAAATTGCGCTCTCGCTTCAGGAATTCTTTCGCTTGAACGACCTCGTTAGAAGAGGCTTTCGGGTAGGTCATGATCATCTCGTCCGCCGGTACTTTCTGAACAAATATTTCCATCGTCACAATTGCTTTCTCGCATCCATCCATGCCAAAGATAGAATTGTTGATCGCCTTGATTATGCCAGCAAGAAACTCGAACTTAGCATATAGTGGGTAAAAGAAGACTTTCACGCAGCCAACGATGATTCTTGCCATTTTCTGATCACGATACTTTTTCTCGAGAATTCGACATAATTCCGCCGTCTGCTTCTCCTCCTGATTTCTCTCCGACGACATGTTCAAAAAAGATCTTGCCTCAATCTCTACTTGCCACGTTTCCTTCTTTTTGGCGAAACCAGGAAGGACGTCGGGACCGCTGGTATCATCTCTCTCAAATCTTTCAGAAAGCTCATTCTGGAAGTTGTCGAGGAAAATCTTCGCCTTATTGATACATGACTGGAGGTTGCTGTCATAAATCAGATTGATGGCCGCTCCGATGACGCGAACAATTCTCTCCGGCGGAAAATCTTTGTCGACTTCATATGGAAGTCCCCCATAAGATTGGAATAGTGTCTAAAAAATAAAATTATTAGTTCAACCATTTTCGACATGCAGAATCTAAAGCGGAAACGAGGAGTTTTTTACTTACTTTGATAAAGTGGTCGCTTACAAAAGCTTGTCCAGCCGCCATTTTTTGCTCTGGACTATCTGTTGACCGCTATTCTTTCTTCTTCACTCATATTTCTGCTTCGATTGTTTTCTTGCGCTCTTTTTTAGTTTCTCTGCATGACTCGTGGAAAGGCTTCTTTCTTCATAACTCAATTTTACTCTCGATGATTCTTCCGAAACTGGCGGAAAATTCTAAACACCAAGTTTCAGCGTCGTTTCTCGCTATTTGCGCTCTTTCTGCGGTACGCCCAATCGCCAGCGCGTAGCGCCGCGCCCCTCCGAAGGAAAAAAAAAGAGAGAAAAGGAAAACCGAAGACTCGCGAATCGTAGGAACTCTTGTGTTACTGGAACCAAACGAAAAAGAGCAAGTAGAAGAGGTGGGTAAATGTTCAAAATAGCAATCGTCGGCGCCGGCCCGGCAGGTGTCTCTGCAGCTGCCCGATTGTTGAAATCAGCCGCGAATAAGGATAGGGGTTCTTGATCTTTCTAGGTGAAGATATTTTATATCTACGATTCAGCATGTATTCCATCCTAGTGTATCTTCAACTTTCGGTCGCACATCTCCTACCCCGCAACTTTGGTCTCCACATAGCGACTTATTTTTATTAATAATTGAGAAAATCAATACAATTCGCAATAATTCCATAAAAGAGAAGAACCACCTGTAGTTCCAAGTCAACCTCTTCGACCGAAGCCTTGTTCCTTGGGGTCTTCTCCGCACTGGTGTTGCTCCAGATCATCCCGAAGTAAAACATACCGCTCAAACCTGGTCAAATGTCGCTGATTTTCCAAACTTCCACTTTTTCGGCGGAGTGAATGTTTCAGACTCGAACGAAAAAGGGATCAAATCCCAGTTTTCGCTGAAAGAACTGATGGAATGCCATGATTCCGTATTTCTATGCAACGGAGCGTATAATGCAAGAAGACTGAAGATCCCAGGAGCCGATTCAGAACGAGTGATAAATGCGCAAAAATTAGTCGGATATTATAATGCAGATGTGATGCAAAATCTTAGCTTTAATCCTTCTCATCTACAAGGTAAGACTTGCGAAAATATACTTTTATAAGATTCTCACTGAGAATTTCTCAGGCAACGTCGGAATAATTGGTGGTGGTAATGTCGCGTTAGATGTCGCACGAGTTCTATTGGAGCCAGAACTTTTACAACCAACTGATGTTAGTAAACATTTCATCGAGCAAGCTCAGAAAGTCGACAAGATCTCCATTTTTATTCGCCGCGGACCATTTGATCTCCCGTGCACGACCCGAGAGCTGCGAGAGCTGATTCATCTCCCGTCGGTTTCGAGAATTATCATAAAAGGCTTAGATGAACCACTCGGAGAATCAGAAAAATACAAAAAGCTCATGAAATCGAGAAAAGTTCAAGAACGGAAGACGAAGCGCCTGTTAAAATTGCTTGCTGAATCAGAAACTGACCAGAAAGCCGGATCGTTCGGAAAAGGAAAAACCGTCGAATTCAACTTCTTTCATACCCCAGAAAATATCTTGGACGCCGACAATGGTGGAATATCTGTAGAGTTTTCTCACCAAGGAAACTCAAGACGTGTTGATCTCTCAGCGCTGGTAGAATCTCTTGGCTACGAGAAAACACCAGTTTCTAACTTCATTACTGATGTTGATACGAAGACAGGACGAGCAAGTGCGTTCGACAGACCGATTTACCTGTCAGGCTGGGCACTTGGCGGGGCGAAAGGAGTTGTAGGTGATTCAACAGAGTCTTCAAGACTCGCTGTTCAAAGTTTATTCGACGACATTGAAAGTGGAACTCTTCAAGCTTTACCAAGACCTGACATCGTCTCATTACCTCATTCTAACTGGGAGAATTGGAGAAAAATCGACGAAGAAGAGCTCCGAAGAGGGCAAGAAAACGGAAAACAACGTGATAAAATTCTTTCAATATCTGAAATGCTCAAGATAACTGAATGAGAACGTATTAAACTGATAATAAACAGGAATAACCAATAAAAAGAGTCTCAATAAAACCAATCGCTGGTTTTAGAATGAGTTTTGGTGGTGAGGGGCTCTTTGATGTATTTTCTGGAGAGTCCGGCGCTTCTGCCGTCGAAGCAAAGACTAATGGAGAAGGAAAGAGAAAAATGGACGATCCAGTCGGTAAAGCCCCATTGCTCTTCAAACCTGTTGATCAATCTGTATTTTAGCAATAATCGACGAGAAAAGACTGAAAGATGATGACGAGGCGGAAATGCGTACTCTTCTTGATTCACTGCCGAAAATCAAAACGGTCAAACTCGACGTTGCTGGATGCTCGCACGAAGTATCCGTTCATTCTAGCGAAGAAGTGCCTGAATTACAAGTAAACACCTTTCTCTGACCTATTGATAATGTTTTTCTAGCCACGAACAGGTCCACCAGCTAGGGAATACAAATTTACTCTTGATCCCTTCCAAGAAAGATCCGTGCTCTGCCTCGACAATCATCAGTCTGTTCTTGTTTCTGCGCATACATCTGCTGGAAAAACGGTCGTCGCAGAATATGCGATTTCTTTGGCTCTCCGAGACAAGCAGCGAGTCATTTACACGACTCCAATCAAGGTTATTCTCCTGCTAACTGAAAGGCTTTATGAAAAATAAATTCAGGCACTCTCCAATCAAAAATATCGAGATCTTCAAGAGGAATTCGTCGATGTCGGTTTAATGACAGGTGATGTGACGATCAATCCGTCCGCATCCTGCCTCGTAATGACAACTGAAATTCTCCGATCAATGCTGTACAAAGGCTCTGAAATTATGCGCGAAGTCCAGTGGGTGGTTTTTGACGAAATTCACTACATGAGAGACTCTGAGCGAGGCGTTGTTTGGGAGGAGACGATCATCTTGCTCCCTGACAACGTTCGATACGTTTTCCTTTCTGCGACAATCCCCAATGCAAAGGAATTCGCCGAGTGGATTTGTCATCTGCATAAGCAGCCCTGCAATGCCGTGTATACGGAGTACCGTCCAACTCCTCTCCAGCACTACATCTTCCCCTGTGGAGGTGATGGACTTCATTTAGTAGTCAACGACAAGAGAGAGTTTAACGATGCGGAGTTCGACAATGCAATGGCTGTATTGAGGTAATTATTCACACAAAACTCGATCATAACTTCAACTCAGAAATGCTGGAGATATGGCTAGGGTTTCTCACGGGAAAATGGTAGTTATCACTTTTTTCTGAAAATTTCATCGTTAGCTTAATTTGACCCGCTGATTCCAAAAATACAAAAATCAGAGGCGCCGGTCGACGTTTTGGTGGTGCAGCGCGCGCTGTCTTGGCGCACTTGGTGCAAGGGAGATTTTTCAGTGAAAATTTCCCAAAATAGTTTTCTATAGGTTTTTGAACAAAGTGAACCCGAAACTAATGGTTATTTTGTTAAATAACAGTTATTATTATACAGCAGTATCTTACAACATGTCGATTTAATTATTTCATGAGATACCACTTCTGAGGTAGGTACTTCTGCTCTGATTCCTCTCGAAAAAATAAGAATAGTCTGCTTTGACTTTTTTGTTTAATCTATGGAAAAGTTCGGATTCCTTCTGCCGAAGGAATATGTTCTTTTTTTTTGAATCTTTAATACTTCTGCAAACCCATGTTCAGAAACTAATTGACAATTAGCTTTTTTCGGCATTTTCGAGGGTAAGCCGCATTATTGACAATGAAATTATCATGTTTTAATCGGAAATCCCCCAATTAATGCATCGAACCACTTTATTTTGTCACCTTCTACAGAAAGGTTCGGACTGCTCTCCGGGGGAGTGAGTAAATATACGCGTTTTCAGGCCAGGCGCTGACCCCGTGCGCGACTCCAGCGCGCGCGCAATGTCAAAAAGTTTTAGTTAAATGCGGATTTCTTGGTGACCGGCTATTTTCGGCTATCCAAAAATTTAAGAGGTGAATTCTTTATGCTTGAGATTGATCATATTCAAAAATCGAGACTGTGTCTGAGTGTGTTCAGTGTTAAAGTGAAGATTTTTCACTAAAATTTCCATTTTTTCGCCTTTTTTTCAAAGAAAACTTAAAATTTGATAGCATATTGTTAATCATCATCCTCGATTTAGTATTGTCCTTAATTTTCATATAAAACCTATGAGAAAAAGTGATAACGGCAATCGCGGTCAGAAGGCGTTCCGAGCCCCGCGCGCTCCCGTGAAAAACCCTAGATATGGCAAAAGGCGACGCTCGAAACAGACGACAACCTCGAGGAGGAACTCAAGGACCAAGCAACATCAAGAAGCTCGTCAAATATTGCCACGAGAACAGCTTCCTACCGCTGATTGTCTTCAGTTTTTCAAAGAAAGATGTCGAAGGTACTAATAGATCTCTAGAACTGATTTCTCCCTTTTTTGTTGATAGCGGAGATTAACACCAAGAAATGCTTCGAGGCCCTCGATCGTGGGAATCAAAAGCATTTCATGCTAGTTTTTGTATGTGAAAGTCTATAATTTATTGACTACAACTGAAGCGCTTATGAGCAGTTGTTGGAAAGGAAGGCAATAAGGTTGGCTCGGTCACCCTTCTTCTTGAGGCCAGCGAAGACCATCTTTGTTCCTAAAAAACCCATTATATCTAGTTCCTTTAAGAACAAATCTTACCGGGAACAAATTTCTTGGGGTTGGTGAGCCACTGCTCGAGGGAAGATTCATCCCAAACGATGCCAGAAGCTAGAATAGATGTTGTCATCTCTCTTTCATAAAATTTAATTTACATTTGATGGCATCAGAGTAGTTGAAGGAGGTCTGGGCGGCGGGCTTGCCGTAGAATCCAGCAAGAGCAGGTCCCTGACCGTGCTTTCCTCCGGCTTCGTAGGAGTGGCACTAGATATCGTTAACTACTGATTTTTTTAATAATGATTTACCTGTTTGCACTTCTGGACAAAAAGCTTCTTTCCCTTGGCTTCAGACATGTTCTTATCTACAAATTTCGATAGTGAAATGTGGACTAGAGCAACAAGTTATGCTGAAAAAGGATTAACCCGGGCGGCCTCCCCCACGGCCATCTGAAACATGCCCTGCAGGGAGATAGGTCAAAATTGCGTAATCTATGAAAAATCGAGCACTTACTTGCGAGCTTGTATCGAACTAACTGAAGTGCTGATAAGCAAAATATCGCAAAATCAGCGATGTTCTAGAAAAAGTTACATAACTCAAAATATTCAAAAGCACTTTTCAGCAAATGCGATGGAAATCCAAAGACAGGGAGGCCTTGACTTCACGACAGAACACGAAAAGAAGCTCATCACGGAAGTTTACAACAATGCCATGGAGTGTCTATCTGACGAGGATCGACAACTCCCTCAAGTAGCAAATATCCTCCCAATTTTGAAAAAGGGAATCGGTATTCACCACGGTGGTCTTCTTCCTATCCTCAAAGAAACCATCGAAATCCTTTTCTCTGAAAACCTTATCAAATGTCTTTTCGCGACGGAAACTTTCGCCATGGGAGTCAACATGCCCGCAAAAACTGTTGTCTTCACATCTCATAGAAAATTTGATGGAAAGGTTGGAAAATTTTCCCGAAACGTAAACTAATCATCCTTTAGGACTTCCGACCTATCAGTGGCGGTGAATATATCCAAATGTCTGGTCGAGCCGGTCGTCGAGGCATGGATACCAAAGGTATCGTCATTCTCATGGTCGACGACCAGATTACGCCCGCCATTGCGAAGGAGCTTCTTCAAGGCAAAGCAGACGCGCTCAACTCAGCTTTCCATCTCACCTACAACATGGTTCTCAACTTACTCCGAGTGGAAGACATCAATCCCGAGTGGCTTCTCGAAAAATCTTTCTACCAGTTTCAGCATTGCAACAAGGTTCCTGGCATGATTAGAGATCTTGATGAGCTCAGCGAGAGTTTGAAAGATATCACTGTTGACGATGAAGAGTCCGCCACCAGCTACTACAAGCTTCGACAGCAGATTGAAAGACTCGGCCGACAAATGGACCAGATTATTCTTTCGCCAAAGCATGTGCTTCCATTTTTGAACCCAGGGCGATTGGTCAAAGTCAGACATGGAAAGAAGAACTTCGGATGGGGAATAATTGTCAACTTCAAGAAACAGAAAGAAACTGGACCCGATGAGGAACCGATTTATCGCGTCGACGTCATGGTAAACTGCGATAAGGAGTCGATCAAGAAGACTTCTACTGATCTCGCCCAGCCTGCAGAAGGTTAGTTATCAATTGATGTTGCCTTCTCTGAAAGCGCATTTTTAGGATCTGATGGAACAATGGAGGTCATCGGCTTTTCACTGAAAGACTGCCTATCATCACTGAGTTGCATCCGCCTTATGATTCCACAAAAACTTACTGGAGCAGATGAGCGACGAAAATGCCGAGACCAGTTGAAAGAAATTCAGCGGCGATATCCTGATGGCCTTCCACTGCTTGATCCAATCGAGGACATGAATATTATTGGTAGCTGTCTTTATTAAAGAGTGGCCTCGTTAAAATTTGATTCAGATCCGAAAATCACGGAAATAATTCGAAAGATTGAAGCTTACGAAAAGCGTCTTTTCACACACCCACTTCACGGAGGGCAAGATACAGAAAACCTTCTTTCTCAAGTCGAAAAGAAGCAAAAAGTACTGAGTGGAATCAAAGACAAGAAGAAGGAACTGAAGAAAGCCAAGCAAGTTATCCAGCTGGACGAGTTGAAAGCCCGCAAACGAGTTCTCAGAAGACTTGGTTATGCAACGGATGCTGATGTAATCGAGACGAAGGGTCGCGTCGCCTGTGAGGTTTCAACTGCTGATGAGGTAGAAAAATGATTGATGATGATCTCTATTAACTTTTTGCGTAGCTTCTTCTCACGGAAATGATTTTCAATGGAATTTTCAACACAATGACTGTGGAACAGTGCACTTCGGTACTTTCCTGCTTGATTTTCCAAGAAAAGGGTGATCCACCGAAACTAGCGGAGGAGCTTGCAGCGCCATTGAGAACCATGCAAGAATGTGCCAAACGAATTGCGAAAGTTTCGATCGAATGCAAATTAGATTTGGAAGAGGAAGAATATATCAAGGTTAATTTTTCACTGCTATTCTAATGAAACATTATTTTAAGCAAATTAACCCCAACCTGATGGATGTTGTTGATGCTTGGTGTAAGGGAGGAACCTTCAAGCAGATTGTTGAGCTTACAGAAGTGTACGAAGGATCGATTATCAGAGCAATGAGAAGACTGGAAGAGCTCTTGCGGGACATGTGTCACGCTGCGAAGGGTATATTTTATATCAAAAAGGCACATCTAATGTTTTTAAGCTATCGGAAATGAAGAGTTAGAGGCAAAGTTCACGCAAGGAATTGAAAAGATTAAGAGAGATATTGTTTTTGCTGCCTCACTCTATTTGTAGATGAATCGTTCAGAAACTGCCAGACACACTTACAGTTAAACGAAGTAGAAATAAAAAAAATAAGTTAAAAAGAATGTTTTCGCTCGACGATGAAAGGTTTCAAGTCTTTGGAGCATGCTCCCTTTTGCTTCTCGCAAAGATGACCCTTATGTCGCTGATGACAAGTCGACAACGAATTAAAACGGGGAAATTTGCAAACAAAGAGGACTCTTACTTCGGAGACAAGTCAACACCCGCCAATTTGAAGGTAACTTTATTTAAGCAAGCATATTAGTTAGATCTTTTTTGAATCCAAGTTTGCCAGTCATTCTGATTAATCTCGGTAGTTCCATACACTGTTGAGTAATTTTATCGTACTCCAGGGGAGTGGGGTCCCGGTCCAATCCTTTCAGATATTCTGAATAAAAATTAATTCTTGAAAAAAGAATACTCCTACCTTCTTCGCAGCGAAAATATAAATCGTGTGCAATAGTAACTCTTTCGCTCATAATTCCTGCGTTTGCTAATCCAGCAATAGATGATAAGATTGTGGAAAATTTCATTTTGCTGAATTTGAGCTCTCAGCATCTTATATACCATCGTTTTATTTGTCTGACAAGTATTTATATTTTTAAATATGCATTCCGCTCTTACATGCTATAAAAATTGGACAGGTAGCATCTCTTAGACGTTGAAAAAGCAATATTGCTTTTGTAACCCATGTTCAGTATCGACTTGCGTTTTGCTAACATGGGATAGTTTCCTACATGCTTTCCAATACCAACCCCAACATTTCCTGACAGTGAAAGCAAGTAGAAAAGCTTTGAGTAAACTCTAACACATAGCGTTGTTTCAGTCTGACAGCTATTTTGACAGCTAAGCAATCATAAGTCCTCTCAAACTCTTCACGCCATCACTTGAAATTTCAGGAGTCTCTCAAAGCCAACGATGAAGTCGAGCGAATCCGTCGAGCGCACATGAACGACATGGAGAACATTTACCCCTTCATTCTCATCGGCTTTTTCTACTGTCTTACAGATCCGAATTCGAACACCGCCAAGTTCCATTTTATAACATTCTTGATCGCGCGAGTACTGCACTCCATTGTCTACATTAACGCTATCAAGCAGCCTGCGCGGGGTATTTGTTTCTTCGTGGGAATTCTTGTCAATGCGTCCATGATTTTTCAATCGATCGCTCACTACATGTAGAGTCTACATTGTAGGCCCCAACACAGGCATCTTCAATAATTATCTATGATTAACAATCCACCATTATCCATTTAAAGCCTAAGCTTCGTAAATATTTACTCGACTGATAAAGACCGAATTCTTCCTTGATTCCTGAAAAGAACGAAGTCAGGCAAAATAAATTCCAATACACGAAACTCTTTTATTATCATTCTATTTGGCAGGTACCGGAAATTGATAAGCAAAATTGCATTTGCATTGTGGCGATGGACACCCTTGATCGGCACACTATCATTCTGAAAGCTGCTTCGATAAACAGATCCAGGCTTAACATAAGTTAAACAATAGCGTCTTTTGTGCTAAGCGCTAACCAAATGGCCCAGGTAAAAAGAGGTTCCCTAGGGCACACCCAGGGAAACACACAGTTCTTCTGGGCACACACTGTGCTACTAAACGGTAAGCAATTACTTCAATATTGAAATGCCCAAACACTTGCGCCTCCAGTGTACTTTAACTTAGTAACGCGCTATTTGGACCGAGATTATGATCACACAATTAAAAAGTGCTATGAAAACATAGAGAAACATGTATATTACAGAGAGTTTCTAGAACACGAGGAAATGAAGACTGTTTGTAAAAAGTAGGAATCAGTTTAAAAAGTGTCTTCAAATGGAACGGCTGCCAGGAAAGGGTCCATTTTTCAATAAAAATGGGTCGCTTTGATTTCAAAATATTTTCTTGCCTATAAATGAGCCCTGATAAAGTTTTCGTGCGCCTTCGGCCAACTGAGGCTGTTCAGGCTGTTAAAAAGGCAAAAAACTGTGTTGTAATCGAAGATGAATGCGAGTTCGAGGCAACCGGCGTCCTCGACAATGCTTCCCAAGACGAGACTTTCAAAGCTGTTGGTCGTCCTCTGGTTGAAGCAACTCTTCGAGGAATTTCTTCAACTCTTCTAGCTTACGGTGGCATCGGATCGGGCAAGACCTATTCCCTCTTTGGCGGAAAAGTCAATCACGAGCGCGGCATCATCCCTCGAGCGCTGGAAATGATCGTTCAGAAGATGGGATCGGCTCAGATCCAAGTCTCTGCTTATGAAGTCAGATCTACGGATCACATTGTTGATCTATTAACACCAGGGCCCATTGACTTGGTTACGTGTACTGTTGGCGGGCAGCTTAGAGATATTTCAAGCTACCCGTTGAAAGATGGTCAATCTGTCAGGTGCGTTTTTTATTCATTTTCATTTTTCATAAGTTTTTCTGAAGGGACATCATGAAACTGATCGAAACCAACCGAACAATCAATAGTCACCAAATGACTTCAATAACGATACTCCAGCACGATGAAGCCGCGGGAGAAACGATCAAATCTCAACTTCTCTTTGTTGATCTTGCATCTGCGGGCCGGAACTCGGTAGTGTCTCGGCAACTGTCTCTTCTCGAGCACGTTGTTGTTACACTTGGCTGCAAGCGGGTATGTTAATGTTTAATATTGAAGAAGTTGACTCTAATGTGAAAATAGGGAACGCGAGTGCCATACAGAGAATGTCGCCTTACTCACACTCTCCAGGCCTCTTTATCTTCCGAAACAAACACAGCCCTCCTGTGTACTCTTCAACCTGACAAGAAACTTTTGTCAGAAGCTCTGGCAACAATCCGATTCGCTTCCAGAGCCTCAAAGATGCCAATCTCCCGAGAAGTCCGTGACCGCGCGCCAGATCCATTCCTCAAGGTTGCAGAACTCAACAAGGAAATAGAAACTTTGAAGAGAGAGCTATCCGTTCAATCGCTACTTACTCGCGGCAAAAGCACAATGGGTGAGTACTTTTTCCCTGTCTCAATTTGCTGCTGAATTTCTGAGTGGCTTGACATTTTGGCGTTATCACAACGATTAGGGCCTTCACTATGAACGTAGTAAAAGTTCAGTTCCTCAAATTTGCCTTGGTGTCATTGAAGTCTTCCGTGTTTACCTTGTCTCTTCCGGCTTTTTGCTGATGTTTAACTTTAGGCATCGAGCCGTTGAACGCGAATCAGATTGCAGAAGCTCAGCGACAAGTGGAAGGTAAGCTCTTTCTTTAATTTTTAGCTGATGTTTCGAAAAAAGTAACGTCATAAAGGCGGCTAACAAAGCTCCTTTTATATGCTCTTTTCAGAATATCTCGCTGGCGGGCAGTACCCTGATGTGATTTCAAACAGACAACTCTGCGCCGTATTTACAGCCTTTAAACAAGTCCTCGCGAAGGTATCCGAAGAGATGAAGCCGAAAGGAGCGCCCACACCAGTTGAAGATACAAAAGGAAATAAAAGTGCAAAGACAAGTGCTAAAGGTATTAATAGCCTAAAAAAACTGTTATAATTTTTCATCTCATACATTTTTAACGTTTATTGAAAACAAAATTGGATGAAAATTCATGGTTTAGTGACCAGACCAGCATCAAGAGCCTCTGTGAAGTCAAGGCTGAGCGGGAGTAAGAAAACTATTTCGAAAGAAATTTTGGAATACCAAAATTTATCACAAATCAAATGATCGAATAATTTTTAGTCGTCAAAAAAAAAAATAATTTTCGCTAAATTCTGATCTTGTTTTTAGGAAATTCTGGAAAGCAGAAGAACGATGCTGATGATAAACCAGAAACTCCTACCCCTAAGTCTGCCAAGAGAGGAGATAAAGGCAAAAACGACAAAAAAGAAGCTTTGGATAAACGAGCATCTGCTTCGAAGGTCGCGCCTCAGACTGAGTCCACCCTCAGTGATGAAATCGAAAAAGATGCTGGCGCGGATGAACATCCTGAGCCGCCAGAGAAGTAAAGATCCTCTTTTTCTGACCGTTATTGAAATTTTTGTTTAGGCAAGTGTCGTATAAAATGTTCCGCGAAGGAGAGGGACGAGTTGTGGTCCGACTCTTGCGCGATGCCGAAGTCCAAGCCATTAATTTGGAAAAAGTCTCACAGGAACAAGCCGAAATTTATAATGACAGGATAAAGATCCGAAACGAACTCAAGGTAAACGATTATAGCCGATATTATCTAACATAAATTCAGCGCAAAGTCAGAAATACTCCTGATGAAGTACTCCCCGATGGCCGCCCCGTCATTACTGAGGATAAATTAGCTGATATTCTCAAGCTTAAGAGTTTAAAACAGGAGCTCACCGACGCGGAGAAAAAATTCCATGTGTCAAAGGCTAAGGCTGAATACTGCCGAGATCAGGCGAGAAAGGTACCTTTGTAATTGTTTTACAGGATACTTTACTTTTTGATAGATCGCAGAACGAGTCGTCATTGAATTCGCCGAGTGGGAAAAAAGAACCTTCGGACTTGAAAGCAAAACTCCAGCTCAGGAAGCATGAAGACCTCACTTGTAAAGAACTCTCTTCTTTCTGACTCATTGTATATGCACATCTTCATATTTTTACAATAAGAGCTATATTTTTATAAAAATATCTCATCTATTTCAAATGTCAGAATGTCGATTTCGGATGATGCTCCAAATATGGTCGTTTCTGGTGAGACCACGCTCTCCGAATCGATGAGGATGATATCGCCCTTGTCGTCAGCAGGTGGCCAAAGAAAGAAGAAGCCAAGGACTCCGAAATCGACTGCTTCGACCCCCGCTCTGTTCAATTCGAATGTGCCGTCAGAGAAACCAGCGGACAAAGATGGTTTGCTCAACATTGCCGGTATCTTCCAGTCAATTTTCCCAGACTTGTCAGAGAACAGGTAAGCGTACTCTTCCATGATTTCAATAACGTTTTCCAGCCTTGGAGAAAAACGAAGAATTCTCCTGAAACAAGCTGAGACTTATGACCAACTGAAGAAAGTCGACAAGAAGAAGCCGAAAAAGGGAGCAAAGGAGAGTGCGATGGTTCAAAACATCATTCAAAACGACGTGGATACGGATGAAGAGTGGCGACGGGAGATGCTTGAGTACTTACGCAACGCGACAAACGAGTACGAAGAGCATGAAAAAAACCTCACCCGAGCTGAACAGTATATCACTGAAGCTCGTGGTCGAGCAGCCGCTTCCGAAAAGCGTAGCCGTCCAAATAAATTGACGCCAATTCAAGATTCTGTTTTGCCCAATTTCTTTGATGAAAAAGCATTCGCAGGCGCGCATTTGCCAAGCTCAATTTTACTCCCATCGCAATTTTATCCACCAGAGCCAGAGCAGGATGAAACCACGATTCCGAAAAAGACCCCCAAGTATCTCGAAGGAACGCAGAACACGAAAGCGAATGCAAAATCAAGAAGAAATGTCCCTAAGGTCGTCTATTCTTTTGAATATGAGTCGCAGCTTTCTTCTGATTACAAGCCTTCCCCGACTAAGAAAGCTCAACGACCAAAAGCTGAAGTCAAGGATCGTCCGGTCAAGCCAATGACGGAACCATCTGTTACATGCCGTGGCCTATCCCGCAACGACGAAGAAGAACACCGACGACTAGCTAATCAAGTCAAAAAGATGCAGCAAGAGCAGTTCGATTTCCTCAAGAATCCACGAAGCGAGGCTCCGGTCAGAGAAGATGTCTTCGTCGCTGACCCTCCAGAGATCTACTTTAGACAGTGGGAGGTCGGCATGGTATTGGAAACAATTGTCGAAGTCAGAAATCAAGATAAAGTCACGCGAACCTGCACTGTGCTGCCTCCGGAGCATCCTGCGTTTCATCTTGGACTTGGAAGATATCCTTCTAAGGATGGGCGTATTGGACCTGGATTGTCAGTTTCTTACAGAGTCCAGTTTATGCCCGAGACCCTTTCCGATGAAGAGACCCACCTTGAAGTTCGTCACCAAGCAGGATCCTTCAAGATCCCGATCAAAGCGATTCGCGACAAGCCAGTTCTTGAATTCCCAGAACCAATCGACACCGGATACTGTCTGGTCAACGGATCGCTTGAGCAATCGATAATGGTCAAGAACAAGGGTGGGGTTGGCCGATTCTGCCTTGTAAAAAAGTCCGACTGGCCAAGTGCAAACTATAGACAGTCGTTACAGGCAAATTACCATACGATCGGCCCGTTTACTATCACCCCCGTCATGTGGCTGGATGAGTTGGCAACAGGACAGTCAAAGGAGCTAAGAGTACTGTTTGCGCCGAAGGCACCTGGTGCATTTGAAGAGAGCCTGCTTCTTACGTGCGATAACTGTCAGACAAAAGAAATAACGATCAAGGGAGTTGCCGAAGAAGTGAATGTGAAAGTGTCAGTCGAGAGTACTGAGCGTAAAATCGGCGACCTATTCGATCCCTTTTCAACGGATAGAATCAAATTCCAGGATATCAATCCACGATCTTCCAGCACCGTCACTTTCGAAATCGCTAATGATTGTCATTTGCCGTTATCGTTTGGCTTGGCACTTAAACAACCAGATCTCGTTGCGTATACAGATGAAGAGACGACGCAAAGGACGCATAGAATAGAAGATAATACATCCCCATTCTTTGCGAATATCCCGACTGGAACCATTGCTCCTCATGAACGCCTTCAAATTGAACTTACATTCGCGCCGGAAGAAGTTGGATCATTCCACAGCGTTTTCGAAGTGGTGGTCTTGGATATTCCTGGTTACAATCGATATCTAGCCGCAGAAGTTGAAGTTGTTGGAAAATGCATTCCTATTGTTGGAAGTATTCTACCACCGATGATGGATATTGCTGGGGAAATCCCTGCCGGATTGAGACTAAAAAGACAGTTTCAAATGATCAACATGTCATTGGGTGACTTGAGCTTCCAGTGGGAAGTCAAAAGTGGACCTTGTTCTATTGAGCCTTCTTTTGGTACGATTCCTGGACGACAGATGGCTCCTCTTCAACTCTGCGTCGAAGCCGAAACGCCCGGTCCGATGGCTGAAAAGCTCGTCTGCTACATAGATAATGGCGATCCGATAGAACTCGACGTCCGCGCCGTCATCAAGCCACCGCTGATAAAAATCGACCAGCCGAATCTGCAATTTGGAATCGTCGAAGTCGGCAAGAAAATGATTACTACATTTACGATTGACAACAGGAACCCAGTACCCGCACCATGGAGTATTACCATCAACCATCCAGATGTGCGAACGAGTGTAACATCTGGAACGCTTGGACCCCTGGAAGAGATTGAAATTCAAGCCATTTGGGCGCCTAGCTCAGAGTATTCTCTCGAAGGATCGGGACTGAAGATTTCCTCAGCTAATAATATCTCCTTGGACTTTTACGGCGACTCGCTGAAACCAGTTGTGAATTTTACAGTGCGAAAATTGGACATCGGTGAAATCTACGTTGGCGTCGCGGAAAAGTTTTCAGTCGAATTGGAGAACGTATCCCTTGTTCCTGCTCATTTCCAGCTCATCCCAGCTAACTTCCTTCCATGCGTTCCAGAAGGAGTTGAATTCTACTTCTCCTCTTCATCCGGTGTACTGGAGTCAAAAGAAAAAATACAAATAGAAGTGGAAATCATCGGTAGAAAAGCAATCATCTTTAAAGACTTCATCCTTGCGTGCGAAATATTCAACAGTAATAATCCAACATTTATCGAAATCGCCGGTCAGGTTCAGCCACTTGCCGTTCAAACTTGGACAAGCTACTCCAGTGATCAATTGAAGCTAAAATTCCCAATCGGAAAGTTGTCAGCCCAAAAGATCTTCATCAAAAATCTGACCGCAATCAGAAGTTCAATCGAAGTCAAACCGAAACTATTGAAGGGCAAGAATCCAAAGATTAGACTTCACACAAACGAGTTTGACTATATTCCCGCGGCGGAGAAAGAGAAATATCAACTCCTTAGAATTGGATCGGCATCCTTGGCGACAGAAACGTCCCTGACTTATCGTGAATTCGGAAAAGAGATGCACAGTGGGTCGAAGTTCGGCGCTTCAATTATCTCATATCCTGAGAGCTGCGAATTGGGACCATTTGAGACGAAGGAAGTAGACATCATCGCCAGTGGAAACTCGTGGGGAACATACAAGGTAATTTTTCGTGTTGCGTGAGATCAGTAGTTGTTTTATGTGAGGTTTGATTACACGGGCCGAGGCCTCAAAATTGCAGGAACACATTTGACATCATTTCTGCCTACGATATTCTCAAATTTTGTCCGAGAGCTCAAATCTTATTGGTTCTTATGGTCTTTCTTTAGGACAGCATTCTCATAAATATCGGCGAACTCGATCCGGTTGAAATCGCGATAACAGCAACGATAGATGATGTTCCAATAACTGTTCCTTCTCCAATCGTACGCCTCGGAAAGATGCCGCTTGGAGCAAAAGATCCAGTCAAGAGAACCACGCCGATCACAAACAAGGCGAATCACCCTGTCTCTGTTCGATTTTATGTTCTTTCTGAATTCGACTACTCCGAGTTCAAGAGCAGCGGCATTATTCCAGGAGAGTTGGATGAGGATCAAGAAGTTCAGTTTGAAAACGATCCGTCTCCGTGGCCGGTGAAAAGACAAGCTGTCAATTTTACCGTCCCAGATATGCTTAATTTCAAGCCAAAACAAAGTCTCACGTAAGAAAGGATAATAGAAAAAGTCCTTTATCATCGTTTTAGTCTTCCCATTGAATTTGAACAACACGAAAACCAACAGCCTGGAGAAATCTCTGCCTATGTCATCGGCATCTTGAGTCTGCCCCTGAAAGCCCGTGGTGATGGTGAAAACTTCTACAGAAAGACTGGCACTTTTGGACCAGCTTTTGAGCTCAATCTTAGAGCATCTCTTGACTGGGCGAGCTTCCAAATCGAACAAATTGCTGCTCCAGATGTAAGTTCTTTAGCTAATGCTTGTTTATTCAAATTATTGTTTAGTTTATTGAAAACTCTGCTGATATCATTAGCGGAAATTACGAAAGAGAAAAGCAATTTTCCGTTTTCAACACATCTGGAATGGCTGCAAGTCTTCACCTAACAATCGAGAAGCCATTTTTGGTAAGATTTTTTTTTTGATTTTTTACTGATTAAAATTCTAGCTCAATGGAGATCTATCTGAAAAGACAATTAGTCTCAAGCCAAATACCCGCGAAGTTCTGACAGTAAATCTGGCAATCCCGGACGAAGTTATTTACCAGCAAAAGCCAAACGAATACTTTTCCTTCGATGAGGAGAGTCATACGATGTCTGCGACTGGAGAGCTTCGAACTGTTGGTTTGTCGAAGAATGAAACGATTCTGTGCAGAGCGAGAATTTCGTATCCGATCGTAAAGGTCAACAAGACAGAGTTTGACTTTGGAACTTGCTTTTTGGGAGATGTTTTCAAGGTAAAAATTTAACATAAATCAACAGCTTTGAAAATCGTTCTAGCTCGACATCTGCATGGATAATTTATCAAGCTGCGCAACTCCTTTCCAATTCATCCCACTGGAAAAGAGCAACTTCTCCGTGTCACCTATTTCTGGTACTCTTGAAGGAGGAAAAGTGCTCACCGCCGAGATCAGCTTCCAAGCAGACTGCGAGATTGGCTACGCTGGTTCTTTCGAGCTTCATTTTTCGAACAAAGTCGTGAAATTCTCCTGCCGCGGCGCTGGTACCCTCGATTCTGCATATTGTAACCAGTTCAATTAATTCTGATTATTTTTCTTTTTATACCTAATAAACTATATTTTTATAAACAAGACAATTTCCGGAGATTGTAGACGAGAATAGTTTCATCGAAAAGGAAGTTATCTTAGACAATAAGTTTAAGGCGTTTCTTGTTATATTATAATTATGAAAGGTCCCACAGGTTTATCACCTTTATTTGGCCTGATCTTCACGGTTTAGCAGCATGAAAGGCATGAGGTCATAAGGAAGGTTTCCCGTCAAAATTAGAACATGTGAGAAGGGGGCGGTGGACCTTGCCGTCCGGTATCATTCCGATGGGACCATATCTATTTGGACTTGTGGTCAGCAACTTGTCAGACCAAATGTCAATGTAGGTCATTTTCGGTTAGAACTGAGAACTTTTCATACTGACTAATTTGGGGAATTATATTTATTTAATGCTGGCCCAGGATTCGTGGGTCACGGTCGGAATATATTCATGTCCTCTTATCAAAGAGTTCCAGACTGATTATCTTTCTGACAGTAAGATATTGCTGATGTTAATTTATCACTGTCCGCGCCCCTCACATGCATGTTATTTTTCCTCCTCCTCATGACCCCCGGCAACTTGCATTTACGTCAATGAATTGCAACGCAAATATTTCACAGAGAAACCGAACTCAGCAACTCTCACTTGCCCGATCTTTTTAGAAATTGGGATGAGGTTTAAAGTTTTAATCCCTTAATGGAACCTGAACATTCAAGTTTATGAGAACAGGCCATATGAAAGTTAAATTTCCTTTGTATAAATAGCTAATCGACCTATGATCGGATGCACTCGGAGAGAGATTATTTCGATAACCAAGCTGTCTTAATGACTTTACGAGCATTTTAATTCGGCGCTACGAGAAGCTTCGATCGCCCTCGGATGCGCCTTTAAAAACTCGGATCCCAAGCTACCTCGCTCACTAGAAAACTATCTCAAAAAGAAGTTGTTAGAATTTTCTTTCTCTGACGTAAATTTCCACTTGCCACCTACGTCCACTTGAGGATTATCCTGGGCATTTCGTCAAGCATTGAACTCGCTATTGAAATAATAGAGAACTAAATTGAAGATTTTAAAATAATAAATCAGGTTAGACATCTTTTTCATCATATAATCTAAAAGCATTTAATTAAAAGAAACGAATAATTTTCTTTACCTTATTTGATCAATTGTTTTTTCTACACAAAAGCGTTTACAGTACATTTCAAATAAAATTTATAATATAGTATTTATAGACAATGGAAGTCGAAGGAAGCCTTGCCGGGCGCGAGTTAGTTTCGCTGCCGCAAAGTCTTTTCTCCCGGATTGCGATAAAATCGTTGGATCTCTCCAGGAACCAAATCCATGAAGTCCCAATTGAGCTCAGCCACTTGCTCAATCTGAAGACTCTCAACTTGTCAAAGAACAAGTTGGATGATAAATCCTTCCCGCCTGTTTTGGAGAATCTTGTCTTTCTTGAAGAACTCAATTTGGCCGGGAATAATCTTACTGAAATTCCCAGCTTTGTGCTTCATCTTCCAAGACTAAAGGTTAGTTCTACCATAGAAGCTTAAATAAACGATTGATTAGGTACTGAAGCTGGCTGAAAACAAAATCACATACATCCCTTCCGCACTCTCAAAAGTCACCACCCTAGAACGACTCTACCTCGGCGACAATCAACTTTCTTCAATCCCTCCCAAGGTGATTTATCTAGAAAACGATGTGTTCCCAACAGCTAAATTAGAGGTTTTAGATCTCCGACTTGACAAATTTGCGACTTCTCTCGCTCGCCAATAATAAAATCACCAACGTCCCGGAGACAATGAAAGATATGGAGAATTTAATATGCCTCCAGTTACATAACAATCGCATCAACTTTTTGCCACGAGGAATTGTCGATTTACAGAATCTTGAGGACATATCTCTTCGGTAAGAAACTTCATCAATGCCCTCCTATAAATCTCCTTTCAAGAGGAAACCCGTTGATCAACCGTTTTGTCCGAGAGATCACTTACTCCCCACCTTCCCTTCTCGAGCTTGCCGGACGATCAGTGATACACCATCAACTCGACTTTTCAAAGCTTCCCGTAGTTCTGAAACAACGCCTCTCCCATGCCAAGTGCTGCCCGAATCCAAACTGCGATGGAGTCTATTTTGATGACCTCTATCGACAGGTACACTTTTTCCCAAGAAATCAAAGGTCATCAGAATTTTCTTTTAGATAAAATTTGCTGATTTCTGTGGTCGATATCGAATGCCCTTGCTTCAATTTTTATGCTCGCCGCAGTGCATGATGCCGGAAACTGACGACTCGAGGTAAAAAAAAAGATACAAACACGCCTATTTTCGAAATTTAACAACGTCAATCTTTCATCAATGATTAAAAACAATTTTAGTGCTTCTACCGACGACGAAAGCTATAATCCACGAACAATGAGAAGGGTTCTTCTTGGATAGGATCCAGCGATTTTTGCCACTTTCTTATTTACTGTACCGGATTTTTCTGTATTTGCAATAAAATAATTGACGTTAAAATGCAGCCCTGAAAGTCATGAAATAGATAGCGCTACTCACAAAATATATGCTAGAATGTGCGACAAGTGGGAGCCTCTTATCATGATTTTCGGGCCTACTGGTGTTGGCAAATCACAGCTTGGCATAGAAATTTCAAAGAAATATAACGGAGAGGCAGCGTTTCAAAATTTTATAATTGAAAACTACGAATTTTGAGCTATTTTGAGCGCATTAAAGGTTATTTCAATGGATTCTATGCAGGTTTATGACGAGCTCGATATTCTCACGAATAAAGTGACGACCGAAGAAGCAGAGGGAATCCCCCATCACTTATTGTCCATCAAGTCGGTGGAAAAACAATTTAATGTTCGTGATTTCATTCAAAGAGCTGATGAGTTAATAGCAGACATCCGTAGCCGAGGAAAATTACCACTTCTTGTTGGAGGAACAACCTACTACGCGTTTTCCTTTTTCCTCAGATCAAGCAATGCGTCTTTAACCAAAAACGAAGAGATAATGGACGAAATTGAGCTCATCCGGAGCTCTTCGCTAGACTCAACAGAACAAGAATCAAATTTATCCGACCTGCTCAAACGACTCGACCCAGAAGCATACAAGCTTGTCTGGAACAACCCGAAGAAGATAGGAACCTACTTGGAGAGCTACGCTTCTCATGAATCGATCATTGAGCGCAATAAAAACTCAAAAGTTGTTCATGAAGACACTCTCATCTTTTGGATATCAAGTGATCGAAAGGTTCTCAATGAAAGGATCGACAAGAGAGCGGATGGAATGGTGACAAAGGGGTTGCTAGAAGAAATAAAGCAGTTTGAAGAGAAGTATGGCGTAGTGATGGGTTCGTCGAAATACATTGTAATCAAAGATGAGAATCTTTCGCGACCCAAATAAAGAACGTTTTGATCAGACTCAATTTGCTTCGATTGGATTAAAGCAACTACGCCCTCTTATCAAGAGTGATGCAAGGTTAGTCGTTCTCGTTTATCATTTCATCATTTTATTGAGAAATTATGACTAGTAGTTGCAGACAAGAAAATGTCGAGGCGGCAGAGCAGGGAAGACTTTCCAGCGATTGAAACCTTCGCGCACTTTTCGCCAGGCTTGGGCATTTTGGGCGGGTCGATCACGAGTGCATTTTGGATCTAAGAACTCAATTGATTTCTTTATCAAAATAGCATAAGAATACTTAGAAAGACATTAGATCTGGGATCGCGGCAATCTTTCCATCTCGTTTCCATTTCTCTGTAATAGACTCGACATCCTTCCATGACTTCTTCTGAGGCATATTCAGGGGCAGGCGGGCAGTAGCAGGTTACCTCAGTGCAGTGCTCGTGATCTTATAAGATATTCTTAAAAAAGGCCAGATCATCAACTATGAATTACCTTCTTCAAGTTTGCCCGGGTGCAGTTTATGAAAAGTAATGCCCAACTGATACCAACAAGTAAACATCGTCGGGCAAGAAGTGCTATTTACTGCAGATTCAACTGGCAAAGAACAGGTCGATCCACTTCCTTGGATCCAACCATGAGATGGCCACTAAATCTCTATAAAATAGGATTCCAAGGATTTTTCAGCTACCTGAAACACGGCAAAACATTTCGCGATAAGAAAAACTATCAGCTTCATAATTTGCACTCTTTCTAAAACGAAATTTGTCTGGAAGTGTCACTTGCCAAATTGACCTCCCTTGTCAACCCAAGTCCACGACATAGCGCCCCGATTCTATTATTGGGAAAGCGCCAATTTTCCATGTTTAGTAACCAAGATCGCGAAAGATGCATTGGCGCCCTGAAAACAGTCACCAAACGATACGCCGCGCAACAGGAAAAATACATCAAAAATAAGTTTTGTCATTCAATTAGGCCGCCTAAATTACCGCCTGTCTATCAACTTGATGCTACGGATATATCAAACTGGGTAAAAAACCCAATCCACGAAGTAGTCAATCCGAAATTCAGAACGAAAATGTCCGGGACAAAGCTTTCTCCGGAGTTGACGAGTACATGGATCGTAAATCCCCCGAGATAAGCGTGCATAAAGGTCAAAAGTCGCCTGGTAGTTGCTTGTCGTCTTTAATGAAGTTTTCAGTGAATGATGAATCGATTTGTGACAGTATTGAGGACTACTTCAAACGTAAAATTGGAATGAATGTGCTTGAACGATGCGATGACTGTGATGTTACAGGAACTGTTCTTGACTACTGTAGCAGTATTTCTACCGACTCAAAGGGAGGACCCAATCAAGAACAGAGAAAGTGACACACGATCAGATGAAAAATCATACAGAAAGTAGAAGGCATCAAAAACGCGTAAGGGGCCTGCGAAGAAAAGCCGAAAATCTTGCGAAGAGGGATTCGCTTAAACTGCAAAAGTCTTCCGTTTGAAAATATACCTGCCTTGTTCCGTGGAAGCTCGTTCTCTTCAATTGAAACATTTCAAATTGAAGCTAAAACTCGTTTTATTGAACTTTCAATTGTTTATTTACTAACAATATGGAGCAGAGAATGATTTTGAGTCAGTATAACAACGGTTTGATTGCTTTTACAGTAAATTTTCTGGATTTTTAATGATTCGATTTTCGACGAAGCGAAGGGTGTGCTCGATGATTATGAAGAACGACAGCGAGTTTCAATTTTCATTTTGGAGTTTGGAACAAGCGTTTTTGAATGCATTTTATTGTTTTCTAAAAACAGATGAGCACGGAGAGTGGTGGGTAGTTGAGTTACCATTGTAGGAATCAATGATTTCGAAGATGGTTATTTGAAGAAGGAAACTTTAATCTCGTCGGCGTTTTCGCTCTTTTTCGTTTTCTTTCTTTGAGAGGATGATGAGGATCTTTCGGAAGAGGGAGACGAAGTCGATGAAGAGATCGAGCGAGTGGTGGATGAAGTCTCGGTCGCCGGCTTCGTATCGGGCGACGATGAGCTGAGTGTCGTAGCAAACGAAGCCGGACATGACGCAAACTCCGCCGTACAAAAGCATATCCTGTACTCCAGTGCTGAATATTCGCTAGTGTCTGACTTCAGAAAGCGTTTTCCTACCTTCCGATAAAGAGGTTCATGAGAGAAATGACAGCCATTGAGAGCAAGCAGGAGCTGAGCATGGAACCGAGGTAGAGCATGCTTCGCTGTTGGGTCAAAAGAGCGCACTAGAATTGAGAATAATGAGGAATTACGAGGTTTTGACGTTTTCTTACGAGAGAGAAGGCGATGAAGACGGAAGCAGTGAGGCTCAAAGCGGTTGGAACGAGAGCAGGGTTGATTCTTGTGGAAAATTCAAGAAGAGGTCGGAGACCCGCGCCGGAGAGAACACCAAAGGCCATCAGCTTCACGAGACGGTCTTTCTGGGAGGTTTTGTTCGTTGCTAGAAAGAGGGATATGATGATGGAAGGAGCTGTTGATTTTACCGATGTTGTAGATGAGGTACATGCTTCCGAGCATGTTGATCCAGACATTGGCGAGAATTGGAACGATATGAGCGAGAATAGAGCCACCAGCAGCTGCGAGAAGGGTCAAAGTCAAAGCGGAGTAGACTTTT
This sequence comes from Oikopleura dioica, assembly GCF_907165135.1. Lineage (NCBI taxonomy): Eukaryota > Metazoa > Chordata > Appendicularia > Copelata > Oikopleuridae > Oikopleura > Oikopleura dioica. Next base: position 12,105,544 of record NC_137291.1, read on the forward strand.
TTCAAGTGTTGTCGGGTGTCACTTCGGACTAAAAGCAGAAAATGAGGAGACGGATACGAGGAAAAATAATGAAAAGAAAACTTACTGAATCCTGGAGGCCTAATTACAGCGATAGCCATTATTTTTTGAGTGTGAAATTTATTTACGAAGATAAATTGGTAGTTTTCATTTGTTTTTTTATGAAAAATCATTTGGAAAATTTCTAGAGAAGACTTACGGTGACTCATTGTAAAGATCTTCTCCATACTGGGTTGAGCCCTATTCATAAAGTCCATCATCTTCACTTCCACTCAATTGTCTAAAATAATAAAATTGTTCTTCTCCTGGTCTCTCTAACTTTAGGGCAATAAAACTGAACTCGAGAAAGAAAAACAGCAAAAAAAGTGGAGAAAGGCCACGTCGTTCTTAGCGCGGCCAATGGGAAAAACGAGCGCCGCGCTAAAAATTCCGATAGAAGCAGAGAAAAGTCTGGAATATGATTCATTCTCCTGTTAATTTACTTTGTTAAATGATAAATATCATATATTGATACATGTTTTAGAGCTGGGGTCAGTTCCGAGCAACTAAATATTTGTCTTCTGTAATATTTCTGATAAATTTTAGATTAGTAATAAAAATATAATCTTCATAATAAATGCATATAACAAAGAAGTAAATACGGTCTTTGCTTTTCAGAAAATATAAATTTTGCCAAATGTCCGATAGCGCTGTTTATCAAGAATGCTGTGGTTCGATCTTGCGGCAAATTATTTCTGCCAAATCGAAGCCAGAATTCGATGAACTCTGTCTTGAATCAATCTGGTTGTACGAAGATCATATTTTGAGAAGGTAATTTCCGATTCAATGAAGATGTTTCGTAATTTTTCTACTTCATCAGATATTGCCGATTCTTGGCGGCTAGACAGCAAGTTCTAAGAACTGTTTCACAATTTCTTAAATCCTTTGAAAATTTTATAGTTTAGAGCTTAATTTTGAAGGCCTTTGAAATAGAATAATCTTGTGATGGCTTGAATTATTAAACTCATCAAAGTCACCTTGCCAATTTAAAAATCAATATGTTTCGCTTTTATCATTTTATGGCAAAAACATATTTTTTAATTTTAATTTTTGAGAATTTAAAAAAAAGAGAGGTGAGATTTTTTTTTTCTATGAAAAAGGTCTTTTTGGGAAATTGAATAATGGAATGTATTTATCAATGATTTTGCATGAGTTTTATTTTTTACTTTATGTTAGCGTAGTTGTTTTCCTGCTAAATACCGCTATCCAGATCGTTTTCTTAATTGCCCATTATAATGTTATCAGACGCGAATGTCTAGACAGGCTTCCCATCGTTCTTATCAACTCCCGTTTCGACTTTGCTCATTTTGTCTACATATTAGCGGCCTCTAAGAGATTTTATTCCATTCAGAGCGTTGCGGCACTTTTAATAAAGGAACTAGTTTAGTACTTGGTGATCATTTTTACCCAAAATAGGGACTTGTGTGGATAGTTGCTGGCTATATTTGTTATAATGACAAGGGAGCGCCGCCCGCCCCGTGAGCGCACTGAGTGGAAGTTTCAGCTCCCCTACGACTTATAGTAAAGCGGCGCGCGAAAACTATACTCAGCTGCAAATTCCTTTTAAGAAATCCAAGAACCTCCGAGTTAAAGAAAAATATCCCGATTTTAAAAATACCTTTTTCCTTTTCCAAGTTGCTGCAAAAGTGACTAGAGCCCCCAACTCGCCGCCCACCGACCACACCGATTAGCATTGTCCCCCCGTGACCAGCCTGAGGAGCTCTAGCTCTCACTGCGGGTTGCCCAATCGCTCTTGCTCCGCCTCTAAGCTCAGCCTAATAAATAACCTAGAAAATAGGATCCCTCGTCGTCAAGGGGCTTACGCTGCACAAACACCTGCGCTAACGCTATCGAAATAAGATCACAAGAAGGATCACCAAGAGAAAAGACAAAGAAGAGAATAATCGGCGAAGAAGAAGGCTGGGATTTTCCGCATGGCTTGTCCGCCGAACCAGACAGAGAGTACACCTGGAAGTCATCATCATCCTCACTCGGATCCTCACCCGCACATTCCGGCGCACCAAGGCGGCCTAGGATTTCAGCCCTACTCGGACTTGCCTACCGAAGCCTCCCATTATGGCGCGTCATCAACTACCCATCATCTGGAAACACACTCATCCCTGCATCAAGCTCCCTATTCATCGGTACACTCAAGCTTAGGAAAAGGTTCACTTTTGTTCAGTAATTATCCCCTTTTAAGGATGAGCAAAATTAATAATTCATCCGTTATGAGTGCTTCTTTACTTCAAGAAAAAAAATTAATATAGTATGATGATGGCACGGTTTTAGTTTAAAAGCGCTTCTCTGAAGATATATTTTTGCTGCTGTGCCAATGCTCGTCATACGAGTATAGGCTAATACGTACGGGATTAGTGCTATTCTAAAGTTACTGATATTTTTCGGTACTTCTTTTATTCCACCGAGAATTATTTGTGTAAGACCGTTTTTCAATGGTGACCAACTGATTGAGCGGTGAAAGGTGTAAACGGAAGTTGGTATTACTGATTAATGTCTACAGCATATGGGGGCATAAAATGGCCAATCATCCGTTACAATCGCATTATGTTGGCGACATCGATTAGGGAAAAAAACGGGCATGGTGGGAAGGACCCTTGACCAAGGTACACGACCAAAAACATGACAACTATTTAACCGGAACGAAAGTGAGACTTCACTTTCGACACCCATATGTAAACAAAAAGAAAAACAACATTCTAGTGTTGTGCTTGACCTGCGTCTCAATACTTGTTTAGGTTAATTATTTTTAAGGGTATCTACATTCTCCATTAGTAGTATAGTACTTTGATTATGAGAATTTGAAATAGATAAAGTCTTATGATCATCTTCTTATTGAGAAGTTGTTTATCTGTCTGTCTAGGGACCAATTTATACTTCCAACAACCGATAAACTTTCCGATACAAAGTTGAAAAGAGTACGACTTGTACGAGTAATGTCTGTTCAAAAGAATACTTTTGACAAGGAGGGACCTCATTGTCGCCAAACGTCGTAGTCTATTGATTAAATATTCAGAACCAAACGAAATAAAGGGTCGATTTATTTTGTTTTCGAGGGGCGTAAAACTCGCTTAATCCCCATTTGATCAATATTTAAATAATTCATCCCTCCCCGAGGCTTATTTAGCACTGGACATTCGTTGAACCATATCCAACGGAGGGGCACAAACTTGGCTTTTGTTTTATTTTTCTATATCGAGAAGATAAAGATGAATTCTATCTTTAGTGAACTTTTAAAAAAAGAGGGCTCTAGTCAACATCAAGAGAGTTCCGGTGGCTTCCAGAATTCCTTCAATCAATTACTTCAAACCTCACAGCCAAGTCAGCAGGTAAAGTCAACGAAGAACTCATGATGAATTCGGAGTAGCATTTTCACAAGGAATAATTTAGTTTGACATTAGTCAGCAGATGCAACACCTGCATCAGATGAGGATGCTTCAAAGCTTGGGACAGTACAGTCAGCTTGGCTTTTCTGGCTTGAACCCGAGTGCGTACGGAGTCAACTCCCAACAGAGCGCTGATCACCACCACGGCCTTGATCTTGGAAGAGATCCACTGGTACGTTTTAAGCGAGAATTACGGAAACCTAAGTTAAATCAGAAGGATCACCGATCCATTGGCGGTGGAAAACATGTCGACACCAAAAAACAAAAACGCAAAAAGTCCTCCAACGTCAAGCGACCGACTACAGCATACCTTTATTTTGTATCAAAATATCGAGAAGAGCTGAAGTCCGCCGGCGACTCCATGCCAAAGGTTAGTGCCGCACTCACAACAGATAAACTTACGCTGAGGTTTGAAAGCAAGCAAAGGAGATGATGCAAGAGTGTGCTGCCAAGTGGAGGGCAATGACTGACGAGGAGAAGCGCCCATATCATGAGTTGGCCTGCATAGACAAGGTAACGAGACTCATCAATAATATCTTGGGTTTCCAACTTTATATAGGAGCGCTGGGTAAACGAAAAGGCAGCTGAGAAGAAACCAAAAGATCAGTGGAGACCAAAACGTCCGCCCAGTGCGTATTTTCTTTTTCTGAAGGATTTCCGAGCAGGCTGGAAGGCTGATAGCTGCAACGATACTGCAGGAAGTGAAGATGAAAATGAGAACACTGTGGATATGAAAGTAAAAGGCGAACTTGAAGATGAAGATGGATCCAAACTGACGATTTGTGATGAAGATGGTCCAGAGAAGAAGATGAAAATGGACGAAGACAAGTCAAAGAAACTTGTAAGAGTGAAAATTTGAAAGAGCTATTGGAATTAAAAATATCTTAGAACCCCCAAAAAGAGATTACCAAACGAGCTGGCTCTAAATGGAACTCAATGACTGAAGATGAAAAAGCACCTTATGTAGCAAAAGCTCTCGAGAACCGCGTTAAATGGGAAAAACAATTGCAAATTTACAAGAATGAGATCAAGAATGGCGTAAGTAATTCTATTCGCCCTTCTATTAGGGGCCAAACCAAAATCAGGAAGTATAAAGATGGGAAGTGACAAAAATGGAAGTGATACTTTTGGAATGGGTTTTCATTGGCCGGTAGGCCAAATGCAGCGATCTTATTGGTCTTCAGAAAATGCACTTCCTTTTTTGTCGCTTCCTATCTTTAAACTTCCTTTTTTTAGTTTGTGCCTCTATTAGATTTATAAATTATAAGCCCAAAAGACATTAAAGTCAATTTAATTTTAGAAAACAGGAGAACAAGCCGCAGGAAAGCTTCACGAATTAACCGAGGGCGGTGAGTCGGCATTGAATGAAGCAGTAGCGGATTTACCCTCAAAAATGTCTCCAGATCCGCTTCCGGAAACAATACTCAAAAGCGAACCTTCCGCCGAGTCTAGTACTACCCCGGGTAGTATCCCGCATCCAGATCTCTCTATGACTGACAGGTGAGGACTTAGTATTGCAAGAATTTGGACTCACTTAAATTTCAGCCCTCATTCCCATCACGCTGCTTCGCCATTGTCCCGCTCTTCTGCTCCAGTCCAGTCTTCCCCTGTTTCTGGATTCCCACAGAATATCGCTTCTACTCACTCTACCCCGCCTTCTATCCACGGCAACCTTCCAACCAGCCCTCTCTCGCAGCAAAAAAGTCCAAATCAGCAAACTATTCCAGCTACTCAAATGCAGCACGCCGGCCTTATCAACCAGTTTCTCCAGCAACATTCAACTGACTCTACACTTCATCATTCTCAACAAGGACAGCAATCGCAGCCAATGTTCCATCATCAAACTCCGTTTGGCCACCACCATCAACAACAACAGCCAAATCAACAACTTGATCAGCAGCTTCGCCAACAACACCCTCAAGGTAATAACAAAAGCTTTCTTTCTTGATATCACTACAACATTTCAGCTCAATTCGAACCCTGGCAGCCATCCCTCTTCCCCGGCCAGTCGTCGCTGAGATGAAGCAAAATAACTTATAACCACACACTGCCATAAACAAGTTCATCATTGACATTTCTTTGTAAAATATCAATTTATAGCTTTGGCGAAGATTCTTCGCTCAGATAGCTTCCTGCTGGTCCTACCTCCGGCTTTATTATCATTGAAACTCAGAATTCGCGCTTTGAAACGAGCTACAAACAAATTTTTACCTGGTGCCTACCTACAGACCACCCTATACTATTCTCTGTAACTCTGGGTTGATATTTCTTCATCTATAATTCCGAAATAATGAGTTTGATAATGATTGATACCGTTAAGTGTTTCCCCGTCCATAAAACCTACTATTTCATGAATAAAGTGCGCAAATTGAATGATAAAAATTCATCGTGAAGTCACTGGGAATAAAAATTATTACGAGCATCAAAAGTCAACTTTTAATTCTCGCGCGTTTAATTGATTGGCCGACAAAAGAGTATAAACTTCTTTATTGAAAAAGAGATAACGGGAAATATAATTAAACGTATTGAACCTCTTCTTCCAAGAGTAGAATGTCGGTAGAAGGTGAAGTAAAGGATCAGGTCGAGGAGATGAAAATTGACGAGCCTGTGGCAGAGGGAGCAGAAGCTCCAGCTCAGGATGCGCCTAAGAAAAAGAAGAAGAACAAGAAGAAGAAGAAAAACAATGCAAGCAAAGAAGGTATTCGATTATTATCCGCGTATATCATATACGGTATATGAAATGTATGACGAAAAACTATCCGTGCAATTCATTTTGCTTATGTTTTGGACGCTTGTTCGGTTTGAAATCGTGAAATTAAGGAGAAGGTGACCAAGGCGACGCTCCCGCAGAAGGTGAGGACGCCGACGAAGGTAACGATGGTGAAGGTGAAGGAGCACCTGCCGAAGGCGGTGAAGGCCAGAGTTTGACCTAAAAAAGCTGAGCGCCCACACTTCAAGTTGTACTTGACACGTCTCTGTGACAACAAATTTGTTTACAGTTACATTTGGCCAAGTACTCGCCGCCTACTGTGTAGGTACTGGCGGGCCTTGTGAAAAATGGGAAAACAAGTTTCCCTTTTCCAAACTCTGAGAAAAAGGCGGAGAGAGTAAATCGAAGAAGAAGCGCAATCGAAAGCGAAATAAGAAAGTTCAGCAGACTGATCCGCCCACGATCGCGATCAAAGATATTTTCAAGAATGGAGTCTTCCCTGTTGGACAAGAATGTGAATACCCTACTCAGTCTGATATGTATGTGTCTATAGACATGTTTTTCGTAACAAAAATTCATAACAACGCCGTAATACCTATGTACCGTAAAATATTCAAGGCGATCGGCTATCTGGAGGCAGACGAACGAAGAGCGTAAAAACGCCGACAAGCTTTGGGAAGAGATTTGGAATGACCATCGTCAGGCTGCCGAGGCTCATCGAACGACGCGAAAGCATCTGCAGGATTTCATCAAGCCTGGCATGTCGATGATTGAAATTTGGTGAGTCTTTATTACTCAATTAGCGGAGCTTTTGTTACGCCATTGTCTTGGCGAGTATGTTGAGAGATGAGATGGGAAAGTCGGCTCTAATATTTATTTTTTTCTAGTGAGAAACTGGAGGCCGCTTCAAGAGCTACAATCGGCGAAAGTGGGCTGGATGCTGGTCTTGCTTTCCCAACTGGTTGTTCGTTGAATCACTGCGCTGCTCATTACACTCCAAACGCTGGAGATAAGACCGTCTTACAGGTATTTCAGAGATTTGTTGTCATTTTCATCATTCACTTTAGTATGATGACGTCTGCAAGATTGATTTCGGTACGCACGTCAATGGTCGAATTATTGACTCTGCCTTTACTGTTGCGTTCAATCCCAAATATGACCGTCTTTTGGAAGCTGTCAAGGTTTGATATGATTACTTTCCAAACGCATTTAATTGACTTACAGGATGCAACGAATACGGGTATCAAGAACGCTGGTATCGACGCCCGACTGAATGAAATTGGTGCAATCATTCAGGAAACAATGGAAAGTTATGAAGTCGAACTCGACGGAAAGACCTATCAAGGTAAAAATAAGCGCTAGCCACTTACTTCTTCACTTGAGCACTAAATCATTCACATCTACTGTAGTAACGTAGTCTTCATCACTCTAACCCTGTTCAGTAAAATCGATTCGTAACCTATCTGGTCACTCGATCGAGCAGTATCGTATCCATGCGGGCAAATCAGTGCCGATCGTCGGCCCTGCTTCGGACCGATACTCCGCTTATCACGGAGACCCTCTCATGGAGGTAAATACAACTTACATTTATATTCAGTTCGGCCCATTCGTAACCTTAATGGGCACTCTATTGGCCAGTACCAAATCCATGCCGGCAAAACCGTACCCATCGTTAAAGGGGGCGATCAAACCAGGATGGAGGTGAGGCCGAGCAGAAGGTTTTTTGATGTCTAAACTCATCTTCTAGGAAAACGAAGTGTACGCCATTGAAACCTTCGGCTCAACTGGCAAAGGCTACGTCCACGATGACATGGATTGCTCTCACTACATGATCGAGTACAACAGCATCAACGACACGCCACAAGTCAGAACTGGTGGAGCGCGAAAACTCTTCCACACGCTCAAGAAGAACTTCGGAACTCTCGCTTTCTGCCGAAGATGGATCGACAGACTCGGTGAAACTCGATACCTTGGCAACTTAAAGGTAGCCATTTTGCTTTGTTGAATAAGGACTGATCAGTTTTTTTAGCAACTTATCGATGCTGGAGTCGTCGATGCTTATCCACCACTTTGCGATGTCAAGGGTTGCTTCACTGCCCAATACGAACACACCATTCTGATGCGACCTACTTGCAAGGAAGTTGTTTCGCGAGGCGACGACTACTAATCATCCATTGTCTCTTGTATCCATTATTTCTGTATAACGAAATTGTTATCGGATTTGCACCAATATTCAATATTGTGTTATTGGAATCTCACAACATCTAATCGTCAAACAAAAGCTCACAACTTCTACTCAATATTCAGGATTAAAACAAACGTCTCCTGACATGATAACTCTAGGCTAATTCCCCTTCAAATCAATGATACTACTATTAATATTTATTAAAAGAACATCTGATGTTATGGATGGTTCATCTGTATACTGAATATACTGGCTTTTGAAACTGCTCGACATACAAAATCGATCTGACTTTATGCTTTTCAATGTTTCGCTTTAGATGCCGTTAGACTGAAAAATCGGAAAAACCAGCCTCGCTTCCTACTTTTGTCCATATCGGTTGGACATTTGAAAAGGTAACCCTCTGGTCCTCGCTCAAGCTCCTTCCAATCTCTACTATTTCCTTCTCTCTCCTCCTAAAACCTCTTTGCCAGAATGGACTCTGGCTATTCAGCACTTTCTGAAAGTGGCTCTACTTCTCACTTACCAAGAAATCAAAAGACCAAGAAACATGCTTCTGTTTCTATTCAAACGCAAACTGGCGAATCCGGCGGGTACACTCTCCCCGTCAAGGTATTTACTGAACATTTAACACTTTCATTTACAGTTTTCCTTTGCTCCTTTACTAATCCTTTCCTGTTCCGTGAAAACGAAATCTGAGGGTGATATAAGTTTGTCAGGGTGGTCATAGAGATTCAATGTGTATTCAATGTGTGGACGATGGGAGGGATGAGAGAAGGGGCTAATTTCAAATTGTCGATGACTCTCGCTCTACGTGAGGCGGTGAAGCGTGACCTTACCCGAGAAATGTTCCATTCCGCGGAGGTTGTTTTTGGCGCCGCGGGGGGAGAATACCCTACCATGGTACTGAATATTTTGGCCTTCAGCCGTATCGAGCTTAGACCCTAGTAAATTTTGGGGAAACAAAAAAAGAAAGGTCGGCAAAAATAAAAATCGGAAATCCAAACTCGATCAACCCCCCTTTTTTATTGTAAAGAGAGAACTAAAGTGGCGAAAATTACAGGCTTCGTTGAGCAATTCTATCCAGTCGACGGGGCTGCCGTCGAGACAGTATATTAAATTTATCAGAGACAATTAAAAAACCCACTATCTAGACAAGCCAATGTGGTATGACTGCTCATGTCGGCTACATTCCCGTCCCGTACACTACCCACATCGACCCCTACAATAATGTGCAATACACGGTAAATATTGTAAACTCTATTTGATCTTTTCGAAAAAGAAAGCGGATCGAGTCGTAAATTAGCTCCATATTTTGGATCGTTCGGCCCGCGCTCATCTACACAAAGGGGATCAAATTTAGGTGGATCCAAGACAATATCACCCTCGATTTCGTTTTTTCGGAGACCCCTTTTCGACTTTATTGAAAGTTGTGTTATTAACCCGAAATTTTGTGTAGCGTGAGAGAGATTGTTCTGCTGATATTGTCCCATGTGGTGCTCGTAATGAATTCAAAAAGGTAACTAAAGTAGAAAATAGAACCTATTTGGTTCTAGGGAAAAATCAGGCCGAGGGATTATCCTTCGAACTCGTTTCGGTTGATTACGCGAGGCTTATTGAGCCGTGATCAATCATTTTTCCTGCCCCGAGGAATAGAATTGCAGCTAATTGACTCGGGTCTTTTTCATTGATTCGTGTGTTTTCAAAATGTATAATGAACTATGAAACGAAATTTATAAATCTTTATAAATAATCTACTGATAGATGAAAACTGATGATGAAGGATCACGCGTGCTCCACGTACGCGGACTGCCTGATGATGTTTCTGAGCATGAAATCTGGAAGCTAGTACTGCCATTCAAAACATTAGGCCTCATGGTTAACTTTATGCACCTCAAGGTAGGAGTTTTTCCTTGACCCATCTTGAATCGCTGCTATAGAGCAAGAATCAAGCGTTTATCGAAGTTGACAGCATCGAAATGGCCCGTGAAATGGTCCAATACTATGTTCTTAATCCGCCATGTATACGCCAGCGAACAATTCATTTACAATTCTCCAACCACAAGCAGCTTAGCCCACCAAGTTCTGCCTTACAAGAGGTTTATTCCATCCCAAAAACAATCAAGCTAAGAATAAATTTAGAAATTACTTATCGAGTTGCAGAAATTCCAAGAAGTAGAAGGCGGCAATAATCATGTACTCCGGGTAGTCGTTGAAAACATGACCTACCAGATCACTCTCGACGTACTTACACATCTGTTCAGCCAGTTTGGCAATGTTCTCAAAGTTATTACGTTTACAAAAAACAGTAAGCTCCGTCTTTACGACTCTTGATTAAATTTTCGATAGACCAATTCCAAGCGCTCATCCAAATGGACTGTGAAAGTAATGCGCAGGCTGCCAAGCTCTCACTCGACGGAAAAAATGTTTACACAAACTGCTGTACCCTCAGGTAAGAAGCTGAACTAGCTCGATGAAACTGTTACTAACGACTTCTCCCTGAAGAATAGACTACTCAAAGCTGCAACAACTTAATGTCAAATTCAACAATGACAAGTCCCGTGACTACACTCGTCCAGAATTGCCACAAAGTGATGATTACAATAACTCGCATTCACACTCACATTCGCATCAGCACTCGCAAATGATTCCAAGTAAGACTTGAAAGTTGAAGAGCCTTTGCTGTATTTTTTAGCTTATCAAAGTGGCCTTATGGGTCAGGCTCCTCAAATGGGCATTCCAACTTCAATGATGTCTCCTTTGCCAACTATTCAAAACGGTTCCTCGCCATACTCCCCTGCACCGCCATCCAATGGCCCGACTGTCCTTCTTGTTGCCAATCTCGATGAGGAGGTAAAGGAACCAACTTTGTGAAAAATGCTCAAGTTACATTTTAGCGTATTACATGTGACATACTTTTCACTCTCTTTGGCGTCTACGGAAATGTACTAAGGGTGAAAATTCTTTACAACAAGAAAGATAACGCACTGCTTCAAATGGCCGACAACCATCAAGCTACCACTGGTAGAGCTTTCCCTGATGAACCTGTATCTTAACTAAGATTTAGCCCTGACCCACCTGAATAGTCGCGTTCTTCATGATAAGCCCCTCCGAGTTGTCTTCTCAAAGCATCAACAAGTCCAGCTGCCTAAGGAAAATCACGAAGCCTGTGATCTTACTAAAGATTTCACCAACAACCCTCTCCATAGGTTCAAGAAGCCTGGATCTAAGAATTTCCAGGTAGGATTCAAAAAGTTACTCCCATCAAAAACGATGTTTTAAGAACATTCATCCTCCATCCGAAACGCTACATCTCAGTAACATTCCACCAGAAATCGAGGAAGAACGCATACGAGAACTTTTTGTCCCATTCGGGAATATAAAGAACTTCAGATTTTTCCAGTAAGAGAATTAAGTTTTTCAGCAGCATTCAAAGAAATTTTAGTAATGATAAAAAGATGGCCCTCATTGAAATGGGTTCCGAACCTGAAGCTGTAGAAGCCTTAATTGTAAGTCTACAACTGTTTTCTCGTCATATATTTTGTTTATTCTAGCAATTACATAACGTGAAGCTGAGTGACACAAACCACCTAAGAGTATCATTCTCAAGAAGTGCTATTGCTGCTCCAAAAACTCAATAAAGTTCCTCCGTTACCATCCTCTTTCGAGCGGAAGGTTGACTAAAAATTCTATTTGTGTTCGTGTGTTCTTGCAATTTTACCTTCAAATACAGAGGGTACAAAATTTTTGTCCTCAACAGGTCAAAGAGTAGATTTTCTTGACAAATAGTAAACTCCCATTCCAAATCAAGCAGCTCGCAAATATTTACCCAAACTCGCTGCAAATACCCAAATCTTGGCGTGTCTTGGTCCTTTTCAGTGAGCCGCGCCTGCTTTAGAGAACTCTCGAAGTCGTTTGATAAACGTCGGCGGAAATCATGATGCGAGTACAACATGCTCTCCGGCATGTTCGAGCCAAATCTATCCGTGTTGGATGCGCTTCTGGATTTTGGGGTGATTCGACCTTGTCCACCGGTCAGCTTGTTGAAAAGGGAGATCTTGACTATCTTGTGTACGATTATCTCTCTGAGATCACCATGTCTCTCATGGTCGGCGCCCAAATGAGACGACCAGAGATGGGCTACGCTCCTGATGTCATCAGAGACATCAAGCCTCATTTCGGAGCCCTTCAGGAGCGCGGCACTAAGTTGGTTTGCAATGCTGGAGGCATCAACCCCGTTGGTTGTGCTGAGGCCATGTCCAAAGCAGCGGAAGCTGCTGGTTTCAAGGTAGATAATGATCGCTTTTTAATAATTCACAATCTAGGACCTCAAAATTGCCGCTATCGGAGGCGATCAAGTTGAACAGCCAGGCTACATGACTTCCAATGCGTATTTTGGATGTGAATCGGTTGTTGAAGCTCTCAATCGAGGTGCTGATATGGTCTTGACGGGTCGTCTTGCTGATTCTGCATTGATCCTTGGCCCCGCCATGTACGAATTCGGCTGGAAGATGAACGACTGGGACAAGCTTGCTGCAGGATCTGCTGCTGGTCATATTGTGGAGTGTGGAGCTCAGTGCACTGGTGGAAACCACACTGATTGGCAAAACGTTGCTGACTCTTGGTGGAATGTTGGCTTCCCCATTGCCATTATCGATGAGTCTGGTTCATTCGAAATTACCAAACCAGAAGGTACCGGGGGCAAGGTCTCTTGGGCCACTGTTGCTGAGCAGTTGACCTATGAAGTTGGCAATCCCGCTGGTTACATCCTCCCCGATGTTGTTGCCAATCTATCTGAAGCCGTCATTGAAGAAGTTGGCGAAAATCGAGTCAAGGTTACCGGAATCACTGGTGTTGCGCCTACCGACACACTTAAACTTGGCCGAACAAAGTTCGATGGTTTCCGATCTATCCTTCCTGTCTACATCGGCGGCCGAGATTGCCAAGAAAAAGCCCTCGCAACTGGCCGAGCATTGATCAAGCGAATCGAGGATGAGCTCGAAAAGCGCGATCTTGGAAAATTCACTCGAGTAACAATGGCAGTCACTCCTCCTCTCGGAGTAAAAACGCCAGAATGCACCCTTCGAGTTGTCGTGCGCCACCCAGATCGTGAAGCTCTCAAGTTTTTCGGTCTGGAGATCGCTACTGCTGGAACTTCGATGGCTCCTGGTCTTCAAGCCGTGTCTGGTGGGCGACCAAAGCCTACTCCCTGTCTTTCTTATCAGTCAGTTTTGATACCTAAAAGCGATGTCACGCCGACCATCACACTTGGCGACGAAGAAATTGAAGTTCCTAACTTTTCTGACTACGAGGCAACGAAAGAAATCCCGCAACCAAACGCTCAAGAAGACGCTGTCAGAACGGGCCCATTTACTTATTCAGTCCATGACCTCGCATATACAAGATCAGGAGATAAAGGCAATTCCTGCAATGTTTCTGTGATCGCTCGAAAGCCAGAATATCTTCCATACTTGAGGTTAGCCTAGAAAATTTTGTCGAGGCTATCATATTTTTAGACGACATTTGACCGAAGACAGAATCTTCGAATTCTTCCAAGACAAGTTTGCGGAAGGAGCTACCGCAGAGCTTGTCACCAGATATGACTGGCCCGGACTCAACGCTCTCAACTTCGTCTTGGAAGAGTCACTTGCTGGTGGTGGAATTGCTTCCGATGCTAATGATCCACAAGGAAAAGCTTATGGATCCCTTCTGACTCTGATGGAAATCCCCGATCTCCCTCACATAACTGAACTTTAATAAACCAAACTGTAATTCATGCTCTCGCTTCATTCGACAATTCATAATAAAAAGTCCGATAATTATTTTTCTGACAGTATATTTTGCATAGAATGGTGTCAGGTGGCAGGGAAGTGGCAACAACGGATGCGGACGGAAAGTGGGAAGATGTTCTTCTCCCACCTGCAGCCATGACTTCCGGGAAATTGGAAGGTCTAATTGGATTCCAAGAATTTGTTCCAAACAGAGAGCCCGTCTTTCAAAAGAAGAAGCAAAAACCAGCGAAAACTAAGAAAAGAAAACTTGCGAAAAATGCAGTTTTATTCGGGGAAGGTGAAGATTCAATGGTTACAGAGACTGAGTCGTCCATTCCGTCGGAGCCAAAGAAAAGTAAAAAGGAGCCCACCAAGAAGCCTGAAGAAAAGCCAAAGAAAAAACAGAAAAAGTCGAAAGCCAAATCGTTCGAGCTGACAGACGAAGAGAAAGCAGTGTCGAACAGCGAATATGTGTTTCAGAATAAAATTCCTGAATGGCGAAAGTTTAATCTTGACATTGGACTTCTCCGAGCAATTGACAGTCTCGGTTTTAAATCGCCAACGGATATTCAGCGCCAATGCATTCCAAAAGGATTGAATACGAAGAAAACGATTCTTGGTGCGGCCGAAACGGGCTCTGGAAAAACGATAGCTTATGCTTTGCCAATTTTGCATAAAATTATTGGATATTTGGGTTAGTTAAAACCATCGAAATAAGATCTTTATCCCTCTTTATAGAAAAGTATAGCGCTCAACCAGATGTTGAGCAATCTGATGAGAAAAAACCGTCCCTGGACGAATATCGAGATTTCAGCGAAGAAAAAACAGTTGGTCCTCAAGCCCTTATCCTCTGTCCAACCCGTGAGTTAGCGATGCAGGTTCACGACAGCGTACGACTCGTTTCGAAATTCACTACTGTCAAAACTACCGCCATCGTCGGCGGCATGGCAGCGGAAAAGCAGCAGCGAATTCTCACCAAAATACGACCTGAAATAATTGTCGCGACACCAGGAAGGTTTTGGGAGTTGAGAGAAACTGGTCAAGAATATTTGCAGAATTTACACTCTCTAAAGTATTTTGTTGTTGATGAAGCTGATAGAATGGCCGAGAAGGGTCATTTTGCGGAGCTTGACAGGTATGAATTCAAAAATACAAGCGAAGTTTTAACTTTCAACTTAGAATCGTCGGGGCCCTTGATAAAGCATGCCAGAAGTTCGTATTTTCCGCGACTTTGACTCTCACTCACGTGAATTCGGAACGGATGGATAAAATGAATATAAAAGCAGAAACTGCTAAATCAAAGATAAACAAGCTGATGAAAGCGATTGGTATCGATAGAAAATCTTCTGAGGTCGTTGATCTATCGAACTCATCCATGGTTGCGTCTTCGATCCAGGAGCTGAAGGTTTCGATTTTGAGCGACAAGGATAAAGATGTCTGGCTGTATTATCTCTTGAAGGAAGAAGAGGGTAGATCGATTGTTTTTTGCAATTCCATCACTGGAGTTTTGCGACTGAGGTATTCTCAAAAAAATCATCCAAAGATCGATCCTAAGATCAAATTCAGGGGTCTTTTGGCGACATTGAAGCTCCCTGTTCACGCTCTACATGCAAATTTGAAGCAAAAACAACGGTTAAAAAACTTAGATAGTTTCAAAAAATCAACCGATGGTATTCTCCTTGCAACTGATGTCGCTGCTAGAGGACTGGACATCCCCAACGTCGATCAAATCATTCATTTCCAGGTTTTAGAAGCTGATTTTGAGCAAATCTATTATTTTTTAGTTTCCAAACGCGGCGGAAACGTACGTTCACCGGTCAGGACGATGTGGTCGAGCAGGAAGAACTGGAACGGCTGTTACATTATTGAAAGATTCCGATGTTAAAAACTACAAGAAAGTGCTTCATACTTTGAAAAAAGCTCCGCTTGATAATTATGACGGCGATATGCCACCAAAATTTTACAACGGTTTGTGTTTAGCAGTCTTCAACTTTTTAATCTATGAATTTAGAGCTAATTGATTTGGCAAAGAAAGTTGATGTATTCACGTATCGAAAGAGGAAAACGAATAGTGACAAGTGTTGGCTGAAGGTATTTCAACTCATTTGACTTCGTACAAGATAAATGATTATTGTTTAGAAAAACGCAGAACTTTGTGAAATAGAATTGTCGGAGAGCGAATCGGAAGATGAAATGAATGAACGAAAAGAAATTGAATCTAACGAAAGAAACAAGATTAGACTTGCTGAATTGCTCAAAGCTGCAAGCAAGCAATAAACTGAACATTATTATGCATCAAATCACTCATGAGCAATAATTGTTTCAGAACTTGATCATGATTTGTCTGAAAGTCGAAATGCTGACTATATCCGGGGAAAAACTTATCTTTTGTATCGCTTGGTCATAGTTGGTACGTAACAGTACAGAATCGTAATAATTATTATTTCTAGAACTATTTTTACTAATAAGGGATGAAAACAAATGATTTTAGTTTAGTTCCTTACCGTTAAAAAGCATGGTGAATTCAATTGATTATTTAGCTTCAGACATCACAAGACACTGTCCTTGATTCGATTTATATTTAGTCCGCCCCAGAACACACTCAACCTCCTGTAGATGTAGAAGATGTAAAAGTACCATCCCCATCCGGCGAAACTCCTGTAGATGCCCCAGAGACGAGTGCCGAAGCTCCTACTCCTGCTGGTATGGCACCGCACGGACATGCGTATGGCGCTCCATCTCCTCAACCATATGGTGCGCCACCTCCTCAAGCTTATGGCGCCCCTCCGGCACAAACGTACGGTGCACCAGCTCCAGCACCTGTCCCAGCGCCAGCCGCCCCACAACAACCTATCATCATAAACATCCAGCAAAACGCTGGTGGATTCAACTGGGCCCCTCCACCTTCTCATGCTGAGGTAGCTCGTGCTAATTGTCCTCCAGGCATGGAATACTTCCTTGGCATCAACTCAGTGATTGTGCATCAAAGTGTCTCCTGTAGCGACAATTGCAGCTCCCTCTGTTGTCCATGCATCGCTCCATGCGTTCATGAAGGAAACGAATACAATGTGAGTTCCTTCATTTATATTCGGAATTGATGAAAACTTTAGATTCTGAATAACCAAGAGCAAGCTCTCTTTGAGTTGAAGGAGATGGAGAACTGCGGCGGCGTCCCAGGAAAGATTTTCGCTGGAGCGAATCGAGGTTTTCACATGATTATGACTGATGGTCTCAACAGAGTTGTATGCAAATTAAACCGTAAATACAAATGCAGATCCCCCGTTTGTAATTATTTTCCATGTACTTTGCAAGAAGTCGGTAAGTTTTATCTCCATTGACGCCTAAAGAACACAAAAACTCAGAGGTTACGGATGGAAACGACCACCCAATCGGATTTATCAAACAATCATCTTCTTTGAAAGAGTTGAAGTATGAAATCTGCACTCCTACTGGTGTCCCCACCCTCAAGATAAAGCAAGACCGAAGTTTCTGTGAAAAGCTTTTCCCTGCATGCACAAGCTCATTCTTTCCTTTGACATCATACGACGGCAAGAATAGCATTGGTGGCGTGACTAAGGAGCAAACTTGCTGCGAAATTTTCAGTGGAGAACAAAAATACAAGGTCAGATCACTGACTCCGAACTGCTCGTTTTCAAGCTTTCTTCAGGTCGATTTTCCAGCAGATTTAGACGTGAGAATGAAGACAACCGTTCTCGCAGCATCGATCCTCATCGACTATTTGTACTTCGAAACTGGTGCCTTTGGAATTTGCTCAAAGATCACGCCCTGTTAATTCTAATTTTAAAACTGTGACCGAAGAATAATGTTTATTTTGTTATATCGAAGTCTTAATCATCATCTTAGCAAGGACTCATTTCAGAACTCAACTATGAGTGAGTATCGGTTCGATGTAAAAATGATTAATGATTGGAGTCCACCGCTGTAATCCGTGAGTACCGTGTATAAAAATGTTAAGTAATTATGATACTGTTATGATTTCTAGAATTGTTGTCTAAAAATTTGGATTTCTAAAAATCGTTTCAGTTTTGTAGTTTGATAATCAAACTTTGATTATTTGACCATGGTAAATTTAGTTTGGTAAAGAATGCTGTTTTCATAATCTAAATGAGTTCCTGATATGTGATAGACCTCGAATTTTATTTAGTCTGACGCTCCAGACTACGCTAAGCCTACTCTTCCTGAAGATGGTCAAAAGATACCTTCACCATCTGGTCAAGCTCCAGAAGATGTCCATGAGGAAAGTTCTGCAGTGCCTACTCCTGCTGGTATGGCACCAGGCTACGGTGCTCCCCAACAACCCTATGGTGCCCCTCGAGCTCCAGCTCCACAACCCTACGGTGCACCACCTCCCCAACCTTACGCTCCTCGACCTCCTCAACCTTACGGCGCTCCAGCTCCACAACCTTACCGTCAACCAGCTCCTCAAGCATACGGTGCTCCACCCGCACAAGCATACGGTGCACCCCGACCTCCAGCTCCTGCCCCCGTACAAGCTCCGGCCCCCGCACCAGCTCCAGCAGCACCACAACAGCCCGTCATAATCAATATCCAACAAAACGCTGGTGGATTCAACTGGGCTCCCCGACCTTCTCAAGTGGCTCGCCAAAATTGCCCACCAGGCTTTGAATACTTTCTTGGCGTCAATTCAGTCGTTGTCCATCAAAATATCTCTTGCTCCGTAAATTGTACCTCGCTTATTTGTCCCTGCTGCACTCCATGCGTCCATTCTGGAAATGAATACAATGTAAGTCCATTTTTGTCAACCAGAAAATAAAATTCCATGTTAGATTCTCAATGCCCAAGATCAAGCTCTTTTCGAGCTAAAAGAAACTGAAAATTGTGGTGGTGTTTGTGGCAAAATGTGCGTTGGACCCAATCGAGGATTCGAAATGGTAATGACTGATGGTCTTAACCGCGTCGTTTGTAAAATAAAACGAACATTCAAATGCAGATCTAGCTGCTGTAATTATCTACCATGTACTCTGCAAGAACTCGGTTAGTTTCACTATTTCTCGTTCGAAAACATAACATCTCAAAAGAGGTTACCGATGCGCACAACAACCCAATCGGTTTCATCAAGCAGCAAGCTTCCTGTTGTGATATGAAGTATGAAATCTGCACGCCTACCGGAGTTCCCACCCTTTTAATCGAACAAGACCGAAGTCTCTGTGAAAAGCTCTTTCCCGCATGTACAAGCTCATTCTTTCCCCTCAAATCTTACGACGGCAAGAATAGCATCGGAGGCGTGACGAAGGAGCAGTCGTGTTGCGAAATGTTCAGTGGAGAACAAAAATACCGGGTAAGATTATGCGGCATAATTTATGCCACATTTCCAATCTTATAAATTCTCTTTAGGTCGATTTCCCCAAAGATTTGGACGTGAAAATGAAGACGACCGTTGTTGCAGCTTCAATTCTGATCGACTACTTGTACTTTGAAAATGGCGCCTTTGGAATTATCTCAAACATTATACCTTTTTAACTTATTTTATTATAAATATATTCTATTTTATTTAACTAACAATTGATGTCTGTTTCTTGTCAAAAACGATCATTTCTAAAATAGAAAGAAACGGTCTAGGAAAGTCTGGTGACAGGTTGATTTCAACTGCGAAACGAGATAACAGCGTTTTGAGAGCGAATTTAGGCTTCTTTGCCTTCAAGCTGAAGCCTTTTATTTTTTTCTTAGTTCTTATTCATTCGTGGTGTCTTGAAAGGCAAATAGACGAGATAAGCCTTGAAGAAGCGCGTCGATTTCCTCCATAATCAACTTAGAATAAACTGCTAATTTGTTCTCTTTTTTAACGATGTCTCAAGCCCAGATGAGACTGGCCATAGAGAATTATCGCTTATCTACTTTATAGAGATACCACACACGATGTTTCTCAAGAAAAAGAACATAATCAATCACAATGAAGCATTTTTGTTTGCCTAAAGGGCATATTTAAAGAACACTAAATACCAACATTCTTTTCTGGCAATAAAAATTTGGCAGTCAAAGTTGGTACGAGAGAGGAAGCAAAGGAGTTAACGCGGTTTCCTTGCGTTCATGAATTAAAAAACGAAAGATAATGCGAGCGTTGATAAATATTAGAGTGAGAATCTATCGAAAATGAGAAAGATCAATCAGTATCTATGACGATATCGTTTCTTTTTTGGATATTTTTATGACGAGAACAGTTGAATGAAAAATGTCTGTTCTGCTACCCTGACTTTGCTTTACTTTTCAAGAGCAGAAACCTGAATGCTTGGTCTCTATAGAAACTTAACTGCGCTTAAAGTTATGAGCATTGTTCTGTCCTTTTCAAGGATAGAGATAACCTACTGGGCTGAAAATGATTTCGCTTTGAAATCAAGCCCTGTGCTGTTCTAAATCGAGTTTTCTCCCGAGAGTTATCAATATTCATAGCCAGGTTTTAATCACGTGCGACCAGTGGTCAGCTCAAAACTTGCCTAGAAATTCTCTTTTGTCCCAGATAGAAAAATAGAGAGGCTTTTGCTCCTACATTAATTTTTTAGGAAAAATGTAACATTTTCTTTTTCTGAACGCCCTTTCTAATGAATGACCAAGTTATGATTGAGTAAATAAACTTTATGTAGATTATGGAATCAGCACGGACCCTCTCCATTAGAAATTTTCAGAGAATTTTTAATCGTGATCGCAAGAGAATGTTTTACCTTCATTGTGACAGGGAAATCTCTTAATGATTGAACAAATAGGGCATCACAAAAGTGTATATAAAGCAAATCTTGAATAGTGGCCTAAGATATAAAACTTCATTTCCAACTTCACAAGAGAAACTTCTCCCTAAAAAGAGTCTTATATTCACTCGTTTCCAGCTTTATCTCACCTAGAATGAGTTATCAGCCGCCTCCACCACCAGGAATGCCGATGCAGCAACAGAATGCCTGGGCACCGCCGCCACAAATGGAGCGACCGAGCAATTGTCCACCGGGATTGGAATACTTGCTCCATGTTGATCAGCTGTTGGTAAAACAACAAGTCGAACTCTTCGAAGCTTTCACTGGATTCGAAACATCTAACAAGTACAAGGTATGTTCACAATATTGAATTTTTGGTAGCACTCAGAATTCTTTAGATTCTAAACAGCATGGGACAGCAAGTCTTCTTCGCTGGCGAAAAGAGTGACTGCTGCACTCGCCAATGCTGTGGTCCACTTAGAAGCTTTGAAATGGCGATAACAGACAACATGGGCCAAGAAGTGGCCCGATTCGAACGACCCTTCAATTGTACTTGCCGATGCTGTCTTTGCTACCTTCCGTGCCAGCTCCAAGAGATGGGTTATTAATCTAATGCTCCCCAGACCTTCACTCAGCATTTTAGACATCACGGCTAGTGGACAATTAGTTGGAAAGATCAAGCAACGTGCAGACTGCACCGAGCCGGTCTTTTCAATTTGCGACGCGTCTGGAGAAGAAATTCTCAAAGTAAAAGGACCCGTGTGCGTGATCTCTTGCTGCGGAGACATTGATTTCGAGGTAACTAATTGTAATGAACGACTGACTTATTTGATTAAAAAGGTCCTGACAAAAGATGGTCAGCAAATTGGCAAAGTAACGAAGCAATGGAGCGGTCTCGTCCGCGAAGCCTACACAGACGCTGATAACTTCGGTGTTAGCTTCCCATTAGATCTCGATGTCAGGGTCAAGCTCACTTTGATGGCCATGGTTTTCTTAATCGTAAGTATACTAGACGTATTCTTGCATGATTATTGTTTGATGATGGTTTGTAGGACTCGATGTTTTTTGAAAAAGCTCGCGACGAGCACCCCACAATTTGCCAGAAACTTTGGCCCTCGTGCCTTTTGAAGCACTTTTGGCAGCTATTATTCTTTCTTATCCCCATCGGGATTCTCATAGCGGCCCCTGCAATCGCTATCCATGCATGGATGCGAGACAAATGAGGTTCAATCGGTGGCCTTTTTGGGTGACAACCTGACTGGGTGATTTCCATACCTGAATTATGAAATGATAATTTATCACTTTTAATTCCATTTCTTGCCATTTTGTTTAAATTTTGACGGAACTAATCTTTTAATCTAGGATTTCATGTTCTTTGAAGAGAACCAGCAGAACAACGATTAAAATGGATGATACAGTATCATTGACCTCTTCTTGCTCGTGGTTTCAATTCATCGAACAGAAATATTAATTTGTATAAAAACAATCTGTACCTAACACTGTCCATAAAAAAAAACAATAATGAATTCAGGATCGTCATGATTCTTTTTGCTATTTCTCGTTCTCTCGTCCATATGTTGATATTCTAATACGCCTCGTTTACAAATCAGAATTAAATCAGAAATTCTTCACGATTCTTGACGCCTTTTGCATTGACCTCAGCCTTCCTAAACACCTCCGATTAAGTTCTAAAATAAGCCTCTTATCATTTACCATTATATTGACAAGTTACTATTTCTCATTTGCAGTTTACTCGAAAAATTTCCGCATCGCTTGGGTTGCGTTGTTGGGATTATGGCCGGAAACGGCTGTTTTTTAAGCTTTTTATTGAAAAAAAATCCATATTTTTCAAATAAAGAGACAACAAAAAGTCAGTTTTAACATGTGATACCCCTAATTTTTCAGAATCTTTTATCATTTTTTTTGCAAATGCAATTGCGCTTTCTGTTACCGAGTTCCTCTAATTCTTTTTCTTTCAATCCTAACATATTCCTTCCTGCTCTCGTTTAATGTGATAGTACATTTTAATAAACTTGCTCATTCAAAAGTATATTTCGTACTTATTCCCTGGAGCCAGGATCTGGTGATGTTGTTTTTCTGTTAAATATTAGCTAAGCAATTTCATGTTGAGTCGAGCCAGAGTGCTTCATTGTTCCGTGCTTCGTAAGATGGCAAATCAGAGTGCTAAAGAATTCCTCAAATACGTGAATGCGAGTCCCTCGCCTTATCACGCAGTCGCCGAGTCTGTCAAGCTCCTCGAAGCTGCCAACTACAAAAAAGTCTCAGAGGTACTTTTTTCTCCTATTTCAGTTCACTTTATTAATTTAAGAGAGACGAATGGAATGTGAAACCTGGAGACAAGTTCTATGTTGTTCGAAATCAGTCGATGATTACTGCGTTCGCCGTCGGTGGAAAATGGAAGCCCGGAAATGGCTTCTCAATCGTCGGAGCTCATACTGACTCCCCTTGTCTTCGCGTTAAGAAGAAATCCGATCAGTCTAATCACGGCTCAATCAAAGTGGCTGCAGAATGGTATGGCGGTGGGATCTGGAACACTTGGTTTGACAGGTAAAATTCAATAGGAAAGACAAATGATTACCAGGGTTTTAGAGATCTCAAGCTCGCTGGGCGTGCCATGGTTCGCCAAGCCGATGGAAAAGTTAAACATCAACTCGTTCACATAAACAAGCCGATTCTAAGAGTCCCTAATCTTTGCATCCACTTGAATAGGGGCGTGAACGACAGTTTCGGTCCAAATAAGGAGACCGAAATGGTCCCTATTCTTGCCCAACAAGCTACTTATGAGCTCAATAAGCCTGCTGGGGAGAAGGATAATTCCTATGGAAGTGGAACCTCTATCAAGGGTACTTTTCTCCATTTATATTTATTTAAAATGTAATTATTTGCACATCTACCGGGTCTTAATTTGAAATTAGGCAAACATCACCCGCTTTTCATCAAACTCTTGGAAGATGAACTCAAAGTCAAAGCTGAGGACATTCTCGACGTCGAACTTTGCTTTGCTGACCATCAGGAGAGTTCCATCGGCGGTGTATTCGATGAATACATCTTCTCTCCTCGACTTGACAATCTTTGCTGCTGCTTTACTGCCCTCTCTGGTCTTACTGATGCTGACAAAAATCTCGCTGATGACGAGCAGTGCCGAGTTGTTACTCTCTTTGACAACGAAGAAGTTGGTTCTGGCTCTGCACAGGTTTTAGACCAAAAGTGCTTTCCTTACTCATGTTATGTTTAAGGGAGCTTGCACGAGCTTGATGGAATACATGCTCCGACGAGTTTGTTCCTCCACTACTAACCCAACTGCTTATGAACAGGCTGTTCCAAAGTCTTACATCGTTTCTGCTGATATGGTACACGCTCTCCATCCCAACTACCCAGAAAAGCACGAAAAGAACCATCAGCCCCTTCTCGATCACGGAGTTACAATTAAAACCAACTCAAACCAAGTAAATTCCAATTTTTAACCAAGAAATAATCAATCTCAAGCGATACGCTACAACTGCAGTTACCGCTTCTCTTTTCCACCAAGTCGCCAACGCTGCCAACATTAACATTCAGGTAATCTCTCTTTTCCAAAGTATTGATTTAAAAGTCGTTTAGGACGTTATGGTCCGTAACGACTCCACATGCGGCTCTACAATTGGCCCGATCTCAGCTCAAGGGCTCGGAATGAGAACAATCGATCTGGGAGTGCCCCAGCTGTCAATGCACTCTTGCCGAGAAATGATGGGAACCAAGTCCGTCGAGGAGCTGCGACGCTGCATTGCTGTATTCTTCGAGAAATTCGCTGAGATTGACCGAAACACTTCTGTCGATGATGAATAAATTTTTTCGCTGTCCAAAGTTTCAAAAAATTTAATTTTCAGATCTTCTTCTTATTTTTTTTTCTGCAAGCATACATGTTCATGAAAAGGAAAAATCTCATGCTCACCAATAAAGTTCATTTATTCAAGGAACCAGATCAAATTTTATGTTCTTCGAACGTAGAATGAGAATCGTCTGGCTCTTATCAGCAGTAAGTGCTCTTTATTTTGAAATTTCCGAAAGAGACAAGAAATGCTTTATCGAGGAACTTCCCGAGGATACACAGATGACTGGCAAATATCTTGTCCAGCTTTTTGACAAGCAAACCAAGGTTTGTTTTACAACTGAGGAATTTGTTCTTATCATTGTTTTTTTCTTATCAGGAATGGAAAGAAACGGCCCCGGGCTTTGGAATGCATGTTGATGTTACTGATCCAAGAGACAAGGCTGTTCTCTCACGAGCTTATGGAGCCCAAGGAAGAGTGAGAGAAGACCCTATTTATTTGAAACTAACTCATAAATTCAGTTTACTTTTACATCTCATCACCCCGGCGAGCACAAAATTTGTCTGGCCGGAAACTCTACCAACTGGTCTTCCTCTGGTCGACTCCGAGTTCATCTTGACTTACAGGTGAGAAAGTCTTTAGAGGAACTTTATTATCTTTGGCGACGTTCCAAATTTCGCGCGTTCGCGTAGGTGCTTGCTCTATCACAACGAGGGATAGTTTAATCACAGTAACAATGCAAACTAATGCCCCCTTCTAT
This sequence comes from Oikopleura dioica, assembly GCF_907165135.1. Lineage (NCBI taxonomy): Eukaryota > Metazoa > Chordata > Appendicularia > Copelata > Oikopleuridae > Oikopleura > Oikopleura dioica. The sequence continues at coordinate 12,130,977 of NC_137291.1, forward strand.
TACAGATCGGCGAGGACCGTGAAGGATACAAAGAAATCGCTGAAAAGGAGAAACTCTCGGAACTCCAGCTCCGCGTCCGACAACTTCTCGATCAAGTGAATCAAATTCAAAAGGAGCAGAACTTCCAGCGCTCCAGAGAAGTCAGATTCAGAAAGACATCGGAAAACACAAATGCAAAGGTCTTTTGGTGGGCGGCAGTTCAGGTACAGTATCTGAGATAGTTTATCTCGCGAATATTTGTAGGGTGAATTTACAAAAAATCAACTTTTAATCTAGGGGTTGTACGGCTTTCAAATTATGTATGGGACTTCTCCCATGCATATGAATTTCATATTAAAATTTTTTTTCCAAAAATATCATGTGATTTTCTTCTAGCGCCCTCTAAAGTAGCCAAAAAAGTTAATTCTTGAGCTTCACTAAATTTTTTTTTTGAATTATGATCAGAAACCGACGGCGCATCGATTCCGACCCAAAAGAGCACTCAGACTTGAGGCGCTCAAAAGATAGTCCTTTATCGGGGCGAAAAGGGTTGAAAAACGAAAAAAAAATTTTCGAAAAAAAAAATTTTGTTAAGAACTCGGGCATGATCTTTCACCATGCCGAGTTTCAACAAGATAGGATTTATAGGGAAAAAGTCGATTTTTTTGTAAATTCACCCTAAATATTTGACCTGGAATTCAATGAAATCTTAGGTTTTGATCCTTATCGGCGCCGGCATGTGGCAAATGAAACATCTCAAAGGCTTTTTCGAAGCCAAAAAGCTTGTTTAGAAGAATATATTTCAACAGAAAGAATCTTAGAATGCTTCAAATTCCAACCTGTAGCTCAAAAACATCACTTCATTGTACCGCATTATCCCTTCATCAATCGAAAATTGAATGCTTCATAAATACAACCTTGCAAATCTCTTCATCCGAATCATTGTACGGTAGCAATTAACGCAAACTTCTGACTGTTAAATCTTTCAAATTGTCTTTTGCACAATATTTTTTATGAAACCTCACTCCTGCTCCTAAATTGATCGTTTTGTACTGAATTCTCGAATTAGATTTGAATTAATTCTCCTGTGCCGGGTCCCGCTAGGTGCAATTATTGTTCCTTTACTATGAAAAAAAACCTTTTTCTTTCAATCCTCGGTTGCCTTGACAATCATAGTTTGTTATTTCTAGAGCGCTCCTCCGCGTGGATTTGTTTGTTATCACGGATTGAACCGGCGATAAATCAGCTTTTAAAATGAACCGGTCTAAGTCAGCGCGCTCCGCGTATTCCGATGATTCCAGAGATGAAGGAGACGACTCCACGAGACAAGAACATGCAAAGATTCTGCAAAGGTATAAAAAGAATGAGAGACAACAGCTGTGTTTTCCCAGGCTTTCGTTTTATTGAGGATTGAGAATTTTTACGATGAAATTATAGCCTGCGAATAATTGAGGGCGAGAAGAAAAGATGCCAAAATCAGTTTACTTTGGACTCGCGCAAAGACAAGAAGAAGATTGACCTTCTTCTTCGAGAAAAAGCTGAACTCGAGAAAAACATCAACTTAGCTCAGTCCCAGGTAAAGCCCTCTGCATCCTTTACAAAGTCCGAAAGAACATGTTTTCAGCAAAATAGACACAGAGATCAAGTTAATGAAACTGAGATTCGAACAACTCAGCACGATGTTGACATGCTCGACGTTGAGCTGGAGGAAGAGCGCAAGATTGCGGTAAAATAAAACATCAAAGATCGTAAAAAACTAATAATTTATAATGCAGGCTGAGCTGGATGCGCAAATCCGAGGGAATCAGAAATCGAATCAGAATACACGTGTTCGCAGCGCGACGCTTTCGCAAAAAGCTGCCCGCGGAGCTAATGCCACTCGAGACTCAAAAGTCAATGATATCGAAGGGCGGCTTTACAGAGCGAACGCAAAGTACAACCAGACAGTCGCTTATAATGCGCAGAAGCGGACTGAAATCCAAACGTACCGACTTGAGCACAGGTAATTAGGCTTGCAAAATATAAATATCAAAAAGATACCGCAAGACGCGGGAGAGAAACCACGAGTTTCAAAATTTCACTTTCTCTTTCAGAAACTTTGAGCAAGCAGAGCGCAAAATTGACAAGAAACTCAAAGCCGTGAAAAAAGAGACGCAACAAATAATGGAAGCGAGCGCGATCGCATACGAGCAGCGCGAAGATGCCAAGACAAAGCACGCTAATCAACGAGAGCGCTCAGAGAAAGAGCTCGCCCAATACAACTCAGATATCAAACAGCTCGAGAGACTCAACGAGAACCATTTCAACCTCAAGGTCTTCATGGAAAATAAGAATCAAGAACGCATGGAAGTTAATACTGGACCGAGGTACGGACGAATATCATGTTTTCAACGATCAATCCTATTTTTTCTAGTCAGCGAGCTCTTCAAAAACGCCGTGATCAGGAGTTCATGTTGGCCAAGTGCGAGCATAACTGGAAACAAATCCAGGAGATCACAGGAACAGACGATATTTCCGTCATGGTGGAGCAATTCAACGAAACTGAACGCGAGAACTTTGCCTTGTTCAACTACAATAACGAGCTCAACAACAACATTGAGCACGAAAGCGATGCGATAGCAACTCTGAAAGCGAGATTTACGTATGACTTTTCATCCGCTTCAATATCGTTACCTTTTGTAGCTCTCAATCCACCACCTCGCTTCTCAACGACGACGAACGCAACGCCATGCTCATCGCTACGAAGGAAACCCTAGAAGAGAGCGACAAAGCCATGACAACTGCGATGAATTACCTTCAACAATCCAATGACGAATTCGAGATGCTTACTCAGGGAATTACCCAGCTTACTAAGCAACTTTCTCTTGATGTTTCGATTGAGCACAATAATGAATTGATGGATGTTCTTGGCGCGATGGAAGACCGCATCAACGAGCTTATCGGTAAATTATCTTGATGTTTCTCGTTCCTTATTTTTCATCCTCACGTTAGCCGCGAAAGCCGTCATCGTTGAAGAGCTCGATCCGGACATTCATCATACAGCTCGACTGCTCGTTCCAGGACCACCACCTCTTCCAATCGAGGAACGCAGCGCCTTGTTTTCTGCTCCATCAACTGGGTAAGCGTTTTACAGTAAAACTTTTACTCTCAAGTTGAGAGTCTCAACTTGGCAGGATTTCATTTTGTTTAGTGATCTGGCAAACAAGTTACGAAAAAATAAGTTCTTGCAGCTTTTGAAAGGGTAATCACTTTACGCATTTATCATCGACCAACTCATTTACCAAACTCGCATTTATCGACGGTTACTTCTCATGCAAGAGCATTTTGCTAATGCATAATCAGGCGCACTTTCCTTAATTGTATTTACAAATTCTGATATAATTTTAGTGACGCACCAAATAATGAGCAAAAAGAAGACATGATCATCTCGTCCGTACCGCTTGATTTGGACGAGCTTCGACTCCGTGTTCGCGAAAAACGCGAACGAGAAGCTTCATCGCTCAACCCCGAGTCTTCCCAGAAGTTCGAAACTACTAGCGAGAAACCCTTGACATCAGAGTCGAAGATCAGAAGTCGACAATCATCCATGGCAACATCTCAACCACCAAGCAAGCAGCTCGAAGAGGCCTGAAACTTCACATGACATTTTTCCACCATAACAAGTACCCTTTCTCATTCCTATCTTCCGCTGTACTTCTTCGCAATGAATCATGATTTCTTTCAATTTATTTAAACCAAAATTTTTCTATAGTTCAACTATTTTTCTATCCGCTATTTATAAATATATTTTTATATGAAAAAGATAACTCTATCTTCTGATTAAGACTCTTTTATCGCTTTTGAATAGTCTTAATTTCTCCTGACTCTTTTTTTAAAAATGCTAAATTTAGACGAGAGAAAATTATGTCATGACAACATCTGACAAAATCGGCCAAAAAAGTGGTTTGAGTAGGGCCATCAAGGTGCTTATATTATGCGTTGTGTGGTATGCGAGCTCGTCGGCGTCCAACGTCATTAACAAAATCGTTTTGAACTGTAGTGCTTTTATAAATGCAATAACAAATGTTGGAGACTAAGGGCGTTTTGTTGTGGGGGTAGTTAAAACAACTACGGAGCGTTTATTGTACTGACAGAACAGTCAGTAGGAGCAGGATTCGTTTTTCAGAAATTTGTGGTATTGATGTTGGCGCAGATTGGTACAGACTGGCACAGAGTAAAAAGGGTGCTTCTTTTTATAGCATTTCGTTCCGGGTGGCGGGTTTTCATCGGGCCTCACGAGCCGAGGGTGGCGGTGGAATCGGGTGAGTGCGCTTTACGACAGAAGGTGGTGGCGGATTCAGAGGGTGGTAGTGGTTTTGAAATGCGCGCGCTAATGGCTTTATGGCCATTGCGCGCGGCGGAAATCAACTTTGTTGCAAAAGTCATACTTGCATATATTAATCCACTACAAATCCTTCCCTCCTAGAATTTATGACTTTTGCACCTGATTTTAACCAAAGAGCAGATCACGCCAGTTGTCATCTAGCATTTCAACCATGTTGCCGCTGTCAGTGTTGCTGGAAGATTGAGCTGAAGGAAAGGGGTCGTCAAGAGGCGGATCGCCAGGTGTTTGGTTGCCAAGGACGTCCGGGGCGGAGCTCATCGGGCCATAACTCAGCGCTGGAACTGACGTTGGAGGTTGGGCTGGTGCCTTAGCCGTCCGGGAGGTATCAGTTGTCAACTGAGTCTGAGTGACCATGTCTTTTTTGGAGCTAGTAGGGAACGTCGTCGGTGGCAGTTGCTGTGGATCCGGGGCTCTTGGATGTTCCATCATCGACAGAGACGTTGTGGCTGGAGTTGCCGGCGCGATCGTCACCAGGGGTCTGGGCAGGTGCTCAGTCATATCATTCTGTGGGGCAGCTGGCATCTCAGGCTGGTTGCGCTCGGTTGTCATCGTTGATTGCGCTTGGTCATCTAAGTCGTTATAGAAGGCTTCATCTTGTTGGTTCTGGGACTGGGTAGGCAGGGCGAACTTAGCGAGTAAGTCTGACAGGAAAGTCTCCAATAGGGAATTAGCTTCTTTAAGTTCAATTTGAAAGTTTGGATAGTTAGCTAATTCCCGCCAGACTTTTCGACGTGCTAAAAAGTGTTCTTCGTAGTTGTTGATGACCACATTCGCAAACTGCGGGATCGGCCTAAATGACTTTAGTAATTCAACCACAGCTGCCGTCTTTGTCTGCCAGCGAAGAAGGGACTCCCCTTTCATGCACTCGTTTTTCCAACAGTCTATAATACTTTCGAATGCTTCTTCAGGAAATGCCCGATTTTGCAGTCGATCAAGGGCTCGTTCTTTTGCATACCGGATACTTCCTGTTAAATCGAGTAGTCGAGACCATTTCGGGTCAAGGAAGATTGTTGGCACGTGAATTCCAAAGATTGACGGTAGTACATACCGTTGGAACATTACCTTGCCACTGTCATTCATTCGGAAGAAGTGGCAGTCAAGGTTGGTAGTTGCTCCCTGGGAAGGCATTTTCAATTTCTTGAACTTGCGTTTGGCTTGTGTATTTTGATACTGGGCCAGGGAGTCTCGTTTCAAAGCCATGCGCGGTGCTTATTGGCCGCCCCAAGGCGAACTGTGCCGCGCCTAATTATTTTCCCACGGTTGATATTTGGTTTGTGTGTATATTTGATGCTTCTTCTGTGAGCATTTGAGTTTTGTCACCAGTTCTACTCCACACGAGCAGAATCGGATGCTTAGATGCTTCTTCTGTGAGCATTTGAATCGCAGTCATCAATTCTTCTCCACACGAGAAGACTCGTTTGATGATAATTTTTGGTGCTTCTTCTGTGAGCATTTGAATCGTAGTCATCAATTCTTCTCCACACGAGAAGACTCGTTTGATGATAATTTTGGTGCATCTTCTGTGAGCATTTGAATCGCAGTCATCAATTCTTCTCCACACGAGAAGACTCGTTTGATGATAAGCTGTCGAGTACATAATTTTTGAGTTTTTATTGCTTCTTTTGTGAGCATTCGAGTCTCTTTCATCAGTTCTTCTCCACACGAGCTGAACCAGATGACACTCAGGGTTCGAGTACTAAGCTGCATGCGAAGCGGGCAATTTTCGCTTCTACTGTAGTCGTGTAACGTGCTTCTGAAGGTAAATCTGAACCCGTTTGGGCCCATTGGGAGCAGACTCCAACAGTTGTAGAGGTCAACGCGTCCAGTAGCCATCAAATTGTGCTGTGCGGGCTGTGGCAGGGTTTGATAAGCAGGTTCCTTCTGCTGACTAAGCTGACTTACCACGGATATTTTTCATGAGCTGATGCGGGCTCATGGCACTTGAACTTGAACGTTGCTATAGCGGGTGGTGATGGACTTCCAGCATACAGTCGAAATTCTTATCGAAGGTCCAAGAAGATAATCGTTTTACATTCCTAGGGTACGGTGTTGGTTAACTCAGTGCATCGTTGTCCCGGCGGTAATAACTTCTCCCCCTTAGTAAACGAATTCTAGAGATCGATCAGGGATCTAGAATGGAACGGGTGCGTGGACATATCAAGAGCAAGATATCTCATTCCACGCTATTTTTGAAAATAGTTTTAGTGCTTTTGAGATGGCGCTAAATTAAGATTTTCAAAAATGTAAACTTAGAGCAAGAACAAGCTCTCTCTTCACAGTGGGCTCATGAGAGTGCAAACCAACAATGCATCTCTCCCCTTCCCCTCCTCTTTTAGGAACTTATTTTCGGGGTCGTAATCTTTTTGACCAATTTGCAGGATCATTTTTGAGGGGCGCAACAGGATCATTATTTTCATTTTTCGGATCCTCTTTAGTTTCTGCATTCTTTTTTGACGCAGTTGAGCGGGAAATTTTTATTTGGGTGTCTTCCTTGATTTCTTTTGAGACACAATTGAGTTTTTTATCGCGAATGGATGATTGATCGTTTTCGTCATTGATCGAGACGAATTTTGTTGAGTCGCCGATCTTATTTTTTAGAGGTCGGATCAGGCTTATGTGTCGGCGATACTCGCGTTGTGTGAGTGAACATTTTAGAATGTAAGAATCTTTTGAGATTCTTTTATGAACATAAAATGGGCCGCTCCAGTTTGTACCTAATTTTCCGTCAAAAAGATTTGGTTTCCAGACTAGCACTTGGGTACCAAGTTCAAGAACTGGGCAATTATTTTTATCTTTTCGGAGGAGTTTTTGGTACCTGTGTACCTGGAACGCTTGGATCGCAGGGTGCAGTTGTTTAATATAACCATTGAGAGCTTTGATAAATGGTTCTTTGGCACCATCATTTGATGTTCCAATTTTGTAAGGAACATGAAAAGGCCTACCGTAGAGAGCTTCATTACTTGAGAGCCCGTCTAGTGTTGCTTTTGGTAGGTTATTGAGATAGTATTTAGCTTGCTCCCATTTTTGTGACCAATTGCGATCATTTGCATTCAATTGTTTGAGTTGAATGTGAATCTCGCGATGGATTCTTTCAACTTTCCCATTTGAACAGGATCGGTATGCAGTTGTTGTAACGTGGCGGATTTGGAATCGCTCGAAAATTTGCTTGCAAAGCGGTCCAAATTCACGCCCGTTGTCAGTAACAACAACCTCGGTGATCCCGTGTCTGAGAACAAGAGTGAGGGTCGCTTGCGCGACAGTTTTGTCACTTTTTGTTCCCAATGGTAAACCGTCTAGAAACCCGGTAAGCGAGTCGCAACAAGTCAGCAGATACCTTTTGTTTGATGAGTCAACTCTTCCATAGTCGACAAGGTCGAGAAAAGTTTTCTCAAAAGGAACTGACTCGAAGTTGCGTCGCTCGATCATTGATGGTTTGAGCTTTTTGATCGGTTTAAATTGAATGCAAGTGGGGCAAGAGCTCGTTACGGCTCTAAGTTTCATTTGGATATTACTTATGAAAAATTTTTGGCACATTTGGTTTAATTGCTGCGCACCAGCATGTCCCGTTATACAGTGCAGGTACTGTATGAATTCATTTGCAAGTTGGTCTGGGATAACAAGTTTATTTTTGGAGAACAAGATTCCGTCTTTGAGCGAGAATCTTGATTTTTTGTATTTGTCCACTTTAATGCGCTTATTTTTGGTGAGGTTGCACTCTTTTTGCAACTCCCTCATTTTTGTTTTTGTTATTTTCTCGGAACCGAAAGAGAAAATAACCTCATTTTCATCATTTTTGATGAGATGGAACATACAGACGCGTTCTGGAAGGAGCTCAAAGTTCACCGAATCGTCCTCTAAGTCGGAGCTTTTTGATCTTGGAAGGCGAGAAAAGTAATCCGCACTTGCCATGATCGGGCTGTTTCCCGGCTTGTGGATGATTGTAAAATCAAACTGCTGGAGATAGCAGTGGATGTTGGTGAGTTTGATATCCAAGTTGGACTGTTGTTGTTCCTTGAAAAGAAAGAGCAGGCTTTTGTGGTCTACAACACAATCGAACTCTGTATTGAGGAGGTAAAACTCGAAATATTTGATTCCCCAAGTTAACGCAAAGAGTTCCTTTACCCGCATGCTTCTTTTCAGATCAGGACCCGTGAGAGCTTTTGAAAAATAACCAATAACAACTAGTTTTTCATTTTGATATTGGTAGAGGGTCCCGCCAACACTTCGCCCTGAGCTGTCGGTCACGAGAAGAAGCTTCGCGCCGAGTTTAAAATGGCCAAGTGTTGGTTTTTCTTTGAGCTTTTGATTCATGTTTTCGAAAGCCTGCTGGTGTTTACTCGTCCAGTTGAATTCTTTTTTTAGGCTTGTAAGCTCATACAAAGGCGCAAGAATTATGGATGCGTCTTTGACATATTTTGCATTGAAAGTGACCATTCCCAAGTAGCGTTTAAGTTCTTTTCTAGACGTTGGTACAGCAATTTTCTGTATTGCTGCAATGTGCTTATCTGATGGTTGGATTCCCTGTCTCGAAATTCTGTGCCCAAGGAAATCTGTTTCACGCATGCATAAATTGCATTTTTTTTGCGCTTAGTAGAAGTCCGTGATTTCGGCACTGTTTGAAAATAAATTCGAGTGTTTTGAGGTGATTTTCGAAAGAATTGTCAATAACAATCAAATCATCCAAATAAATGATGATCGAGGGATGGTTCATGAGTTTTGACATAATTCTTGAAAACGCACTCGGAGCTGTTGCTGTTCCATAAAGCATTCTGTTTGCTTGGTAGTGCTTGTTACCAAAGCTGAAGGCAAGTTTATGCGAGTCAGATGAAGCGCACTGTACTTGCCAGTAGCCACGGTGGTAATCAAGACTACTTATGTAACATGCATCTCCTTTTGTGAGTTTTTCACCTATTCTAGTCATTACTGATAGCATGTGGGGAAGTGGGAAACGATCTAGCTTAAGAAGCTTGTTTAACCCACGAGCATCAAGCGAAATTCGAATTGTTTTATCGGGCTTTTTGAGAATAATGAGGGGGATGTTAAAATCAGACTGGGTCTCCTCTATGATTCCAAGATTTTTCCAGTTGTTGATTTCGGTTTCAACTTGGTCACGCAAGTGAACTGGGATCGGTCTCGGAGGTTGGTGGCTTGACAGAGATTCGTCATGCGTTGGAAGCGCGAATCTGAATCCATGTAACTTGCCAAGGTCATCTGGTGACATAGAAAACGCAAGTTTATATTTTTCGGTTAGACCCTTGAGTGAAAGTTTTTCATTTCGAGAAGCATCCCCGTAATTCCCAATTTCAGGTATGAAATTCGCCCTTTTCGCTTGTGCTTCCCGCACTGATTGAAAGTTCTCAAGCGATTTTGATTCAAGGTCAGAGTTTAGGTCAACCTCGATAATTGCTGAGACTTTCGTTGATTGTTTCGAGAAGATTGATGGGTTAATTGTTTTAACCCGATGTTTTTCAAGGGTGATAAAGTTTTCACCATCGCAAAATGAGACGTTTTTAAGGACGTCAAGTCCTAGAATTATTGGACAGGATAGGTTCGAAACAACCAAAGGTAAGGGGTCTAGGGTAAATTTACCATCATCAGAAGGGACCGTGATTTTGACCGGTGAGCACATTACTCTTGGGCGCACTATTTCATCATTTGCGACCAAGAGTTCAACATCAGAACTTCTTGTTTTACGAACAAAAGGGAGGGTGTTTTTAATGCAAGTTCGGGTGCAGCCGCTGTCGATCAAGGCTGGATACTGAAAGTTTTCGACAATGACGTTGATGAATTTTAGGTCTGAAGAAGCGGATCTATAGTTTGGACAAAAGTTGAAAATGGCATGTTTATGGCCGTCTAGTCACTCCTGTTTTTTCACGTAGTCCAAAACATCTGCTGGAACTTTGTCAGAGTGAATATATTTGCAGTTTTCTGCATATTTGCATCTGTTGTACTTTGTGTACGAAAAACAGTGCCCTTTCAGTTTTTCAATGTCGATTTTCGACCTTTTTGATCGTTTGCTGCCCGATTTGGAGTGTGTGCTTTGGGAAGAGTCAAGTTTTTGGTAGAGCTTGTTAACGAGTTCGCGGAAACGAGCTTTTTCATCATCTTCAGCTTGGATACTGAAGTTGATCTCCTTTTTTGGAATGGAGGCCTCAATTTCCGCTGCTCGCTTCGCTATGTTCTCAAGAGTGAGCTGTGACTTTTCTCGCATCAAAAGTTCTTTCATTTTCTGATACTGGCTTTCGCAAAATCTTTCTATAATTATAGAACGATCATTTTCATTGAGGTGAGTGAGGTCGTAGCCCTGTTTATAGTATGATGTGATCTTTGAGAGGGCTAGTCCGAAACTGTCACTACCTCTTTGGTAATCTTTAAATTGCTGTTTAAAGAACTCTTTATCCTTCCCAAGCATACTTGTTAATCGATCTTTAAATCTGCCCCAGTCTTGCATGTCTTCCGACTCCAGAGATTGGATTATATGAGATCCTTCGGACTCATTGAGCAACGATGTTAGTGCAACGGTTATAATTTCGCTGCTAGAAAGATTTGAACATCGTGCATAGATTTCAAGATTTTTAAGCCAAGCTGGGATCGGGATCGATGCGTCATAACGTGGGGGTTTTACTTTTAGATTTGAAGAACGCGAAATTTTTGGTTCAAACTGTTGCTTTGGAATGTGTGTCGATTTCGATTCTTTCTTGAAACGCGGCACATCTTTTGATTCCGGCTTTTCAGTTTTCACCTTTTGTTTTCGTGGCTTCGGAGCTTCCTGGCCGTCTTGAATGACCGTTTCATCAGCTGAATCAGCTGACGAATCATTTGAAAGCTCTGAGCCTGAAACAGATTCAGTTTCTATTTTGAGCGATGTGATCAAAGCATCTAGATTTTCTACATTTCGGGACGCCAAAATCTTTTCTGTGTCATTTTTATGACGAGCTTGCGCGAATTTTTGGTTTTGGCAGTCCTCTTGGTACTGAGGAAAATATCTTACGAATTGGCCATCAGCACTTTTCTCAAAGACATATTTCCTATTTTTGACAAAGAAATCTTTATCCAAAGCTAGAATATTGTGGCAAATTGATTCTTTATCGCTTATGGGGATTTTTGGTGGGTAAGTTTTTCCCTCGAGGTTATCGTAAATAACTAGTAGTTCCCCTTTGTTAAGGTCTTGTACGTGCTTGAAATAGAGTTCAGACATGATTTCAAATAGAATGAGTAGAAATTTGGTAAGAGCTCTTGGTTTGGTGCCTTTTTCTTAAAGGTCCGATCCTATAAGTCCTAAAAGCTTTCCTGTCGGTGGCGCTTCTTATGGAAGTCACTCCGCTCAGTGGGACTCGCTCTGGACTATTGAAAATATCTAGGGACCTTTGAACCGGGTACTAACCTTTGTTGGCGTTTTCTTTTTTTCGGAGATCGTAGGCAGCAGCTCTTTTCGTATCGTTGTCGGTAAAGTAGGCTTCGGGGGTCTTCGAACTTTAAGCGATGGACTCTAGTCTTAAAGTTCCTCGCCGTTTTTCAGTCACCAAAATTTGTAGTGCTTTTATAAATGCAATAACAAATGTTGGAGACTAAGGGCGTTTTGTTGTGGGGGTAGTTAAAACAACTACGGAGCGTTTATTGTACTGACAGAACAGTCAGTAGGAGCAGGATTCGTTTTTCAGAAATTTGTGGTATTGATGTTGGCGCAGATTGGTACAGACTGGCACAGAGTAAAAAGGGTGCTTCTTTTTATAGCATTTCGTTCCGGGTGGCGGGTTTTCATCGGGCCTCACGAGCCGAGGGTGGCGGTGGAATCGGGTGAGTGCGCTTTACGACAGAAGGTGGTGGCGGATTCAGAGGGTGGTAGTGGTTTTGAAATGCGCGCGCTAATGGCTTTATGGCCATTGCGCGCGGCGGAAATCAACTTTGTTGCAAAAGTCATACTTGCATATATTAATCCACTACAGAACGATTTTCCTTTTGCCGTTACCGTCTCCCTGGCGCAGTATATTACCACTCTAGTCTTGCTAGTCCCTCTTGTCAGGGCGTGGCGGCTACCAACGGTTTCGTTTTCTAAGCACGTAAGTCGCATCGTTTTCGACCTCAAGATGATCTGATTTTAAGACGCTGAAATGGACGATTCTTCCCTTATCATTCGGGAAGTTTTTCTCCCTCGCAGCGTCCCACTTCTCCATTTCGAAAGTACCAGTCTCGTTCGCACACACCATCAAAGCGTCGATGCCAATTTTTGTCTTGCTCTTAGGCAGAATCATCTGGAAGGAAAGACAACCATTGAAGATTTACCTCTCTGTGATCCCCATCATCATTGGAATAGGTACACTAAACACATACTATTCATCGATCTTCAATTAATTCTAATCTCTAGCTATGGCAACGATATCAGAGCTGAATTTTAATATGATCGGAACAATCGCCGCCTTTGCCTCAACAATCGGCTTCGCCCTGCAAAACTTATACACAAAAAAGAGCCTGCGCGACCTCAACATCCATCAACACGTTTTGCTTCAACACCTCACTTTCTACGGGTTTTTCATGCTTCTTACTCTTTGGCTATTTACTGACATGCCAAAAATCATGGACGGTAGGGCACGAGTTATGATTTTTATGGAATTAATCGTTTTTAGCTGACCACAAAAACTTGAGTGTCCACTCAATTATCACTCTTCTATTTATTTCCGGAGTTTGCTCACTGCTTCAAAATCTCACTGCATTTTCTGTAATGGCTCTGGTCTCAACTGTCAGGTACTTATTGCTGATCGAAGCGCTAGAAATCATTATTTTTCAAGTTATTCTGTGGCAAGTGCAACTAAACGAGTCGTCGTTATTGCTGTCAGCTTGCTGACGCTGAAGAATCCTGTCAACGGTAATTTTCAATTAGTTAGTCACCGGATAGAGTATAACGTTCAATTAGCATTCAACGTTGGTGGAATGGTGATGGCCTGCTGCGGCGTTTTTCTGTACAATCGCGTGAAAACAAATCTACGAAAGATCCCTATTTTACCGACCTTTTCTTCGCCTTCCACGCGAACCGCCTGATATTCCATTCTCCGCTATTTTACTATTCAATAAAGTCTTCAATTTATCTTCTCTTCCTCCAGGAGCCAAAAATTACAAGGAGCTGAACAATCCCTAAATGAATATGAATATTTATTTGTATAAAAACTTTCGCATAAAGAGTTCTTACGTTTTTCATACTCTATTTTAGTAAATTCTACTTTTAGTAGTACTTTTAACCTCGTCATATATTTCGCAAATGATTGCGATGGAACCTACATGGTTACGAACTAATAATTAATTTTTATGTTTAAATAACCCGACGAGTAGGTTTCAATTTGCTCATTCTACCACGCCGATGTCGGCTACTTAGTTTATATTCCGCCTTATTTTACAATCAAAGATCTCAAAGTACGGCTCTCGCTAAAATACTCTTTCAAAAATACCCTCTTCGCTTTTTCTGTATCTGTAGTTTTATACCTTCTAGACCAACATAATTCAACGGGCTGTGAACTGATCAAATGGTGATTTCAACTTTACACAAGCAAAAAAACTTTAAAAAATATATTATCTGAATAATTTCTAATTATCATGTTTTGAGTTTTGATTATCTCTAGAATGTTGTTGGGGATGTTTTGGATCCAAGCGTCTGGCGAGGAAATCATGTCAGATTTACGAAACCAGACGGACAACAATGCAGCACTCCAACTCGGCCAAGATTCTTTTCAAGGAACTTCAACAATTCAATGAAAGCCCGATCGAAGGCTTCAGGTGACAGCGCAGCAACGATAACTACCTAACACAATTGTCCTAGGATTATACAGGTCGATGAGAGTAACATCTATGACTGGCAAATCGCCGTTTTTGGACCGCCCGGAACACCGTATGAAGGCGGCTATTTCAAGGCGCACATTCGATTCCCTGGCAATTATCCCTTCAGCCCTCCTACTTTTCGTTTCTTGACAAAGATCTGGCACCCGAACATCTACGAGAATGGAGAAGGTGAGATCCACTAAAAATTCTCAATATTTCATTTTTAGTGTGCATATCTATTCTTCATCCTCCCGTCGACGATGTCCAAGGCGGCGAATTACCTGGCGAGCGATGGAACCCCACTCAAAGTGTCCGTACAATTCTGCTATCCATCATCTCGGTCCTCAACGATCCGAATACATTCTCGCCGGCGAATGTAGACGCTTCCGTTGCTTACCGAAACTGGAAGGAGGGCAAGAACACCAAGTACCCAGATCATGTCCGCGCACAGGTATTAACAACTTGATTTATTGACAAGCTAATATTTCTTGGCAGGTGGTCGAGACGCAAAAAGATGCGGAGCGAGACGGAGTAACGATTCCTACTACTTCTGACGAGTATTGCGTCACGAGCAACAACAATACTAACGATGACATCATGGACGATGAAGAATTCGACTACGACGATGATTATGATGACGATGACGAGTCCAATTGCCCCGCTGACTACTCATTTTCGTCTGGAATTCCAAGGTAAGCAAAAATTACTCCCAAGCTTTTCATCACCAATCAGCTTATTTTATTTATGCCCGAGGGGAGTGTAACTGCTTCTAGAAATGTCGCTAAATTTTTTTCAGCCAAGTGAGTCTCACTCAAGCCCAAAGCACCGAGATGCTGATGCAGACTGGCTCAACCACGGCGATCAACGAAATCCCCGACGAGGAAAACACCAGCTGATTCCCACCCTCTACAATTCTTTCATAGCGAACATATATTTTCTATTCTTATTTATTTCTCTGTATCATTTTTCTTTTCTTCACTATTCTCGATATCAATATACTACCACAACGATTCAAAAAAATGTTCCAAACAATATCTTTTTTAGACACGTAGTTGTTTCCTTTTTTACCTTAATTTTTCATTCGCTGATTCTTCTTATTTCTGGAAAGGCTCTAGAATAGATAGCATTTGTTGTCAGACTCTATTTGAAGCTGAAAGCTTCACTGGAAACGAGAGATAAAGTAGAAACTAGTTTTCAATCATGGATATGAGCCATTTACTCAGTATTATGCTGGAGACTGAAATGAGCAACGTTGACCTCAACGCTGATAAATCCGCCACTGCCGCCGGAGAAGAAGTCAAACACCCACTTCAGAACACGTAATGAATTTTTTAAACACACCTTTTGTAGAAGCATCAGGAGCAGGGAATAATTTATGCTTTAGCTGGTCACTTTGGTTTTTCAAAAATGAAAAGGGCAACCAATGGAAGGACAATCTCCGTCTTGTCACTTCATTCAGCACTGTTGAAGATTTCTGGGCGATCTATAATCATATCCAGGTTGGCAGTGATCGTCCAGTGATTATTGAATCGAACAAGAGTATTTTAAGCTTTCCTCAAAACTGCCAACAGGATGCGATTACATGCTTTTCAAACAAGGAATCGAGCCAATGTGGGAAGATGTTCAAAACCGAGAAGGCGGTCGTTGGCTGCTCACTACTGTAAGTCACTCTTAGATTTCTCAAATCTGATGGCTTTGATAGGACAAGAAAAAGCGCGCTCAGGACTTAGATCGAATTTGGTTGGAGACTCTTCTTTGCTTGATCGGCGAAGCATTCGATGATGCCAGTGAGGATGTAAGAGGCAATTGAATTTGAGTTGTCTTTAATTTTCATTAGATCTGCGGAGCTTGCGTCCAAATTCGTCAGAAAGCCGACAAAGTG
This sequence comes from Oikopleura dioica, assembly GCF_907165135.1. Lineage (NCBI taxonomy): Eukaryota > Metazoa > Chordata > Appendicularia > Copelata > Oikopleuridae > Oikopleura > Oikopleura dioica. The sequence continues at coordinate 12,147,029 of NC_137291.1, forward strand.
GCGATCTGGACCACCAATGCGCACCACAAAGATCGAGTCATGTCGATCGGCCGAAAATTTCAGACGAGAATCAAGCTCGCCCCAGAATCGCTTTTCTACCAAAAACATACAGACACAGCCAACTCTGCCAGCAAACAGGGCTCGAACAAGTCAAGTAAGCACCTCCTTCACTTATTATTTTTCTTACCATCAAAACTAGAATACGAATACATCATCTAATTCGCCACGTCCGATCAACCAACGAAAGCTGTAACTCTTTCCCAGCCATGGCCAAGGAACGGGCTTGTTCCAGTTTCAAACTTTTGACTTTTATTGATTTCTCCCTTGGATCGATTGGAAATTTTCCAATGTTCGCGACTTAAATTCTCGTCGATTTTAATTTATATCTGTCTAAATCGCACGAAAAAGAGACTAAGACTATCAAGAAACAAGCCCGTCATAAAGGTATTACTATTTCAACTTTGGCCAACAGAAAAATGCTTTTGTTTCTATAAACTTGCCTTTCTTACTTTTCTAAACAAACAACAAATATAAAACATGTTACTACCCATCCCCATCGTCCGAGAAAAACCTAAATCTGTTTGACTTTGAACAAGTTTGAAGAAGCACAACCGTTTGAAAATTCTCAATCCCGCAACGGACACCGTTATCCGTCACAATTCTTCCTTTATCAAACAAAAAAAAAAACTACAAAAACATTCAAACAAAAACATAATCGCCCCCGATCTACGAAAAACCCCATTCTCTTTCAATGTATCGCCTATTTTTTCAATAAAAAAATATAAAATATTCAATTTTCAAAATGCAAATCTCTGTTTTTGCATCGTTCTCCAGGACTCGTTTCAAATTTCTTTCTTTGTTTCTTTTTCAAAGTATTTATCTATATGTCGTGATCCAAATTTTTATACAGCTACCTTTTGATTAAAAACGAGCGCTCATAAGAAATCATTCGAAAGTTGCTACAGTATTTTTGGACCATTTGGAGCTTGTATGATGTGTGATCCAAATTCAATCGTTTTCAAGATCGGCACTTCGCGCCCTTTACCCATAACAGTATTTTTATTCTATTTCCCGAGTCAGGGACTTTTCGTTTATTCATTTAAAACTATTTCTATTTCTCTTGAAATGAATTCGCAATTGAACTAGAACCTTCGAAGATTGTCGCTAAAGATTTATCGTTGTCAACTTAGAATGGCTCTTTGACCAACTTTCTGGAGCCTCAAAAAGCGAAAAAACATGAAGGGCAGTAGGCAAAACGAAGGTTTCCACACGGTAGAAGTCGGGGAGACAGCGTTTACTGTACTGGAGAGGTATCAAAATCTCAGACAGGTCGGCACTGGTGCTCAAGGAGTCGTTGCTGCTGCTTATGATACGCAACTGAAGCAGAATGTTGCGATTAAAAAACTCTCTGTAGGTCCCTTTTCGAGCAATCTCATCACTGAAAAAAATTCTAGCGTCCATTTCAAAACGTGACACACGCAAAACGTGCCTACCGCGAACTCAGACTCATGTCACTTGTCAACCACAAGAACATTATCAGACTCATGAATGTATTTACGTCACAGAAAACACTGGAAGACTTTCAAGATGTGTACATGGTGATGGAACTGATGGAAGCAAATCTCTCTCAAGTCGTCAATTTGGAGCTGGATCATGAGCGTCTGTCGTATTTACTGTATCAGCTTTTGTGTGGTGTAAGGCATCTCCATGCGGCTGGTATTATTCACAGGTAGTTAGTTACTCTCGAATTAGATCGATTGACATGTTTGCGTTGGAATGAGTTTCATTTTATAAAAAGCAAAAAATAACAAAAATATGGGTTGTTAGAAAGCTCGCAGACTTTAAATATTCCCCTTTATTTAGTTTCGTTCCTCCGTAAAATTTACGTCAAATACGCGTCATTTTTCAAGGACCACGGACTAAATGCTAAATAAATGATTCGTGACCTAATTCTTTAGAGATCTGAAACCATCAAACATCGCCGTAAAATCAGATTGCTCGCTCAAGATTTTGGACTTCGGGCTCGCCCGCACAGCAAATCAGGGCTTTCTGATGACGCCTTATGTTGTGACGCGTTACTACAGGTTAGAATTATCTTCGTTACGTAATGCGTTTTTAACTGTGCGAAAATTCCAGATCGCCTGAAGTCATTCTGGGGATGAGCTACTCGGGGACGGTCGATATCTGGTCGATTGGGTGCATTTTTGGAGAGATGGTTAGAGGACAGGTTCTTTTCCCTGGATCGGATCATATAGATCAGTGGAATAAAATTATCGAAACGTTAGGATCCCCCACTCCAGGTAACCTAAAATAAGATTGACCGTCATAACTTGTTTTGAACTAGAATTTGTGAACAGACTACAACCCGCTGTATCGAATTATGTGAGGACAAGGCCTCACTACAGAGGAATGAGCTTCAGTCGACTATTTCCCGACGGATGCTTCCCGACCGAGTCTGGTGGCTCGCGCGCTTTAGCTGCTCAAGCTCGCGATTTGTTGCAAAAAATGCTCGAATTGGATCCGAATAAAAGAATCAATATTGACGATGCGCTTCGTCATCCTTATACGAATATATGGTAGCTATCTGTTTGAAAGTTCTGGCTAACAAATATGAAAGGTACGAACCATCAGAAGTGGAAGCACCGCCGCCTCTTCAATACGACAATTCACTTGACGAACGGGAGCTCACTGTGGAGCAGTGGCGCGAAGAACTCTGGCGTGAAGTGATCAACTGGCGGCCGCATCCAGGCACCGTGTCCCAGGCCTCTACCTCGATGGATCATTAATTTATCCCTAGAATATCCCAATCAACTTCGTTACTTATAATCTCGGTATTTTATTTAACGCGAATCTGATTTCTTTCAGACGGCAACTTACTCTATCAAAAACAACTAAACGACGATTTCCCCCTTGAAAATAATCTTGCCATTTAAATTAATTGAAAGTACGCCAGGGGAAATTTTTCACTCATCAAATTCTTCAAAGTTTTCCATTTTGATTTATCCTTTTTATGACTGCTCTGTATCAATGAAAAGTTTCCCATTATTCGCTCGAGATACGTGCATTCCATTTATTTCTTCTTGTCAGACTAAATTTATCGACGACTTCGCCAAATAATTATTAAAAAAGTAAAGACATGTCTCTTAATGAAAAGAAGCTCCTAGAAGTTAGATATGGCCGATTTCAGAGAAATTGAGAGCTTTTGAAAATATGACGTCACATGTAACTTCTTCAATGTTTGAAGTAACCTATCACAAGTATGAAGTATTTTATTACTGTATCTAACTGTTACTATCCCTTCAATCCCGTACCCCTCTTCCTTATCATTGATCTCATCATTTGGAAAAAATACTTTTTCAAGTTCAGTGTTAACATTGTCCTATTCATTCTTTCATCCTTCAAAAATCCCCATTCACCATCTTTGTAACATTTATTCTTTGAGACGACCCCTTGTTTTATGTTCAAAATTTCAAAAAATATTCAACAGAATAAAATTCATAAAAATGAGCAAAACTAAAAAAGCACCTCTTTCAGAATGCGCCCTATTTTGATAGGGACCATTCTTCAGTTGGTCACATCGTCAGATCAAGAGAATGACTGCGCATCTTTAGGTTTTGACGAGCAAGGTAATTTGTGAAACGAGTGGATGATTTTTCTATTGCTTGTTTAGTTTTGGAATGCAATACTTGCAAAGAACTTTCGGATTTTGGACTCGATGAAATCAAGGAAGATTGCTTGAGGTGTTGCAAAAAGTCAGATGAACAAATTGTGACTTACAAGGTTTGTACTCCTTTACTTATAATAAGTTTTCTAACTGAATTTATAGTCTGCGCAATTTGAAGTTTGCTCCTGAAAATTGGGCCGATTTCCCCAAGTATCGGCCTTCATTGATAACCACTCGAAAAATTTCAAAAATCTCAAAGTTAAATACACCAAAGGAGCTCCTCCAAGGATAAAACTCTATGGTCAGTTGGGGGATATTTTTCAAGCTCAAACAATTTCTAGGAGAGGGCGACTTTGTTGAGGAAGAAGTCAATATCGAAAATTGGGATACAGACACGATAGTACAATTTTTAGACGAGAAGCTGACGCACTAATTATGACCTAATCCTGCCTTCTAGAGTTTTCTATTCTTCTATCTTGGTGAAACAAAATGTAGTTGTCCTTCCTCTTCAAAAATTTTAATTCTGCTCATGATTCTACGCTGAAAGTTTTCTCTGGGAAATGTTTTTCGTATCAGCGTTTTTCATTTTTACTTGGGGAAGTTAAGAGAAACAGCTTCTTCGAATTTGTGAGTAGTTTTCCAAGGAAAACGTGAAAAAACTTCTGTGCAATAATTAAATCCTGAAATGATCTCTATGACGGCTTGTTCGCCAAACCGAAATTTCGGAGCTTCTAGCCTGAAGAGGACTTTCCTCTCGATCATGGACGGCCTTGGAGTACTACTCACCTTTTCCCAGGGCAAACGTTTTTTGCAAAAATCGGTTCTTAAATTCTTGTGATGAAGATTTTCTTTGACAGCTTTTTGTTAGAATGCTATCTCGGGCGGCGCGTAGAAAATTGGCCTTTACCGCTGCCACTGAGCAGCAGGCGAAGCGAGCCCTTGTGCAGGTCTTTGTCGATGGCAAGCCTGTCAAAGTCGAAGCCGGCACCACTGTTCTTCGAGCCTGCGAAGCTGCTGGTGTCCAGATTCCCCGATTCTGCTACCACGAGCGTCTCTCCATCGCTGGCAACTGCCGAATGTGCCTAGTCGAAGTCGAAAAGATGCCCAAGGCCGTCGCTTCCTGCGCCTTCCCAGTTATGAAGGGAATGTCTATTTTGACCAACAGTGAGAAATCTCGACGATCGCGAGAAGCTGTCATGGAGTTTCTCTTGGCTAACCACCCTCTTGATTGCCCAATTTGCGATCAGGGTGGTGAGTGCGATCTTCAGGATCAGGCCATGACTCACGGAAGTGATCGATCTCGATTCTGGGAGGGAAAACGAGCCGTCGAAGATAAGGTTTAAAAATCTAAAGTATTTGATGCTTACTTTTCTTCCTAGGATATCGGGCCTCTTGTCAAAACTGTCATGACTCGATGCATCCAGTGTACTAGATGCGTCCGATTCTGCCAGGAAATCGCTGGTATTGATGAGCTCGGAACAACTGGTCGGGGAAACGATCTCCAGATCGGTACATACGTCGAAAAGGCTTTAAGCACTGAGTTGTCTGGAAACCTTATTGATGTCTGCCCAGTTGGTGCCCTTACCAGCAAGCCATATGCTTTTAGTGCTCGCCCATGGGAAACCCGAAAGGTACTAGCTATTATGTGAGCAAATTCAATCATATTCTCAGACTGATTCCGTCGATGTCATGGATGCCGTTGGTACCAATATCGTCGTTTCTTCCCGAGCTGGCGATCTTCTTCGAATCATCCCAAGACTCAACGAGGAAGTCAATGAAGAATGGCTCGCTGACAAGGTACAAACCGATAGAATTATTGAAAGTTATTAATGTTACAGGGTCGATTCTCTTATGACGGACTCAAGCGACAGCGACTCACCCAGCCCATGGCTCGAGGTGAAAACGGCAAACTCACCAAGGTCGATTGGCAGGATGCTCTCACCGTTGCTTCCGATGCTATTGCTGATGCTGGTGAGAACATTGCCGTTGTCGTTGGTCCATTCGCCGATGTCGAGACCATGTGCCTCGCCAAGGATCTCGCTAACAAGGCCGGCTCCGAGATGGTTACCACTGAGCAGAGCTTTATCGCTAATGGTGATCTTCGATCTGACTACACTTTCAACTCGACTATTGCTGGCATCGAAGAGGCTGACCGAGTCATCATCATTGGTAATGATTATTGTACTGAAGCACATTATGGCGTATTTTAGGCTGCAACCCTCGATTTGAAGCTCCACTTATCAACGCCCGAATCCGAAAATCCTGGCTCCACAAGGAAACCGAAGTTGACGTCATTGGTTCTGAGCTGAACCTCTCCTACACTCACCAGTACCACGGAAATGACCCACAAAGTAAATCCCTCTACTCAACTTTTTCTTTAATTTACTAGTCATCAATGACATCGCTAACGGCACCCACCCAATCTGCGAAGAACTCGCTGAATGCGAGCGACCCATGGTCATCCTTGGTTCTTCCGTCTTTGAGCGAGCCGATGGCTCTGCTATCCACCAGTCTGTCAAGAAAATGTGCGAATCCTTGAACACCCCCGAAGGCTGGAACCCATTCAATATTATGCACAAGTCTGCTTCTACTGTTGGCGCTCTCGATCTTGGCTACAAGACTGGTGTTGAACACATCAAGGGCCGAAAGCCTGATGTTATCATCAACCTCGGCGCTGATGAGGGTCTCATTACTCGAGATGATGTAATGATCTTTCTGTTATACAGCGGCTGAATTAGTTTTAGGTTTCTTCCACTGGCAAGATCATTTACATCGGACACAACGGTGACGCTGGTGCTTCCTCTGCTGACGTCATCCTCCCAGCTGCCGCTTACACCGAGAAGAACGGTACCTACGTTAACACTGAAGGCCGAGTCCAGGTCACTCGAACCGCTATTACTCCCCCTGGAGCTGCCCGAGAAGACTGGAAGATCGTCCGAGTCCTCTCTGAGCTTAGCAACCTTACTGTAAGTGGATCGACCAGCGATTCACTATAAATTTATCTTAAGCTTCCATACGACACCCTCAAAGAAGTCCGATCCCGAGTGCGAGAAGTTGCTCCTCATTTAGTTAAATTCGATTCTCTTGAACAAAGCGCGATTTCGGTAAGTGATCATCAAAATCCTCTCCTCAAATTTGCTTAGATTCCAGCTGAACCCAGCACAATGGCAAACGAACCACTTGTCGCCAACCAGACCCAGCTCTCTGAGTACTATATCACAGATTCCATCACCAGAAGTTCAAAAGTTATGGCTAAGTGCGTCAAGTACGCCAGAGCACAGGAGTAAAAAGTTCCTTTCTGTTCAAGTATTTATTAAAGCGGATTATTCACTGCTTCTATGTGACAAAATGATAAAATAAAAATATCTTCTTCATAAAAAAGAGAAAACTTGAATCCTTATATTCATATGGATTTGATTGACGAAGAGATTGTTTTGAATGCAGAGTATTAGCAGGGATGAAATCAGGAAAGTACATTTATTGGTAGTAACTGTTTCCAGCAAAGGCTCAAATACTACGTGCATCTACCTTTCATGTTTGCTTGTGATCGTACTTGTAGGACTCCGCCTATACTATAAAGATAATTTGCTTCAATAAAAATGTAGATGTTCGTAATGTACTTTTTCTGGGTGAGCAATCTGACATGGCAAACTCATGTATGGCCTACATTATAAAGCTCTTGTGCTTCCTTAGTCACAATGAGATACGATGGAAAATGCTTTTTCAAAATAAATGGACGATGATTATTTTTGCCTTTTGCGTCTCAGCGGCTATGTAAGAAATTCTACGCAATAAAATACAATTAACAATTTCCAAGCATTTTGATTGTTCTCCGATTTGCTTTGGATGGATCAGATAACGAAATGCTGCCGCAGTACAACGTCGGCAATGGAAGGCCCATATTCTTCCCTACATTGTTTGTAAGATAGATATTCATGAGTAAAATAGTGATTAGTCGGAAAGTAAAGGAAAAAGCAAAAGAACCGATAAAAGAAGTCCTCAAGGTTCTCATCGATGGAAAAGGTTGGTCGATTTTTGACAATAAACAAAATATTTTGCAGTGGTCAAAGCATCACAGCATCCGGACTTAGTAAAATACGACGAGGCAAAAGCCATCTGTGAGTGGGAGAACAAAACTTTGCCACGTTCGTCCTTCAGAGTTGTCGAAAACGGGCACGAGTATAAGTCCATATTTTGGCTTGCGGAAGACGAGCAATCAAGAAAAGAAGCGAATGATGAGTACTTGGAAGATCTGGGCGTTTCCTTTGTTACAGCAAATGGCGGCGGTGGTTTCTGTGCGATTTTAGGTGAACGAATTATGGAAACATATCCTGATTTTTTATTTGATTTTCAAGATACTGGACCTCTCACTTTGACAACACCTTTACCGAGTATCTTTATTTGCGAAGATGCTCTTTATGATGAATATAATCGCGTCGTTCTCCACATAAATGTAACTGTTGGCTGCGACCCGCTCGAACTCAACGCGACGTTCATAGAAGCAAGAAATCTTTTTAAATCTAGCCATTTTGATGTCACATTTTATTATGAAGATCATATGAACAAGAAATCATACGCAAGACCGTAAGTGATAAATTTAGAAAAAGAAATCTATTTTGCAATAAGAAAAATAAGCGGGTACACGAAACGCAACTTCTCCGAAGAAACAACTGGAATAAACTGGTGCAGGAACAGTGGGATAAGTAAATAAAACTGCCTTAACCAATATGATTTTTACTGATCCCATATCCAAAGTGGACAACCGGCGAAAATAGCGAAGGCAAATAGACTCAGAGAGATGGACAATCAAGTTGTGGGCGGCTATTCCTATTCAACGTTTGCTTAAAATTTATTTTTGCTTGCTAATTCTTATTTTTTAGTGCGAGGGCTCTATGCTTTTAAAATGACAACGAAAATAAGCAGCAACAAAAATCTATTAAAACTGCAATAAACTGTTATAAAACTAATTTATATTAATGTAAAGGTAAATTGGCTTGCCATCCCATGCCATTGCCATCGATTTTATAGGACATTTTCCACCCTGTAATAAACGTATCTTTACCGTCATAATTCCCAACTCGATCAACCAATTGAGAATATGTTTATTTTAACAAGATAATAATGTTGATATAATGGTATATTTTCATGGTACTTTTTGGCTGAGCAACTTTTATTGAAAATAAAAAGAGCTTATTCAATCGGATAGAGAGCAAAATGCTGTTTAAAAATAGATGGACGAGTGCATTTTTTCTATTTTGCATCATTGTGTCCATGTAAGAATCGGAGAGCAAATCGAATATAAAAAATTATAGAGTTTTGATCGTCCTGCGATATTCTTTCGAAAAACAAGAAAATGAAGTTCTTCAGCATTACAGTAATGGAAAGCCCATTTTATTCCCTCCCGCGTAAGTTGACTTTCGGTAATATTCGAGAATTATTAATTATTAACCCTATGCGTGACGCGGATGCACTCAGTGCATCCGCTCATGGTTTTCTGCCCATTTCTCTCTCAAATTTCGCCCGAATTCAGAAATTTAAAAAGAATAAGAATCTACGTCCAAAAGCACATCCAATCTGCTTCGTAACATTTAGAAAACAAATTTTATAATAACCTAAAAACGTAAAAAATGTCCTAATTTTACTATTTTTCGTCTCGAGAACAGCTATTTTGATGCATGTTACGTAACTTCGAGCCCGTTTCGCCGCCGAAGAAGGGGGTATTTCGGTCTCTGAGACACTGAAAACAGCGAATTCAGGCTGTTTTTCTTCTAAAATTGGCAAAAATGAGCAAAAAATTGTTCTAGATGGGTCGGATGCACTGAATGCATCCGCGTCACGCATAGGGGTAGTTCTGATCGTCACGCAGAGGGTTAAGTCGAAAGGCGAATATCAGTTCAAAGGGACAGATTAAAGAAAAACTGCAGGTTTTTATCGACGGAAAAGGTTTTGGATTGTCTAGCGATAAGCATAACTTATATTTAAAGCGTTAAACGCATCACAACACCCGGAGTTACTAAAATACGATCAGGCAAAAACCATCTGTGAGAGAGAGAACAAAACATTGCCCCGTTCGGTCTTCAGAGTCATCGAAAAGGGGCACGAGTTTAAGTCCATATTTTGGCTTTTGGAAGACGAGCAATCAAGGAAAGAAGCTAATGAAGAGTTTCTACAAGATCAAGCAGTTTCTTTTGTTTACGAAAAAAGTGAACTGTGCGCGATATTGGGTAAATATAGAAACTGAATTATTCTTACCAATTTGAAAATGCTTAAGATATTCGGAATATACTTCCGTCTTTACCGAATCACTTCATCTGTAAAAATGCGGTGTTTGACGAAGATGACCGAGTTATTATTCACATAAATGTCACTGTCGGATGCGTCCTACTCGAACTGAACAAGACTTTTATTGAAGACAATAATCTCTGGGAATACGGCTATCTAGATAAAACATATTCTTACGAAGATCCTATGGGTTACAATATGTTTTCACGACCGTAAGTCCCAAACCAAGAAAAAGATTAACCCGTCTTCAGAAAAATTAGCGGGTACAGAAAGCGTTACTTTAGTGGAGATAAAACGGGAATCAACTGGTGCAGGAAAAGTGGGATAACCACCAATAATAACATGTGATGCTTAAGCTAAAGTGACTGATCCCATATTCGAAGTGGACAACCAGTAAGAAATGCAAAAGCAAAAAGACTCCGAGAGAAGGACCATCAAGTTATCCGTGGCTATTCTTATTCAACGTAAGCTACGCAAAATTTTCCCACTCGAGCTGATTTGCTTTTAGTGCGAGGGCTCTTTGCTTCCCAAATAATTACAGAGAGAATCTCCCTCCGAGAGATGTAACGTATGAATCAACTAATAGTACTGCCACTGCCTACCGAAAAATCTGTAGACAAGACAACAACAACAATTCTTGAAATTCGAGTTGAGTTTCAAATCATGGCAATTTTGAATACTGAAGTACTTTATTGTTTTGCTTGAAGATACTGCTCATAAGAAAATGAACATGTTTGGCTTTGATAGCGAGTTACAGATAGTGAGTTGATAAAATCAGCGGTTATTTGGCCTTTGAAGCCCGCTTTTCGAATGAGGCTAATAAGGGTTTCTTGTTGATTCCATCCTTGCTCCATCGCAACGTTGGGAAGATATGTGCCCGAGAATTGCCTTCCTTTTCTACAAAAGTTGGCGAAACTAGTGATTTCTGGAACTCTTAGCTTACGCATTGAATCGGATCTTGATCCCGTGATTCTCCAAAGTCCAGTCGTATGAGTTGGAACACTCCTCGAAATTCGTGAGCAGACTGACTGTACAACTGAGTCCAGGAACTTCATTCATTTGGACGGGAGGAAATCTTGAGTCTTTGAGAGCGGCGGTTAGGGCATATTCTTCGATTCCAGAGCCCAACTCGAGATCGGCAAAGCAACCGATGCATCCTCTAAGACTAGGCTCAGGATATTTCTGCAGGAAACAACGGGCAAATCTTACTATCCATTTGACGAGGTCTTCCAGCCAAACACTCGGGATTTCGGACCTAGCTTCCAGGTGACGAACAAAGGGAATGGCTGCGAAGGAAAGTCGGCTGGGATAGGCGGCGAAGGTTGACCATTTAGGCGATTTACTGTTAAAAAATGAACTAAAGAAAAAGTGCGAGGCTTACCAAGAGAATCAAAGGCAAAAACGACCATGGATGGTTTTATAACTTGGTCGGAGCTCATGTTTATCGACTCGATTAGTTCTTGAAAGAAATTCTGATTTGAGCTTTCGGGAATTCCAGTTTTTATTATCATTTGTATAAATAATATCTACACTGATATTTTTCGACAGGTAACGAGACAGTTGATGAAGAAATTATCCGCAACTCGGAATGGTTTTTGAAGATTGAAAATTTCAAGTTGAAAAAAGGGACAGGAAGAGTGGAAGAAAATGAATGATTCGGAGAATGAGCGAGGGGATTCTGACTTCAGCGTAGCAGTTTGAGTTCGTAAAGGTTTTCGTAGCCCATTCGACACCAGCACTTTTGATCGCCCCAGTCGACGTAGACGTGCTTTTTGCAACCGCCGCAGCCGATGCCAGCTGATTTTGGGCCACAGAAATCGCTGACTTGACCGATTCCTGCGTGACGAGAATGGAAATACTTTTCAGGAGTGTTATCTTCTTGAATAACTAGAATTGGACTTCTAGCTGTGAACCAGTATTCTAGCTACCTTTATCGCCAATTTTGATCAACTGAGCTGCCTCTTCGCGAAAGTAAATGACAGAAGGAAACTCTCGTTGAGCATTTTTCACAGCAATGAGCATCATTTCTTGAACTGAATGGATACGCCCGAAGATTTGAAAACGGAGCATCTGGCGAATTCCATCTCGAGGAATCATTTCAACTTTGATGTCGTCCAAACCAGTGTTGATCGGACACAGAGCAGGAAAGAAGCTCAACAGAAGTTGCAATGGTTCGCCCTCAGCTGAAATCGGTCCTTTTGGCCATTGCGTTTCCTTGAGTTTAGTTATATTTCTATTTTGAACAAGATTCTTACCATGATAGTGTCTATCGATTCCGAAATATTTATCTTGTCAGGAAAATTGGAGCACGAAGCAGCTGTCTTAATTTTCTCGCAGCAAAACTCGAAAAGGGGCCCGACAAGCGGGTCATACGGAGCTCGAGTTTCAACGTCCATATCTTGCAGCAATAAACAGAGCTTGTAAGATAGAGCGAGATTCTCCTCATCTTGCACAGGCGTCTTATTTGCTGATAGATCACTTTTAAGCATACAGGTGAGTTTTTCGCAAAGCCACTCGATCTAATTGCCAGATCTATTTAGGATTATTCTTGTAGTTGATTTGGTACCTGGTAATAAGTCGCACATAATAAGAGCTCTACGATCGAGTTGGGACTGTCGAGCTGACAGGGCATTCCGTACATGTAGGAAAGAAGGGACTTGACGACCTGCGAGTGCCAGCGACACTTGACCTTCGACTCTTTCTTTACTGTACGGCGAAAGATCGGGCTTTGGCAGGAAAGAATCATCCCGTGGCTGAGAAACATGGAGTAAGCAAACTTTTTCTTTATCTACCTATAAATAGTCTCCCCGTCGACCGCCAAAATAGTAACATCACATCCATTCTGATCAAAGTCCGAAGTAAACTGCTGGTTTATAAATTCATTCCGCAGCTCCTGCGAAATTCCGTGGGTGCTAGGGTCGCACATCTTCAATTATCTGAATTTCTCAATTTTCATTCAAGTTATTTCCAGTTTGATGTGTTTCCTTGTTTTGAAAGGAGGAAAACAGAAATGTAATGTTTTTTTAAATTATTTTTTTATGAAATAGAATACATGAATTGCTTTGTTTCTGTTAAATAGATGAAATATGAAAGACGCTAGAGAGTGTAATGAGAATTTCTTTAATGAACTATATTCGGGTACAGAGAAAGGTTTAGTAAATTCTTAAGAAATGGTGCTTGCTTTGTCTTTGAGAGCTGTAGTGGTAAAGATCAGTTGTTGTAGAAGAGAGTGAATTCTGGATTCGGTTGATTTTGTTCCTGATTTGGCAAATTTATGCTTCGATTCTAAGGATTAGGGTCGTCCTCGTCTTCATTTTTGCCGGAGGAGACTGATACTGCAATGATGATAATGACCACAGCGGCAACAATGCCCAGAATGATCCACATCTTTATATTTCGCCACCAGTACCTAGAGTTTTTTTTTTATAAAAGGGCTTGTCAAAAGTTCTTACTTTCTCTTGAGCTTGGCTGCCTGCGATTCGAACTGACTGGCTCCTTGCTGAAGAGCATCGGCGCGATCATCCAGCTGACTCAATTTCTGATCTCTTTCAAGCACGCGTTCCACATTTCCGCGCATGATTCCGACGACTTCTTGGACCTAAAATCAATGTTTCGAACTTTCGATCGTGAGATTAGATTGCCTGAGCATGGTATTTAATATAAGAGTTGTCTCTTGATGAGGTTTCTCCTACTGAGTTTGGTTTGAAAAGTGATATTTGGAAGTTTTCAAAATCAAAAAATTTTAAACCAAATTTCAAGGTCAACGTCACTGCTGCGGCATGAGGGGGTCATTATTCCCGGGCGAGTAATAAACGATTCATACATAATAAAAATAAAGTATTTCAATTGATCTAGAGAAAATTTTTCAAAAAAAGCTGGTAATTGTTGTTTTACGATGCGCTGGTATATCGACGTTCGGGGATCATTTTACTGAAAAGTTACTCATCCGATGTACGCGTAATTGAGGAGAATTGAATGAACCCTCAAATGGATCTTCGCTCAATAATAAATTACCTGATTTTGGGTCTGTTGTAAAACATTGTTATCGCCCGTTCCGTAGGTAGGAGACCCTGCGCCACTCATTCTAATCAATTTGAAAAATACAAATTTGCTTTGAATCAATTTTTTTATAAAAGTAAAAGAATCTTGCTTGTCAAAAAATAAAAAGAAAGAGGTGATAGTACGAACTAGAGGCAGTAAAAAAATAAGTGGATACACTTCAAAGTTCATTGCGATTAGCTGTCTTTGCCAAAGTCGTAGCCAAATTTGGAAAGTCCCGACGCAGTAACATCAAACTGAATTGTCACATATCCGACGGACTGTACTCGTGTCATCTCTCGTCCGTTTGGACGCGCAATTATTTTTGGATCGGTGAAATTGACCGCGTTTCCGGTGAACCAGTGGCTAAATAAATAAAAGAGCATAACCTTTGGGAGACAACAAAGAGAACGAACCTAAGAGCCTGCATTTTAGAGCTAGCCTGAGGAAGATAGATAGCGGTGCGGATTTTCCTGGAGCCTGGAATGGGTGGAACGAGTGCCCAGCTACATTCATGGATTATTTGATTTTTGAAAGAAGTAAGCAAACCAGAAACCGCGTGGTTGATCTTGGTTAAAATTATCTTGGCCAATAAGTTCGATGACAATTCTCGGCCAGCCGGAAGGATTCGTAGATTTGAAGGTGCAATCCATGGGAAGATTGAAAACGAATTCCTCGTTTCCACTTGTGCATCTCTAAACAGTCCCTTTATACAGCCTCTTCCGGTCCTTTTTACCTGAGAAAAACCCTCTTCCAAACCAGCAGCAACAACCCAGTCAGACCCCATTTCATAGGAATACTTGCACATCAAGTCCATTCCTCTCAACATGGGCAGTTCAGCATGCGAAATGTGACCCCGAACTGAGATGGAAAATGAGCTCCCTGCTATTTTAGACATGAAGTGACTCTGAAACCAAGCAATATGAAAAGGCGAATCGATTTTATAAAAATATATATTCTTAGGGCTTAGTATAAAAATATAACTCAGAAACAGGCTGTAACAGTAGATCGTAGAAAAAATAATCAGAGGCACAGAAATAGCGAGACGATTTCCTTAAAGTTTTGGCTGGAGTCCGAGAAGTTGATCTGCGCGCTCGATTTCAGGGGTACTACCGATCTTTCCTCGGAATTGATCGACGACGCTGCCAAGGTGCTCGAATTTCTCCTCGACTTTGGCAACTTCGTGCGGCAAGTTTTCAGGGTCCTGTAAATTTTTCGTTGTGATAGTTGAAAAAATGAGGGAGCTTACCTTGCAAGCAGGCTTGTACTTTTTCTCCAAGAATTTTTGGTATTCCTTGGTCTTATTTTGTTTGATAACCAGCTCAATAAGGTTCTGAAAATGCAAAATAAGAAGCTGCATTACCCAAATTTAAAAAATTTCAAGACATTTTACTTACGACATGTTTATCTTCTTCCATTCTCGTGATCATTTCATCAATTTCCTTTGCTTTGGATTCCCACTGAGACGATTTGATCTGCATATCTTCGAGGTCATTCGAAAGTCCATCCGATTGCGCCCGAAGAGCAGTGATCTTGGTCTCAGTCTGCTTTACCGTCGTGCCCATATTTTTGACCGTTCGTTTGAGCTCCATGATCTTTTTCTGAAGACTTCCACGTGTCGGCGTTTTGGACTCGCGCGTACCCGGCACTGGTGGTCGAGGCTGAATCGTATCGCGGCGGGTGACGGCGTGCTCCATTTCGCGCATGAGACGCTCTTGTTCTTTCATGAGTTCTTTGTACTTGAGCTCCATACGGTGGATTTCGGACTTCATCTTTGCGATCTCGCCAGCGCAAACATCGGAGTTGACAGCGGCAATCGTTTCCCTGAAAATTATTATGAAAGGGTCTGCATTTTTGCCGTATAATAAATTTTTTTATTAGACAAGAGAAAATACGAACTTCGAATTCGCCCTATTTTTGAGCAATAAATCCAGTACAAAATCTCTAGACCCATCTCAGAAAAGAAAAAAAAGTATAAAATAAAAAGGTATAAAATGCTTTTACAGATTCAGTTACTTTTTCTATACGTCAACCTAGATTCATGATCCCTATTTATTAAAATAAACTACTTACTTTGCGAGTTGAATTTTTCTTTCCCACAAAAGCACAAGCTTCTCAGTTTCAATCAATTCCTCCTCGAGACGTTTATTATTCACAGTGAGCTCTTCGAGTCTTCGCTGCTGATTGAGCAGGTCCATTTCCTTGTCCTTGAGTTCTTGGATAAACTCGAGCTCGTGAAGTTTGTTGTCCTGCTCCAGTTGAACGGCTTTTTGCTCCTTCATGTGGGAGAAGGTGCTCGCTTTATCCATGCGGATTCGCAATTTTTCTATATTTCTCTCGACTTCCCTGAATTCAAGATTTAATTTCTGATCAATCAAAAATATGACTTACTTGTATTCTCGTTTATCTGCTTCGATTTCGGATTCAATTCTGATTTTCTTCTGCTGCAAGATTGTGACTTTTTTGGTAAGTGCTTTGACATCTCTATTTTTCTGATCTTTTTCTTGGTTGATTCTGACCAATTCATGCTGCTGCTTGAGCCAGGCCACCTCCGCTTCAGCGATATCGGTGGACAACTGCTCCAGCGATTTTCCCAAACTTGCGACTTCCATTTCCAAGGGTGCAAGTTCTTCGCCGCCGGCGTTTTCGACGAGATGATGAAGCTTTTTCGACATTTGATCGATGATAGTCTGCTTGCGTTCGACTTGAGCGCGCATTCTAGTGATGCCATTTTCACTGTCTGTTGTCTGCTTATCGAGCTCTTCGATTCGATCATTGAGTACTTTGAGCTTTTCGTTTGACTCCCAGATCTTCGCGCGTGTTTCGGTGATCTTCTGGTCATCCAAAGCAGCTAAAGAAATAAATTAAAGCTTGACAAAATTGGGTCAAATTTACCTTTATTAGTCTGTTTGTTAATCTCCATTTCAACCTCTCGCATTCTGAATGACACTTGCCCAGTAACCTTGTCAGAGAATTCCTTCGATTTCTCTTGCGTCATCTTATCCATAAGCTCCTTGTTGAGTACTGCTTGAAGTTTAATGATTTTGTCTGCTTCTTTTTCAAGGACACTACGGAATGCCTCGAGTTTTGACTCCATCTGATAGTATTCCGCGTTAGTCCGAGCAAGAGCAGCATCATTTTCAGTCAGGATTCGAGAGTAAGCAGCCTGCTTTTGCTGCCACTCCACTCGCTCTTGCTTAGTGGACTCGATATCTTTTTTGGTACTGGTGATCGCAGTTTCTATTCGGTTCAGCAAGAGCGTGTGCTTTTCATTGAGATCCTCTTCATCTTGAATGCTCTTTTTGTACCCGTCGATCTCCGTCTCAAGCTTCTTGATCTCATGCTCGCTGTTCATTCGGATCTTTGTCACAGCGGCGAGGGCTTCGTCTCGTCTGCGCATGCCAAGGAGACACGAGTTCCATTGCTGGTAGAGCTGCTTGTGCTCGAATTCAATTGATTCGATTTCAGTACGCGCGTCAAGGAGCTGCTCTTTGGTCGCCTTTGTTTCTGACTCTTGAGCTTTTCGCTGGACATTGTACATGTCGATTTCTT
Source organism: Oikopleura dioica (assembly GCF_907165135.1). Lineage (NCBI taxonomy): Eukaryota > Metazoa > Chordata > Appendicularia > Copelata > Oikopleuridae > Oikopleura > Oikopleura dioica. The sequence goes on from NC_137291.1 coordinate 12,164,565, forward strand.
GTCGAATCATGTCCAGCTGTTCTTCAAGGCGATGGACAAGCATATCTTGTCGCTGTTTCTCTAGCTCGGCCTAGAAGAGTAAAAGTAAAATATCAATTTTTGGAAAGGAGAATTACCTTGGTAAGCTCAGTGTCTGCCTTTTCAGCAGCACCGCGCATCGTCTGAATATCTTTTCGCACATCTTCCTTGGCATTTTGCATGGCAAAGAGCTTCCCACTTGCCATCTCATTCTCCGTCTGGAGCTCTTGATTTCTCTTGATTCCAGATCGGAGAAGATCGCTCTTCGTCTTGAAGGTCTTTTTGGTCGCAGCCAGACTTTGTTCAACTTGTCGGCGCTTTTGAGCTTCTTCGGCGAGCTTGTCATGTTCTTCTTCGACAATTGCTTGCTGACGACCCAGTTCTTGTTGGAGTTCGTATAAATTCACTCCGAGCTCTTCTCTCTGCTCTTGATAGCGCTTATTAGCTGCTGTGAGCTCGCGATCCCGAAGCTCCCACTCATCTAAATGCAATTATGAATGTGCTTATCAAATAAAAAAATTTACCGATTTGTTTCTGAGTTTGTTCCCGAAACGCTTCCTGGAAGCGTCTCATCAAGGGATGATCGGGGTCGAGGACGGTGACTTCGACGTCTTCCGCTTCCATTCCCGCGTCACCCCCGGTAGGCTGGTCATTGGGGTAGACTGTTGTGTCAGTTTCCCGTTCGCCAGTTACCCGGGTCGACGTTTCTGTCACTGTCGTCTCTGTCTCTTGCGAGTACATTTCGACAGGGTCCATCGGACGGGCCGAAACAAACTAAAAAACGCTGCATTGAAGCAATTTAAATCAAGCTTACCGGAAGGGGAGAGGGGTTCGGTCTGTCAGGTTCTTGCGGGGACATAGAATCGAGCCTCATCTCCCTGAGAGCGGCGGCGGTGACATTTCCAACGAGGTTGTCTACTCTGCCGGGTTCGTTGTTCTCCGATGGACTGCTCATTTTCGACTGATTCAAAATTCTGCTGTTGTTTGAATAAAAAACAGGCTCCTTTCGTGTTCTAGAAGCATCAGAATATTAATCACGTGATTATTTTCCGTAATTGAAGAAAAACGGCAGTGCATAAATTTGTGAAAGTGAGCTAAAATGAGTGAACTATTAGATTTTTAAAGAAGGACTCCGTGAGTGGATTCCTCTGGACACACAGTTTCTTCAAAGGGTTCTTCGTTTTCGTCACCGTCGCCTTCGCCATCGAGGAGAACTTCGGAATTGACAACAAAGTTGAGGAAAACGTCAGTTGTAGAAAGTTCGTTTGTGGATACTGTGACCATGTGTTTGACGTGAAGCAGTCCATTTTTGTCAATTCGAAAAGCCACGCGAGTAGATGCTCTAAATTAAGATAAATAAAGTTTTATAGAGAATAGCGCTTTACTTTGAAGGAGTCAACACAGCCTTCATAAAGTCGGTCCGATATCTTCGCGCTACATAATATTTGCATTGAAAATCCATCTCTTCGTTCAAAAGTTCTTCCGCAAAATCAATCCTTACTTTTCCAACAAGGCCCTTGGAGATGAATGAGAAGTGAGGAGCATCAGGGCTCATGACAATCTTGGTCGACGCGCCGATGACATCCCAGTTCTCAATAGCTTCGCGGAGGCTCCTCGCATTAAGGACAAATCGTGGGATTTCTTTATCGTTGTCGAATTCGAAGGATAGTTGTGCATCGACGTCAAAAACTGTTGAGGATAATTAGACAGGGAATAGGTTTACTTTTACCTTGAATATGAACATCAACAGTCATGCCATCCTCGATCAATTTCACCAGCAACGGCTCATTTTCCTCAACTTGTGAGATCTCAACAGCAGCCAGTTGCACTAACGACAAGGCGGATGTCAAGTCCGATCCTTGGACGCAAAATTTCACCACCCGTTCGGGCAAGGTTAGCTCCTCGAAGAGAGCTCTTTTCATATCAGTTGTGCTTTCAATGCACGCTTCGAACTCAGAGACGATGGAAATGCCGGACTCATTGATGACAAATGAAACCATGCACGAAGGATTGATCATTAGCCCCTTGAGAAGTTGGAGCAGGATATTTGCTTTGGACAACCGACAGAAAAATAGACAGTTTCCCGCGCGCTGCTCCTCGGGAAAGTCGTCCGGATACGCTTCATTTTCCATTCTATGAACAGAGAAAATAACTAGAGTTTTTTTCCTGGTTGTTTTTTTTTTATTTTCAAACAAGACAGAAATTAACGCTTCTTGCGTTTTCCACCAGCCATCTTCTTTTTCTTCGGCTTAGGCTCTCCTTTCCCTCCTGTGAGTCCAGAATAGTCGCCGAAATGAGTCAATGTATCCAGTTCACTCCTTTTCATCGCATCTCTCTCTTTGTGTCTTTAAAAGATATGATGATTGATCCATTAATAAGAATTTCTTAGTTTCTTACTTTAAGTTTAATTACCTATCTCGTTTCTCAACGCGCGTTCGAGTCATGTATGCTTCTTCGAAAATCTTCTTTTCTTTTTCCTCTCTCAAAAGTCTGAAAGTTTCATACAGAATCGGAAATTTGAAAACAAAATGTTACCTAGCGGACATTTTTCCGGACTGATGCAATTCTCCAGTATTAATCTCTTCCGGCTCGTCTGTATCCTTCATCAATTCATCCGCGATCGCACCGCGAATCGCCTTTTTCTTTCTGCGCTCTTCAGCTTTATCTGTTCCAGGTTCATCATAAAATGCTTGTCGATTTTTAGGAATAACGTATTTTCCGGTCGACTTTTTAGTCGTCTGTTCCTCGTCTTCCATTTCCTCGTCATCAGATCCTGAATCAAGAAAATAAAGCAAATACGTCGAATTTGCCTCACCAAAATCAATATCGTCAATATCAGCCGGTTTTTGATTGAGGGGATCATCCTTAGCCATCTTTCCCGAAGCCATTTTGGTGAGCTTCTCAGTTTTGTAGCTGATTTTGTCTTCCAAAGGTTTTATCCTCTCCATGACAACTCGCTCTTCTATCAGTCTATCTACCAGTGGAGAGCCGGAAATCGATACGCCAGACAATTGGCATCCAACAACATTCAGCAAGTCTGTTAGATACATGCTCATACAAGAGTTCTAGTCGTTTGTTAAAAAAAGAAAGTGTTTCAAAGACAAACCTTGAGTCCGAAAAGATCAAGCCCATCCTTATGATTTGATAGCTCATTGTCAATCGAGCTGTCTACTTTCTTGACCACTTCAGATATTTGATCCAACTCATGGTCGATATCATTCAGTAAAGCGCCGTATTTAGGCAAGTCTTCTTCAAATACCGAATTCACTGTCATTCTTATAGGTCAATACAATCACATACAGTTCATGATTCGAACGAGTTTATTGTTCATCAGGGAAAAGTAAACTAATTTGGTTCAATTTGGATATTTTTCGACCAAATTGTTGAGATTGAAATAACACCAGAGTAGAGAACAAAATGGAGATAAAAAGTATATTGAGCGTTTTCAAAGTATATTCTGTTGATGATCTGGAATGCAGCATCGGATTGGAACAAATAAATCAGGTTTGAGAGGATAAGCCAGCCAAATAAAACGGATTGAAGTAAGATATTGAATCTACCAGTTATTGATGAGGGGAGGCTAAAAATTTTTATTATAAGGGCACGTAAAACATCTGCTAAACCTTTGAACAAAACGAGTTTGATACGCTCTGTAAATCAAGAATTCAAGCATAACACCAGCACAATTAGCTGTGGCCCAGTCTCTGCATGTTTCTGTAGCTCCATGCCAATAATAGACAGTGAAAAAGCTTGCCACAGTCCCAACGATTACCCTCCATGTTGCCCGCGAAGTACAAATAGGCAAGTAAATGCAATGCTTCAAGAATAAATGAAGGCCTTTGTCGAATTCTCTCCACATATCACGGAAAGTACATCGGGTTGATACTTGATGCGGACCGCCTGGTGTTCGGATTCCGCAGAGGTGAGACCAAAAAGACCCAATTCCATACATGACCATGTATTTCAAACAGAAATGCTGGACCGCGTACATTGCGACTCCAGTAACTCCGACAAGTGAAATGTCTAATTAAATTAATCAGAAATTTATAAGACATAAACGAAATACCTTTACGAGATCGTGGATCATAAGCGAACGAAGAAAAGGGAATCACATGGAGGTAAAACTCAATAAATACGAATAAGATTCCAAGGCCAATAAATTGTTTGAAAAGATCAACAAAACTCGTCGTAAACACACGATTATCTCGGTCTTTTCGATAAAAAGAATAAATGAACCAAGGACCACAGAAAACGGGAAGGAAGAAATTGTACTCTAGGGCGTCAAAGAGGCTATCAGGATTGTCTTCTTGAGCCGCGATAAATAGCGACATGGAGATAAGACGGAAAACTTGAGTTGAGATCGAAAAGACAAGAAAGTAGGTCCATCGTTTAGGCAGTTCTGGATCGAGAAATTGAGTGAAAACCCACTCGTAGTCGTTGATGAGCGTGACAAAAAGAAAAGCAGCAACATATATGATGAATCTCTCTCGAAGTCGACCAAGAGCGTAGAAAACGACCGTCAAGGAGGAAATAATCAGCATTCCTTGCCAAGTAAGAAGCCATGTCAGGATGCCAACAGAAAGAATGAATAGAATCCCTCGTTGGATTATTTTTCGAAAGTGTAAAAGACGGAATAGTTGATAAAAAGAAGTATAGACAAAGGGAACAACGAGGAATAACAAAGGCCCAGCCTTGATGAACTGCTCCCACTCGCCGTCACGCCGATCTCGCTGGTGAAAACGCTGGATTTTCTCGACGCCAAAGACATTGAAAAGTTTGGTAAGCCATCCTGGTTTCAAGTGGCCGAGGCCAGTAAGGCGCTTTTTGTACGATTGAACTTCAATGCCTACGAATCACTAATAAGCACATTTTAAGTTCCTTTTAATTACCAGTAACAATCAGCAGATACGTAAAATTCAACCACCAAACAACATGTGCGAAGAGAACTTCAGTTTTTTTCAATCTCGGCAATTTAAAAACCATTTTCGAGCTTTTACTACGGCTCAATTATCTTATGCTTCATCGACGTTGAGAACAAAGGCGACCTTTCATATTCGTTTCCCAACGCCCAGGGCCAATATAAACGGTGCTGAATTACGTACTTCAGCATATTTGCTTTTTGCAAGAAAATACAGAAGAATAAAGTTCAAGGCTTGTGGCTTTATTTGGAATGTGACAGAGTGTAGGGCAGCTCAGATAAGATTTGATTTAGCATGGGGTGAATGGGGGTGATCGAGATGAGCTTTGTGATGAGAGAAAAATAGTGGAATGTGAATCGTGTTTGGATTTTAAATGAGCGGGAAATTATGTACAGCTCTGAAAGTGATGCAAATGTGAATAATAGTATTTTCTATGTACAGTCTAGCTAAAAATGGCCTAGCTTCCGAGAGAGTCGGGCACCGGAGCAGGCAAATCTTTGTGCCACACTCGAAGCTTGTTAAGTGTGCTATTCAAGGCTTTGCACCATTCTTTCTTCTGCTCGTTGTCGTCAGCAGAAAAAACGTATCTGACGAACTTGTTGGGATCGTAAGATGAGACGATTCCTTCGAAGTGTGTTGGATTGCGCTTCTGATCGCCAGCGAGGGTGCGCAGTACAACTCGAAGCAATTTGGACGGGAAGTCATTGCTCGATTTGCTGTTTTCACCTGAAAATTGTTGAAGAGGAGAGAAATAATAGACTGATTTACCTCCTCGTTGAGCGCATATCGAAGACTAATGTAGCCTTCCTGCGGAAGATCTTCTTGATCTTCAGGATACTTCCAGAAAGTAATCCTGTCTCGGCTGAGAACCGCCCAGTATCGTCGCCAATCTCCGTAGTCTAAGAATTGTGTAAGAATAGGAAGTAAGTAGCGAAGGCTTACGTGAGTCACCGCCTTTTCGGACAGTCAAGAATGTGGAGAACGCGGTGCTCTTTGTGAACTTCATCTCAACCGGCATCGCAAAAACCGATTGGATCAGCGAGTCCCAAGTCGTACGGAGTTTGTACTGCTCGTATGACTGTGCCGTGTCCATTGTGATCGAAGCAGAACCAACTGATCGGAAGTTCGATTTGCGCACAGCGTTTGGTCCGCCCGCAGACATCATCGCTGGATTAGATGGAATTTTTTCGACCGATGTCGACTGAACATGCTTTTTATCAAAAAATCATCTGAGAAATTATTACCTTTTTGAACCCAAGTTTTTTGAAAAGCTTTCCGCTTGCAAGTTGCTTGGATTTGGGTTCAACCTTTGGCATCTGTGTTGACATCGAGTAAATGGAAACATCGATGACAAAATCTTGCCGCACATTTTTGAAAGTACATCGTGAGTCAAGAATCAGCGACTTTTGTTCGCGAATGTTTTTTATTTCTTTGACTGATGTTACGTGCACTTGGTCGTCGACTTGCACAATCGCCATCATCCAGTGGGTCGAGTTGAGATGCTGAGGACTTTGGAAGGTTTCCTGGTAACGAGTTCTAAGGAAGAAAGTATGAGAAGAGATATTGAGTGCTTTTGTTACCTTAGATGAATGTCACCAATTTCGAGCTTCCCGACTGAAAGCCCTTTTTCAGTTTTCAGCTTCTCCAGGCCACTCTTTGCCGCTTCATACTTTTTCGTAGCCTCCAAAAGGCATGCCTCCGCCGCGACTTGAGTCTGAGTTCCCTTCCCATGCTTCAAATCAGTGCAAACGGATAGAGCTGCGCTTGTTTGCCTGATGATGCTCATTTGTTTGGAGACGATCTCCTCGAGTTCGCGCTTTCTCTTGGTGATATCGACTCTGACCTCTTGATTCTCGACTTCTTGAAAGACGCTAGAGACGGTTGCCCGGGCCTCGTAGTTCTTCAAACGCTGCGTTTTGCGAAAACTGGCGATTGATTTTGGGTTGAACTCGACTATCGAAGTATCGTCGTAAGCGACAGTGTTGCTTCTGCGCTTGTTCTTCGCTTTTGGGCTGACGATATCTCCCTCTTCGTAGTAGCTCTTTTCTGCCACATCTTCCAGTATCTCATCCCTTTCACGGCGGGTGCTCAATGCGCACTTCAAGGAGCTCTTCGACTCGGCCAAAAGTCAAATTGATTGTTGACAAATGACATTGAATGACCTCGTTTGTATCCAGTCACATTTGATACTGTATTTTCGACTGTGTTTTCCATCACGAAATCTTCGCTCGCTGATTCGTCCATGTGAAAGGACTCGATATTGTCGGAAATTCTCGTTGACTGCAAAGGAGTGCCGAATTCAGAAACTGGCTCTATCTTCGCATTCAACAAGGACTCGTTGTTTTCAGAGCTGTGGAAGCTACCGACAGTGTCGTTTGAAGTTTCTGCGACAGGAAGATGTGGCTCTGGAAGCATTTCCTCGCGAGCTGGAACAACTGTGTACGGCTCTGTATTAACAGAATCAGAGAGATCGAGGCTTTCTGGTTCTATATGTTGTGCTGGAGGAGTTTTGTCGACATCCATCGACTCATCAGATTCTGCTCCGAACGATTCTCGCGTTTCAAGCAATACTGGAGGCAGATTGCGCTGCTCGGGCGTTCGCTGATTCTGTGGCGTATTGAAGTTCCTAAATTTGACTTGATGAGTAGATCAAGAGGCGAATGACTTACGCAATAAGTTTGTTGACTTTCTTGACTTTATTTAGCTCCAACAACGACTCATTTTTTGACATAACATGGGTTGACTCTGGTTCTGGCGCTACTCTTGAACTCGTCGGCGTTTCAACAACTGGAAAATAATTATAAATTCAAATGTGTTTCTTACGTTTAATTGGCTTTGGAGTAGCTTTAGGCGAGTCAGTCATCAGCGAGTTGATCCTGTCCTCAAAAAATTTGGCCTTTTGATGCTTTGACTTGGGCACTATCGTCGTCGATTTCTTTCCAGCTCTTTCTAGTGCCGCTTGAATTTGTTCTTTCGCAGAAGTCTGTGGCACAGGAACGCTCGGTTGCTCGATGGTTTTGAAGACAGGAAGACCTGAGGATTGGGCTTGAGGCTTTGGCGCGGAAAACTTTTGGACAGAAGCAATGTCCGGCTTTGGCGCTTTCGAGGGAGTTTGCTGGAGACTGTCGTCATCCCAGATAGCGCGTTCGGCAGCCATCTGAGCCCATTTGCTCTTTTTCTTGGAAGGCGTTGAAGGAGTTTCGGGAAGGGAAATTTCAGTAGGCGCTTCTGTCATGTTGACATGCGAGGCAGATTCAATTGACGGTAGTTCACGAGCGGTTTCCAGGATCGAATTGTGTGATGGTTCTTTTCCCTGGTCCGCGGAATCGCAGTTACGCAGATGCGCAGTCAGCGCGGCAAGTTTCGCTTTACGCTCTGCGCGCCTCATTTCGCTGAGAAACACCGTTAGAATTTTATCAGACGATTTAATCAGCTTACCTATCAGACATTTTCGGTTTTTTCGGCTCCGTCTCTTTCGCCTCCACATTCGATTCCAGTAGAGGTCTTCTCTTTGTCGATATATTCATATCGACAACTGTGCAAGGATCAACTCCTTGTTCCGCTATTTTCTTCTCCCTCTTCATTTTCTGCTCGAGAAGCGCTTTTTTAAACTCACTGGCCATTTTCCGATCGATTACAAGCAAAATTAAATTCTAAACTTGAAAAAATCCGTTAGGTAATTAGCCACTTTATCACGCGCTCACAAGCTTAGCAAGTTCACTTTGTACAGAAAGATAAAGAGCAGTAGATAAAATTGTTAAAATCGCAAACGTTTTAAAACCTTTATAAATTGTTAGGTGTTTTTGAATATCTAGCCCTGGTGGAGGCATATTGGTTTGTTGAAAGTACTCTAAATTACGAATGTCGCCGAGACTACGGACTAAATCATATTCTAGCACTCCTACTGAGTGTTTGTCTGTAACTTTGTCGATGAAGATAACGCCATTAAGTTGATCGACGGCGTTTTGGACCATGAAACTATCTGGAGGAGTGAGGGTCATTTTGACTATCCTACGGGCGGCCAGGTCATATGCTGTCAGCTCTATTAACTTTCAAAATGGTCAAAAAAGGCGGATAATGTTCTCTCTAACGGTAAAAAAAAATCAGTGTGCCAGCGTGGCAATTGCGTGCAAAAAATGATCGTGAGATAAATAACGCAGATGTTTTGAAACTTAGATCTTTTAAAACAAAAACAACCACACTTTTTGACCAGTCCCTGATGTCGTTCTACTACACCCGAAAGAGCGGGCACGGACAGCGAAGATTCTATTGAAAACGCCTTTTCATTTGTCAAAGGCCGTATTTCCGGATTCGCGAAGATGTAATTTTTTGTCTTGTCTGTCCCCTTGATCGTAAATCCGTCTTCGTCAAGGGCGAGGTGTAGTTGAACGAGCATTATTTTCATCGGAAGGCCGACTTGAGGAGCGGTGATCACCCAGCCGTACTGCGCGAACTTTTCCATTTTGTTGAGTGATTTGATAATCGCGGGATTGTGCTGCTCGAAGGTCTTTATGTCGACGCTGTTGTAGATATTCACGTCGAAATCCGCTGCAGGCTGGCGTAGAATTGGATCACCTGAAAACACGATTAGACTTCTCTTTCTTATTTTTTATATAAAGGACTCGGGATTAATTATTGAAAATGGCGCGTAAAATTCGTTTTTCAAACTGGGCGTTTTTCAAAAATTCTGATTCTCCGATCAAATATTTGATCAGTCAGCATAAAATCAGAGTATCAAATATCGTAAGGAATTTCGTATTTCCTTCTTACCTATCAATGCGATGTGATTGTATGGAAGATATTTGGGGCCGATTTTCTTTTGAACCCGAGATCGAGTGATTTTCGCCGCTCTGGTGAAGATCGAGCTGCTCATTCTACTAATCATTTCCGTCAGTTTGAGAATTGAATTGAAGCATCAGTTGGTAGCAGCAGAGATAGATAAGGCAAGAAAGAAGGAAATGACGGAAGTGAGGGCGATTGTTTGCGGGAGCTTTTCGGATTGCTGGACGAGTTCGTCGACTATTTTTCTCTCGCCAGCGCGAATTCGGAGAAAATTTGAAACGCCAATCGCTTCTTTTCAAAGATACAACAATTTTTTACAAATTAAAGTACTAAATTAGAAGCAGAAATATTAGAATCTTTCCTTTATCTTCGACTCTATCGAGAAACAAAACTCCATCCAAATGATCAATTTCATGTTGAAGGCAAAAGCTATCATCTCCTTGAAAATCCTGTAGAATCTCTTCTCCATTACTGTAGTCAAACGCCTTCAGTCTTATCGACTCGTGTCGAGGAACAGAAGCGACAAGAGCTGGGACGGAGAGGCATCCTTCTATCGACGGGACAACTTTGGTACTTTTGCCGACTATTTGAGGATTGACAAAGACTTTTTCTCGTCCATTTTGGAGGGTTAAAAGGATGATTCTCTAAAGAAAAAATATGCTAAAAGAAGCTTCTTTGAGAGTTCAAACCTGATGAATTCCGATTTGCGGGGCAGCTAGCCCAAGTGCATCAAATTCTCTTGCCACTGATTGCATTTCTTTGACGATCGTTTCCAATTTTTCATAATTTTCCGTTTCAACTGGCCGTGAGATTTCTCGAAGCAGCGGGTCCCCAATTTGCAGCGGGAAGTTAAATGGGGCTTGCTCTTTACGACCCCTTTTGTCCGGGTCATCACCTGCCGAGTATTTTCGCGGAAATGGTGGATTAGGAGGACCCTTCCCGGATTTTCCTTGAGTTGCTCAGTTTTGGCTTCGCGTTTTTCAAAAAATGCGCTCTATACATAATTATGATTCTTCTTTCTGAACGGAATAAAATGCGTTATTTGAATTGGACGATATGCAAACAGTACACAGAAATCAAGGTGAATAAATTAAATATGAACTGTAAAATATGTTTCGTAAGAAAATTTCTGCAAAGAATGGTTGTGAAAAACTAACTTGCGCAAAACTACCACTGTTTTTTGATCGAACAGTTGGAATAACCAACTAGTTTTTATTTAGTGCAAAAGTGTAAATTGAGATTTTTTTATTAAAAAAAAATTAATAAAACCAGAATTCCTTCTGAAAATATCAGAAAATGTAGATAATCCTTCTTCTGTCAAATCTCTTTTCAAATTCAAATTACTCCTCGCTGATTTTCATTCTTAGCCGGAATAAAATGAGCGCATCATTCAACATCTCTAGACGCGCGGGATTTGGCGCTCGTTTCTGGATCTGTCGTGCACATCGCGGCGGCCAATCCGCAGCCAACCCATTCACTCCCTTCACTGCGCGCCTCTCGACTTCTCGTCATTCTCGGATAAGCGCGTGAAATTCGCAGCGTTCAACTCATCAACCCGAACAGAAACGTTTCAAAGTTTGAAATTCAAACGATGAAACTCAGGGCCGGCATTGATTTGAAGAGAGTTTCTGATGGAACTTCAGCATCTGCCACGAAGAAGAAAGTTAGACTGGATTCGTTTGAGAGCCTTTTCCCTGGGATGTTGATTTCCTATGGAAGGTTTGGGAAGTGCTATGGATCTGAATGTGATGGGTGAGATTAATGACTTTACTTTCACATTTTGTTGATTCAATTATTAGAGTGCCGATGGAAACAGCAGAATACGACGGCTATCGACTGTGCAGGCAGTGCGCAGAAAAGGAGAACAAGGAGAAAGGTGAAGACTACTTCTTTGCGTCGGACTATACATTCGTACCTTCGGATGCAAAATTCAAATGCGCAGCCTACCGTATTGATGGAAGCTGCAAATCACTCGAGGTATCGTTCAAGGACTTCTATCTCGGATCGTGCTGCCAACCCGCTTCAAAATGGTTGACCGAAAATAAGAAAGGTGCTTTATTATAAATAACAAACACTTATTTAACATAACAAATTTCAGGCCAGGAAGTAAAGCTGAAAACGATTCGGAAATATTACGACTCACTGAATGAAAAAAGTAGCTTTACAAGGAGAAGACTTGATGCCCGAGTGAAAGATCTGTGGGTTACAGAACATAGACTGAGAGTGGAAAAGGAGAATTTTGAGAACAAGCTCGACGAGATGAAGAGACAAGTTGAAGAACGCGAAAAATATCTAGCTCACCGTAAAAAAAATCTGGAAAATGCGAGAAAGGAGGTTCGTGAGATAGATGCAGAGAAAGAGCCGCATGTCAAGCGATACAAGCAGTTGTTATACGAGTATCACTCAGTCGCCACCGAACTCTCCCTCGATTACGGTGTTAAATCAAAAGGTTAACCGTTAATATTTAAAATATATGCTAAGTATTTTCATTAGAGATCAATGTGATGAAAGACAAATGTTGCATCTGCAAGAAAGAATACAACTTACAATTTATGCGACGGAAATCAGCTCTGGCAACCTGTGGACATACTGCCTGTTACGGGTGCTTTCGTGATGCTCGAGTAGATTACAACGAAGACGATGAAGCCCTGTATGAATGTCCGATAGCCGAGTGTGGGGAAGACTTCGAAAGGCATGATATTGTCGAACTGCACGACTAGCAGCGAGGCACTTCCTTGTCTTTTGCCAAAAATATCATTTCTGTAATATCATTTTTGTAATTATTATTTCTTCTTACGACTGAAAAAATGTTTAGTAAAAATAGAGACAAATTCCATTCTTTAGATACAGTACGGTCTTTTTTCACTATGAAACTCAGGTCCCGCAAAACAGACTACGGTGAGGCTTCGACAACCGCCTCAAAGAGAGCCAAATTGGATTCGTTTGAAAGCATTTACCCTGGCATGCTGATTTCCTATGGGAAGTACGGGATGTGTTACGGTTCTGGATGTGATGGGTGAGTTTGTAGACTTTTCTTTCGTAGATAATTAATTCAATTATAAGTGTGCCGATGGAAACGACAGTTTCGAAATTCACTTCCAAGCGAATGTGCAGAGAGTGCTTGAAAAAGGAGTATGAGGATAAAGATGATAATTGGCGGAGTTGGGAACATCTATTTATACCCTCGGATGCAAAATTCAAATGCCCAGCCTTTAGTTCTGATCAAAGCTGCAAATCTGGCAAGGTGTCGTTTACGGAGTTCTATCTCGGATCATGCTGCCAACCCGCTTCAAATTGGTTGACCGAAAATAAAAAAGGTACTTCATTTTATCATGGAGATAGTAAATGAAGACGTGGATATTCAGGTCAAGAGATAAAGCTGAAAACAGTTCGGCAGTATGTCGACTTATTGAATGAAAGAAGAAGCTTGGCTACTATTAGAGTTATCGATCAAGGGAAAGATGTCTGGCAGGCAGAGCGAGAACTGAAAGAAGAAAAGAAAAGGTTTGAGAAGAAGGTCGAAGAGATGAAGAAAGAACTTGAAAACTACGAGAAATATGTAACTCGCCAGAGAGAAGATCTGGAAGAAGCGACGAAAGAGTTTCGCGAGGCAGATCAAGAAAAAGAGCCGTGTGTCAAGCGATACAAGCAAATGCTTTACGAGTATCATTCAGTAGCCACTAAACTCTCCTTTGATGAAGGGATATCACAAAACGGTAAAATTCAATATTTGAAATTTATGCTAACAAATTTTGTAAGAAATCACGATAGACAAATGTGCTTTCTGCAACAAGTACTACAACGGCGATGATCGTCGAAAAGCAGTTATGGTAAATTGTGGTCATACTGGTTGTTACCGCTGCTTGGCTTATAGTTGGAACGAGTATGAGTGTCCGTTTGCCGACTGTAAGAAATATGCTGGTTTCGAGGATGTAATTAAAGTGTACGACTAATCGGACTTTCAAACAAAATATTATTACTATTATATTATATTACTAAATATTATTACTAAAGTGATTATCTGTGCTTCATACTGTATAAAAAGTGTGAGAATAAAAAATAAAATAATGGAAATCGAAGTAAAAGAGTTGAACTCTGCAGGCATGTTTTTTTATAAAAAATGAAAACATGATAAATATTTGCAGGGAAATCATGGAAGAGATCCAAATTACAGCAATTTGAATCAAACTAGACGCCTGGACTTAGGACCTCGTGAATTAAATTAGGAAGAAGACAGAGCATGTTGAGCAATTGATAGCTTGGCAAGTTAAGCTGGGACCGGATGAGGGAGAGTATGTGAGGCCTTGGCGAGAAGTGGCGATGGGGATGAAGCTGAAGCGCGCCGAAGCGAACCAATCGCACAGCCAGAGCAAAAGTGACACTACGCGTCACAGAGAAAGGAACCCTCAGAGATTGAATCAGCTTCCCAGCAATTGAACTTTTCGTCATGAACATCTGTTCAAGGTACAAAGCTAGTCGTAAAACTTTAAACGATAACCATGGCCGTGATCTATTGATTTATTCCTCTTCCTTGATATCAATCCCTTTTTCAAAAAGACACTTGGTTTTATAAGCTTGTCTAAATAATCAAGATCTTTGTATGTTCAAAAAATCGTCAAATATGAGCAGAAGTTTGCCAGGAATGTATTCAGGCGCCTCGTCGGTTTCACCAACGTGCGAAATGCACCAAAACGCGAAAACCACTGTCCGCTCCAACAAATTTTCGCTCATTTATTCATTTCTCCCCATTATTTCCCCAAGAGACGTTCGAAGAAAAAAAAAACCCTGATTCTTGTGTTATTGAAAATAACTGGAAATCACCGAAACTCTTAGGCGTCTTTTTAGAGTCTTTTCTCGGTCAAGTTTGAGTAGGGTTTAAGGTTTTGTTCGCGAGAGGGGAAATAACTCAATAGAATAATAGGCCCTATGGGTTGGTCTTTTTCCTTTCAATGATTATTGAGAGAAATTTTAAAAAGCTAAAGGCTATATTTTTTCAGGTGACTGAAAATCGAAAATGTACCAGCAACCTGGACAGGCTTCCATTCCTGGAATGGTCGCACAGCCACCGCCACAACAGCCTGTCGCTCAGACAACTGCTCCCGGAGCAGTTCCTGGCGCAGTCCCTGGAGCTGTACCCGGTGCTGTTCCAGGAGCACAGACCCAGCCCCAAGCTGGAGTTCACGGTCAACAGCCGCCTAATAAGGTACTTTTATGAAAATTTAATTCAAGCGTACTTGGCGACTAAAAAGACGCTAAATTCTTAATTTGTCGACGTTTTATCAAGTTGTTTTCAAGCTCTCGTTCTTCAACAAGGCTCCAGTGGACCCCGCCGAGCGTTTCCGCGGCGAAGGCCAGAAATTCCGAGCTAAGCTGATCGGCATCGACCAAGTGCCCAACTCGCGTGGCGACAAAATGTGCCAGGAGGTAATCGATTTCCACCACTTAATTTCAACCGCCTATCATCTTATAGAGAAGCTCTCTCTTTCGCAGTCTAAGAAATAGGGTTGTTTTATTATCCCCCTCCGATTGTTTGCAGAGAGACAGTGGGTCAATTTGAACTCACGTGAGTCCGTTTAGGTCATTCTGAAGCAGAAGTCAATTGTCACAGCCTCGGGCCTACACAAGCAGAGAGTCGTCGTTCAAGTCACTCTTGAAGGAATCACCATCATCGACGTAGACTCAAACGTAAGAGACTGTTGTTGTGAACTTAATTATTTTATCGTCGTCTCGCAGGAAGCTGCAAAGTGTGGCAAACAAACACGCTGACTATTTTCGTTTAGCAAACGCAGTTCATTCATCCCGTCGAGAAAATCTCCTTCATCTCTCGCGACACCACCGACAGACGGGCGTTTGGATACATTGTGGAAGGGGAAGAAAAGCAGTTTCACTTTTTTGGAATCAAAACTGGCAACGCAGCTGAGGGACTCGTGTTGGCTCTTAGAGATCTTTTCCAAGTCGTGTACGATATCAAACAGAAAGAGAAAGCTGGTGGAGGAGCCAGTGCTCAGGCAGCATCTGCGAACTTGCAAAATCTTGAACAGGTTGCTTTAGCCCCTAGGATTTCTATAAATAACAAGTCTAGGGCATTTCTGAGCTGACTGTAGTTGCGAACAACGCTTCAGGCGCCCCTGTAAGTATCCAGAGTCCATTATCCCAAAATTGTCCTTATAATGTCCTCTGTGATTAGAAGGACCTAATTCTGATTTCTCATCAAGACCTACCACTACTCCACATCCGACCTGACCTCAATCGCATCCGACCTATCTTTCACCGGATCAATGACGTCTCTCCGACGAAAATCGAAATTCAACAAACTCAAATCACGAGTGTCCGGAAGTTTCAACTCGAAGTTAAAAAAACTTCTGCCATCGTCGGAAAAACTAAGCCAAAGGGGGAGCATGGAGAGGCTTAGCCCGCTTTTCTTTGATGGAATCTGCAAAGAAGGTAAGCTGTGAAGAATTTATAGACTATAGTGAGCATTTTGAGATTTCCTTCTTTGACGCTTCCGTTTTTCTGTTGAACTTATAGCATGAAGCCCATTCATGCTTCAAAAATGTTTTATGTAACATCTCAATTTTTGACAGCATCTTTGGTGTCATCGCTTCATGCTCTTGGCAACAACGTATGAATGTAATAGTCGTCATCTTTCAAGGTGTCGGCAAGCTTGACTTCGGACTTGACGAGGATCATTATCATGCTCAGTTTTAATCATATTTTCCAGCTCTTGAATTGGAGAGTTGCGACGAGACGGATGAAGATATTTGTAACCGTCTAGCATTCGAGTTCAACGCAGAGCACGTTCGTAGTGGAAAAGTGCAAGAAAGACCAGTTGATGTCGGTAAAACGCTCAAAATTTCCAAGCCTCCACGGAGAAAATCTAAATCACCTTCACAGCGGATGAAATTTCCATCAATAACGAGCATATCCGGGTCCGATCTAAGCGAGGAATCTGCTGATGAGGATAACCCGAGAGGATCGTTGAGAATATCTTTGTCTTCAGGAAAATGGTTTTATTATTATTGAATTTATCTGAGGCGATCATATAAAGTGCTTTATAAAAACCAAGAATAAGATTCGTCAGATGACCATTCTATCGGGTTCACTGCCGACAGAAAATCCGTCAAGTCTGTACGCTCTAACAAGTTAACAAGAGACAGCCAGACACCGACCCGGGATGAATGTGATTCAATCGAAACAGGATCCAGCTTTCGAAGTTTCCACAGACAGTCCACCTATGCCTCCGCAAAGTCTACATTTTCCGCTTCTTCGGGTGTATCTGGGACATCAGAACATTCAACCACGTCAGACGGTTCATTCACCAGGCTACGGGGTTCGTCAGGAAAGTTACTCTCAAGTTTTGATTCCGTTGCTCTTGTCGAGACGTTTGCTCGGAATCAACTTTTAAGGACGGCGCAGAACTGACTCAATGTCAAGGAAACGTCTTGGGCACGTCTTTAAAGAAGAAGATGAAGCTGTAGATCCTTGGTCACCGGCGAAAATCAAGAGTGATGAAGACAAGGAAGAATCTGAAGCACTCGAAAATATCGAAAGTTTTCCCGTTGATTGGACGAGTTTCGCTACATCGTCAATCAGAGAATCTATTGACCAGGATATCAATTCTTCTTTTGATACCCTTAGAGCGGAAGATTCATCTGCTCTGACGAACGATTTAGGAAAGGATAAAACGATGAAATTTATGTTAAAATGGGTGGGATCACCACTACAGATGCTGACAGAATAACAAAAAATTCTTCTCCTACCTTGACTCCGTAGCTCTTGTTTACAATCGTATCTCCTTAATAAGATTCAACCGACGTGCCAGAATCTTTATTCGGATCTGTCAGCTCGACACCCACTGATGTAACATCCATGTGGGGTGATTTTCCTCAAGACGCGCAAGAAGCCTTTGCCGATGCTCAGGAAGATGTAGATCGCAAAAATTATTTCCTCGATAGAATAATTGAAGAAACGATGGTAAAGGTACGTATCGCTGATTTAAATACAGCAATTATTCAAATTTTAGGTGACTCACGAAATTAACGAAAATGGAATCCATCATACGTATCAGCATCATGCTACCTGGGAAAATATTATCTCCTTGCCAAATTATGCCGATGACGATGGCGCGTCCGAATCAGGATCATCGTATTCGGGCAGTAGCAGCCGGTCTGACTGGTCGTCAAACAGGGAACGAGTTCGTATTCTGAACTCGATCGTGAATTCAGCCCCAAATGCTTTGATGCTTTTGTTAGTGAAAGAAAATGCAAATAAAAACTCGTGATAAGCTCGAACGTGACAACGTCTTCATCCAAGGAAGCCACTGATTCCACTGGATCTGCAGAGATTCAAGCTGCAGACTCTGTTATAATTCCTTCCACGAACAAATCTCCGTCCTCGTCACGATGTGCGAATTCCAAAGAAGATATTTCTGTGACTAAGGAGCCCCGAGACTCCTTTGTGCATAGAAGGGAAAATTCTAATGTTTCATCTGCTTCTGGAAAAAGCAGCATTCAATCAGAAATGGACCGTCTATCACAAACAGGCATGGTTTCAGAAGACACAGGAATTACTTAATAGTCTCCATTTACGTCAGATATATTTTACGTTCGAGGCCTTTCCATATCTGCCGTGGTTCGCGTCACATGAAAAACCCTCCTGAATCCATTATAGAACGCAACAACCTCATAGCCGAACAAATCAATGAAAACCAAGACCTACCTCCAGTTCCCTCCACCCCCATTTTCGAACGATTGACTATTTCTTCATCCTTGCGATCAGGAAGCACTTTCCGATCTCAGCACCTGGTGCGGAGAAATTGCCCACCACCCATTCCACCCAGACTTTCCGAGCGGCGGAAAAAGGTCTCGGGACCTCCCGTAGTCTAAGAGAATCATTAAACTTATATCTTTCAGGCCGTACCAGACACCCCAACCACTGAGTCGGCTCCTTCAGGAAACGGCCTAGACGATCTTGCTGGCGCTTTCGGTAAGAAAGTGTGGAAACAAGATTTTCAACTTTTTTTTACAGACACCGCGGCTCAGTCGCCAGCCGAAATCTCAACAGAAAATAAGATGGCTAGCATCATGGGTGCGTTCGGTAGTGCTCCACCTGCCCAGCCGAATCCTACCATGGGAGGAATGGGAGGTATGCCTGCTCAGCAAAACGCTTTTGGAGCAATGGGTGGTATGCAAGGAATGGGCCAGCCTGCCATGTCTCAGCCTACAATGTCTATGCCTTCTATGCCCCAGCCTTCATTGTCACAGCCTGCAATGTCCCAGCCAGCGATGTCTATGCCCACCATGTCTCAGCAGCCCATGGCCATGCCAGCCATGTCTCAGCCTCAAGTGGCTCCAATGTCTACAAATACGGTACGAAATGTTACAGGAATTCGAACACGTTCAAATAAGCATAAAATTGAATTTGATTAGCAATTTCGGTAGCTAGTCTTGATTTGGACTGATTCAATGTTGTGGAAATGAATTAAATTTCTTCGTTAGAATGATTCTTTAGGGATTCGGATCAAGCACTGGTGGCATGATGGCTTCGTCAGCGATGATGCAACCACAGCCTACCAATACAAGCCAGTCCACGATGTCCCCTTCAGGCGGAACTAGTGTTGGAAAAGCCATGTATGTATTGCTGAAAACATCTGATATTTCTAGCAGAGCATATTCTTGTGGAAAGCCTCTGCAGATCGTGTAGGAGAAATGTAACTACTCTCCTTATGGTATGCTGAAGCTCTGTTCTATAGCCTATAGAATCTATAGACTATTGGACTCAAACTTCAGGATCCCCAAAGATGGATTTTTTACCATCAGTAAAATTATACTGTACCGTACATTCGATATGTATGAGCGTAAATATCAACAAAAATGTAGAGTTCTAGGCATCGCTTGTAGCTTGCTTTACGCATTCTCGCACAAGTGATACTTTCCCGCGGTGAACTAGCGAGTAAGTGTTTACATTTTATCTTCTTCCTTGATTTCGAGTGCGTCAGAGTGATTTTGGAGCTGTTCAAAATCGATTGCCTCGACCAGCTGTAAAATAGTTTCTGTTTCTACGTCAGACTTTTTCACTAACAAAAGTATCTTCTTGACCGGGGTTTAACTATCAAAACTTAGGAACGATCCCTTCGCGGACCTCGGCGGACTAACCGGGCTCAAGCCAAAAGCTGCGCCGGCGCCAACGCCAACTATGGGACAAATGGCCGCCAGTGCAAACCCTCCACCACCGCAGCAGCAGTCTTTTGATTCTTTATTCGGATAACTTCACAACTCAGCCTTTTTATTTTCTTCTGTTACTACTGTTAAAAAACTTGGGTAAATAAGTTCAAATTCGTCGCCAAGTGTCAAAGTCACCAAAAACAATTCTAATCTGCTCAAAAAACTCTGTCCAAATGCCATATACAATAGAATAAAGTAAATTGCAAAACTGAAAACAAATTGATCGTTTTTGAGAAATCTTTAATAAATAGAATGAAGTCAGAATGAAAGGTATAAACTACAGAAAGGCTTTTTGGGGAAATATTTTGATACAGAAAATAAGATAAGTAAGGGGTCGTTTTTTATACAGGGCTTTCATCTCATAGAAAGATTGATATGCAGCAAGATTGAATTGAAGTTGGTTGTTCAGGCGCGATTTATTTTTTTCACTTGGCATTGAATTTAGTTCTCGATCATGTTTGACACTCAAACACTCATCGCATGATTTTGCGTCGTGACTTCTTCAACTGAGCGTTTCAGGTGGAAGAATTCTTTGAGATTTTCCTTGGCTCCCCGATCGAAGGGATTTGTAAACTGGCCCATTGAATTTTTCAGGTATTCGTATCTTCTGAAGTTGACTTGTTCGTTCGTCGTCATGTTTTTGACAGCGTTGTATGTCGTCCCAATCTAATTCCTTATAAAACTGTTTCCAATATGATAAACTTACGAATAAGGGAGTGCACAAAAAGGTGAAAACTCCGCAGATAATCTGGCAAAAGAGCAGCCACCAATCCTTCTTCGACTCTTGATGCTGAGTTTGGTAGGCAATATAGTGAAAAGTCCAGAGCATCGCGACTGTGGAAGCCAAGAATAAATAAAAATGATGCTGGTTGTGGTAGCCAATGGAATTTCCAACATAGGCGCAGTGATGATCAAATCGCTTCACGCAACGATTGAGGATTTTACAGTGCTTTGCTCGAAGTGGCTAAAAAGAGGAGTAAGAGAAGAAGAAACATGGAAAATCAAGGCCAGTGCGATAAAGCTGCGGGGATAAGCGTCATAGAGCTCCCCACTTTGAAGCTTGATGGCGTCTAGGAAGACGGAAGTTTCCATCGCACCTTGAGCCGAGCCCCGAGTTTCATCAAAAAGTGACCGAATACTGCAAGATTGCATCCCGTATTCGGATAGAAGCTCCTTTGATGAAACCAGCTCACCTTCAAGATGTCTGAAACTCGTGAGCTTCCTAGATGGGAAAAACTCAATGTCAGAGTAATCATATCATGAAGTTCATGTCATAAGCTTACCTTGACACATCTGCAAGTATGACAGAGTCGACTGAGAGGATTTTCTTCGCCGTCTTCCCATTTATCATAACGAGCTACAGCTTTGATCTTCTCACTGTACTCTTCTGTATTTCTTGGGAGAACTCCGGGGTCTGTATTGTGCACCCTAGAAGGAAAGTCAACGATCGTTCTTCAAATGAGAACATATTTACCTTATCATATTGACCCAGAGAACAAAATTAGCACACCAGAAAAATAAATTTGCGATTGGAAATCCCTCGAGCGTAACAGTAGGCAGTATTCGTAAAAAATAGGTTGGATAAGCGAGGAATATCAGAATTCCAAGCATGAAATGCATCGTTGTCTTTCTTCGTCCAGGGGGACCGAAAATCACGGACTGAAGGTCGAATATAGGAATAACGGACTTTTGCCTTTTAAAGTGTTTCAAAAGGAATATTTCTAATATTAATCGATTCTATATTTAGAAAAGTATTCTTTCGAAACACTTCCCTGGCAGCTGATCTTTCCAGATATCTGACCGTCTCCCAGTGCTTCCTCCCCTCCGCGAGTTTCCTAGGTGAATTTCCATTAAAGTCCACGGCTTCAAGTTCGACGTCTTGCTCCACGAGGACTTTGACGGTATTAAGATTTCCAGACAGACAACCGAGATGAAGCGGTGTTTGACCGAAATTATCGCGCTGTTTAGGATTGAAGCCGGAGTAGATCAGAAGGCGGCACATTTCTGCGTTACCCTAGAATAAGATTTAGTGAAAACTGGTCGGAGATTCAGCTGATTCTACCTTGAAGGCAGCCCAATGAAGAGCATTGTCGCCTTCTCGATCGACAAGTTGATACCGCGCTCCTCTGCCGAGAAGATAGCCCGTCAGATTCGTTCTTCCATACTGCGAAGCTGTGATCAGTGGCGAACAGCCTTTGTTATCCGTGGCATCGATTGCCGCACCGGCTTCGAGGAGGAGGTCAACGACTGGCACATGCCCACCGGAGGCTTAAAAATGGAATTAATTACGAATTCGATTCTCGAATGGACGCACCAGCCCAGTGAATCGGCTGCGCACCGAGCTCGTTCCTTGCTGGCATATCCACAGGAGCCCTGCATTCGATGAAGAAACGAACGACATGGCTGTGTCCACCAAGAGCTGCCCAGTGTAGCGGAGTATGCCCTTCTCGGTCGTATTGGTGAAGGACCCCTACACCCAGACGATCGACGATTTCTTAATAAGATTTATTTTTAAATTATTCCCTTTGATGGAAATTCCGACAAAATCATCGAACATGATCAAGGCCTGTTCAAATAAAGATGATTAAATTGAAATAATTTACAATCATGGCGATTCAAATAATTCCGAACCGGTTGAATCTGCATTTTCGCTATGAATGTATTATTTCGCATGAAACAACAGGAAACAGTCACCATGATTAAAACAAGATTGGTTGAATCCTCAGTTGATGATGTAAAAATTACGATTTCACGACATAAGTTATGACGGTATTTTTCCGCAAGGGCCACAGCGCTCTACTGTACGATATACACAAGAAATACAGCAGCTAGCAAGCATCTGATGACTGAGTTTATATGGGTCCATTCAATTTTATAATATCAGAAAAAGATGAACGGTCTCTTCTCGAA
This sequence comes from Oikopleura dioica, assembly GCF_907165135.1. Taxonomy (NCBI): domain Eukaryota; kingdom Metazoa; phylum Chordata; class Appendicularia; order Copelata; family Oikopleuridae; genus Oikopleura; species Oikopleura dioica. The sequence goes on from NC_137291.1 coordinate 12,187,417, forward strand.
TATAACATAACAGTCTCGTATGACCAAATACAGACTGCAGTTAGCACATTTATAGATAGTTTTCCGTCAATCATGCAGCTTTAACTGCCATTTGTTGAATATAAATTAAATTCAAATAGGCATCTGATAGACTGTTTTGTCAAGACGCCATAGGATCATCCGGGTTTCAATGGACTTTTTTTTATGTCATTCTAACATGATCAGATTTTTCTCGAAAGAAACACAATATTTCATGTGATGATTCTTACCCGAATATAGTAAGAAAGAGAAGATCGATCATACCTTGGCAAGGAATGAGGAGCCCCGCTTTTGCAGCTTGAAAGACGTCATACTCGCGCAATACTCGCTCGATTTCAGCATCTTCCATTCCCGACATATTCGAAGATTTCACAGACCCAAAACCTTCCAATTGGTTTAAATAAATTAAAATTCAGCTGAGCAGAATATCAGGACTCCTGAGTCATGAGCGCAAAAATTACTAGCAGACGAGACAAGAAGCTGCGTTCATAGAATAGATCACAAGGATCAGATGCGCTACCAATGCCAAATAAAGATTGTTAGATTGCAAACGATAAAACCATTCCTGGATAACCCTGTGGGCCAGCGACGATTCCGGGAGGACCGGAATCCATCCCAGGAGAATCCATTTTCTTCGATAACGAAAATTCCCTCTTCTACGATTTTCTTCTTTCTTTGGCGATTTCGATTTCTACTTGTCTCTTTGATTTTTGTATCTGAAAGAAAATAGGTTAATTATTAACAAAAATTCTTTATCATTAATGAGTCGTTTTTTCATGCAGTAACAAGTTAGTGGAGCGATTTTCCCCGGCGCGTCGTGGTGCTAGCACCAAAACGGATTGGAGGAGGAGCAAGACCCTCTAGGCAATCTCACGGCGTCGGGAAAAAATTCTCAGCCGGATTCTTCATGAACTGCTTTGATGCAATTTAGGTTTTGATCATGAATTTTTCAGTGAAAAGCAGATAACACACTTTACATTGCTTCAATAATTTCAATAATAGCTCTTCGGAAATTCATTTTAGAAAAAGTATTCAGCTTTCTTTCTTATTTTCTCTTTCAGTTTTCTAAAAACATTTCATAAAAGAAAAGAACTACTGTAAAACAGGACTGTAGTGAAATTGAGCCAAGAAATCTCTCCTCGCTCGAGTGACTTTGGCCAATAAGCGCGCTCTGAAGATTCGGATCTGGGGAAACGATAAGAATCATAAAGGAACTGCCGAGATTGTTGCGCATGATACCCTTGATCATCCAGCTATTCCTTTGATAACAGTGATAAAATTAAATCATATTGAGTCGATATTATTGACTAACTTTATAATATAGTTCAGCTCAAGCAGTGTTTCATAAGGAAAGAGATAAAGGAATTTCCTTTTTTTATCCTTTAGGAAATATTATTTTATCCTTAGCCTTACTGATAAAACTAAGCGACATGTCATCTAATTTATGACATGACATCGTCGTCTTGGGTCTGCTACATCATCGGTGAGGATTCATCACAAATTCTTCCTGAAGCTGGCGCTAAAGAAAATGTCTCGCTTGCGCCAGAATTCAGCCCTCGTTTTTCGTATAAAAACAATTTCGTTACTATCACAGCATCAGTTTCAGTTTGAACTCAAAAAATGAAACTCCTCATCATCTTCAGCTCTCTTGTCTCACTCGCTCTTGGCGATTTGCTCTACCAAAATCGGCTCACAAATCACTTGGTTAGTGCTTCCAGCGCGACCAGGTCGGCTCTGACCGCTGAGGATCTGGTCATGCTCCAGATCTTCAAGCACGATCCAAAAATCATGCGACGATTTTTCTTCAAGCGCAGCTTTGCGCGACGCATGAAGTAAATCCGCATTCTGGAAAATGGCGTCGGGGAGATCAGCATTGGCTGGAATCTAGGATATTTTATTCGAATTGAGCTTCAAGTCTTTCGACTTTCCTCCTGACTTGATTTCACTGCAAACAAATATAACGGAATTTCTGTAATCATTTTGTATTTCATTGTTGAAATCAATTTTATTGATATCAATCTTTATCACAGTTTCTATGTTATGGAAACTAGAGTTTTCATTTTATGATTTCTGTATGATCAAGGTAGGACCGAGGGCTTTTTATATAATCAAAATAAGGTTAGTCAAATACTCTCTATGCCCTGATAACCTCATTTACCAAAAAAGAACCAAAGCTCAAGTTGACCCAGATTTTAATCGACAAACCATGCCAAAAACTCAAATTGTTCAACTTTCTACCAGAAAACGAACCACGAAAATGCTCATGCAAATCAGATGCGAACTATATACAACGTCAGTTATTGATTTTCCTATTCAATGAGCTCAGATCCATTATCGATCAAAAATTTTTCCACACCAAATTATCGAAAAAGATGAAGCGTTAATTCTTCTTAGCAATTAAATTTTCCCCAGCGAGAAGTAGAAAAAAGAGAAGTTGTAAAAAGAAGGTCTAGTGAGCTTAGAAGAAAGAGAGAGCGTAGTAAATATTTGACCTTCAGAAGTTTAATATCAATCAGGCAAGGACGCCCTTTTTCTTGGGCGATTTTGTTGGATAAATTAATATTGACGATTTGAGAATGGAAGTTCAAAGCGGAACATCGGATTTTCACGCACAGGTCAATTTTTCAACATGTAAAGTCTAAAATTTAAAATACACAAAATTAAATTCAATGAAAGTAAAATTGAAAGAACAATTTTATATTTAAGTTAACTGTATAGATTTATTGTTGAGACGAGCAATTTGAGAGTCGATAATAGCTTGAATAAAGTAAAAAGTCATAAATTGATTGTTAGAAATAATTAGATTGGCGCTTTATTTTTATGAAACAAGTATTGAAAAGTTGCATCGATGAACTTGAAAGCGACATTGGAACAGACCGTTGATGGTGGTTTCAGGGAGATGCGGTTTAGCTAAGTTCAACAGTAGAGTATTATATAACTGGAGAAAAGTAGACTGGGCGTTGATGCCCCTGGGGTTTGGTGTGGTGCCTCGTTTTTCTTTCAATTTCTTTTACTCCGCTTGTCTCAAGCTCAGCTCTCTCTCTCTGTTTCTGCGCTTTACCAGCCCCTGGCCAATGGCGCCGCTCACGCTCAAACTGAACACACAAAGCCTGCTTTCTCCTCCACTATTCTCCACCCCAGTGGCACTCGCCCTCCAAAACTAGTTCCCAAGTGACCTTGCTGCCCCACCGCGCGGTTCTAGAGAAGCTCAGCTTTGCCAGAGACAGACAGAGTGCTGAAAACGCCCGTTCTGAAAAAGCCGCGCTTTCTACAACGAAAATCGCTCTCTTACGCCCTCCCAGGCGGCGAACTTTGCCGGTTGAGCATGAACGGTCACAAGCTAACCGCGGTTACTTTACCCTCGAGGGGTTCTAGTAACAATGATATCTCATCGAAGAGTAGCTCGAAGTTTGAACTTTTTAATTTGGAGTCTAAACAATTTAGTTTAGCCGCGAAACAAAAGCTCCTCAACTCTAAATTGTGCCCAAAATGACCATCATAAAAGGCTGAAGAAGCATAAGCTTAAGCCGCATGCGGCTCAAGATTTGGAAAAGCCTCTTTCAAATAGAATTGATTCAAAAACTTTCGGATTCAGTGAAATGAAGGCGGATCAACCTCTTTCGATTCAATCTTTTATGAAAAATGAGAGACAGGAAATACTTCTCTTTTATTTGCCTAATGATTACTATTGAAATATTCTATGGCCATTTTGCCTATTCTTGAATTGATGAATTTTTACATTTCTGTAAACTCGAATCATCGGAATAGTCACTGCTCCGTTATTCACTTTCCCCGTCCTACAAGTCTCCAACTTGATCATTTTCAGAATGTGCTGTTAGACAAAGAGAAAGCAAAAAAGCTCGAAGATGATCTCGCCGATTGGTTCCGAAAGAATTGAACCATCTCAGGTCGGTTCGGTTTTTACCTTTTCATTTCCTCTGGAAGTTCGCCAGGAAAGCGCGAACGGGAGTAACGTGGGGAGATTTATCGCTCTGACATTATCCGCTTTAGGCCTGGGAAAGCTTTAGTCCTGAAGAACGGAATCAACTCAATGGACTCGTTTCACTCTACGGACCGCAGGAGGGCCAGCGACGGTTCTACGCCGGTCGAGGGCCCAGTTCTAATTTAGGAAAAGGGATGAAAATTTCAGTGTTTCATTACTGACAAAAACGATTTTGCAACCAAAAAGCTTTACAAAAACGTTTGCTTTAGCATTATATATTATGATACATGATATAATAGAAAGTTGAAAAAATTCAAAAAGAGAAAATTTCTTCATCCCTTTCTACAGGCCCAAATGATGGTTCACCCGGCCAAAAAGCGGCAACAAATTTTAATCGTTCTGCCTCAATGGGCTCCCAAGGCTCGTCGGGAAGCCTGAATAGGAACGCGTTTTCGGACCGGAAGGGTGTTTGTACTCACCCACCGCTTGACTCAGATTTTTTTTCTCAAAGCTAATAATTTTTCGAAGCCAGCGCTCCGGAGTTTATTCTTTTGACTTTTTGTGACTTTTTGACTTTCCGCGGGGAGTTGAAGAATCGCTCAAAAGTGAAATGGGTCGAGAAACGCAGAGCAGCGCTCATATCGACCAAATTAGAGCTGAACCACCGCCGCTTCCTGAACCAGTTCCAGTGGTCAAAGAAGAACTTCTTTCGGACGCCAAGAGCGATTTTAACCCAGCTGATTTTCAACCAGCTGCCGATTACGAACCTGCCAAATCAAGGCATAACCACGTAGGTCCATTAAATAAATTCATTATTTTTAAGCAATAATGGATAATTGTTTAATTTTGAACATGAAAATTGAAAAAAAAACGAATTATGTATCTTTCTTTCTCGATTTCAAATTGAAAAACCTGTTACGTAACACGTTGGAAAAAAGTGAAATCTCGAAAAGCAATTTTCAAATCGCGAAATCTAAATTTCAATTGGGCCTTTTTTCCGTTTTTCTCCGTTCTTGTTCGTTGAATTTCTTTCGTTCAAATGATTGTGCAGTGAATTACTGTAATAGAAAGAAAAATACGATGGGCGCAATTATTCAAGAAGGACCGGCTACTTCTCCGGAGTGGAAATTCCGGGTATTTATTTTCAGAAATTTTCTAAAATTAACCCGGGGTTCATTTTTTCTCGGATTAGCGCGGCCTTCAGGGTTGTGGCCTCATGTGCCTTTTTTGGGCACGCCGTTTCTCAACTCGCCTCCTGCGGCAAGCAGTTATATAACCACTCTTTGAAAGTATCAGTTGCGAGCTCTCCAGTCTAATTTTTGAGTGGCTCAAGCGATGTTTTAGTCTTTTTATGAACTGAAAAGGGTTACCTTGGGGAATTCTCTTCAATTCACAGAGAAAATAAAGTTACGAAAATGATCAACTTTGAATTAGATGACTCAGGCCTGACCTTTCTTGACAGTCTTGATAAGTACGAGCCTGACAAGGTAAAGCCCCGTGTTTTGTCGGATAATAACATTGAAGACCCAAGCTACGCTCTTTCTTTGAGACTCTTAGTTCGAGTACTAAATGTCATCGTCTTTCTCCCTATTCAAATTCTCTTTCATATCAAAAATACAATCTAAAGTCTTACATTTCTTTCAGTACAATGACGTCTTCACCCCAACCAGTCCGTCCTCTCAACGATCCTCGCAAAGCCGAACTGCCAGCTCCAGCGGCTATTATAGCAACACACCTCAATTCAACGAACCCCGCGGCCCCACCAGTACATGGGCACAGGTCTCAACGACCTTGAAAAACTTCTTTTTATCCCTTTTTTTAAGGAGGCTAACACGCTGCATGTGAACTTCGCTTCAATTAGACTCGACATTGATCAACAAAACCGCCCTGACTTTTTCCGCAACGATTCTACTCCTGCGCACAATCACCATAAGTAAGTTCCTTTTTCATCGGTTCGATGTTAGTCTATTCTAGCGGTCGTCCTCAATTACAGCGTCACTCTAGCTATCCTGGCCCAGCCGATTACTTTTCCCCTCCGCCGCCGCAGCGTCATTTCCACCACTCAGTCTCGCACCACCCGCACCATCACAACAACCACCACCACAACAATTCTCAACGACGCTACAGCTCCAACCAGCGCGGGTTCTACGGCTTCCCCAACGAGCACTACCGCTATTCCGACAACCAATCGTACCCGAACCAGAACAGCAAGTACGAATGGCAAAACGGAGGATTGATGACACACTCCTCGACCCACATCCTTTCCGAATCGGAGCAAATCCTCAAGAACGCTGCTCAATTCATCGACAAAACCGACGATAAAACGAAGCTGAAAATCGATCTCTGTCGGTATCTCGAGACCGTTCCCCTCAACGCGATGAATCTTTGTGACGCGGTCGACCTCATCTGCAACATCCAGGAAGCATTCGATAGAACTCTCAACTCTGAAATCTGCACCGAGCTCTGCCACGAGAAATCTATCATCACGCTAGTTGGCTACCTTCACGAGAACCGGGGCCAAATGTTCAACGATCAGCTGTTGAAAACAGCAAGAGCTCTTCTCCGACTCACTTGGTCGCTGACATACACCACGATTTCTGACTTATTGGACACTTTGAGGTATTCTTTCCGCTTCTGCCACCCTAACTCTCTTTAGACCAACGAACCAACGATTCTCCATCGACGAGCTGGTGCTTTTCTGCCAATGCCAGCATAACTACCATCTTCTGAAAAACCTGAACCCAAATACTCTCAGATGCATGGGCGAAACTGCGAGAGAATTGCTCCCAGCTCTCCCCGTCAATGAATATCAAGGTTTATTTCTTTCTAAAATCTTCAATTTTCATTAATTTTTAGACCTCAACGATCCCCTTTACACAGCAACCGTGGTCTTTAAATGCTTCGGAAAAGATTTTTCCCCCTTCCAAGTCAATGCTGTGGCGAATATCTTCAAAGAACTCGCGTCCTACAACATGATTTGCCTCGAAAACTTGCACAAAGACGGTAGAAGTACTGTAATTCATCTACTTGACGCGTGCTTCCGGGCGAATGTCTTGAAAGACTCTTACAGTCAGGATCAATTTGAGGTATTTGCATTGGTTGAATTCAAATAGAAATGGTCTTTCTTCAGGAAATTTATGACCACTGCTGTGCTGAAATCGCCAGAGCTGATGATGGATCTGTAAGCATCAATATGACGGTCCAGGATATATCTGGTAAGAATAATGACCTCTTTCTTTGTCTTACCTTTTTGTAGCGGTTCTCCGAGCTCTTCAAGATTTCACCTCGCAGAAACAGGTCTATTTCAAGACATTGAATCACGTGGCGAATGCGATGCTCAAACGAATGCAACTTGGCGAAGCAAACGCAAAAGATTTCGTCAAAAATATGAGAAATCTCACGGCGAAGTGTTTCTTCAAGGAAGAATTGTTGGAGAACTTCTGCATTTTGATCGAGCGCGATTTGGACGAATCGTGCCATTGCCAGCGACAAAACTGCGTAAAATCATGCCGCTCGTTGAACTTCTGGTCGATTGCTGACGCCCTGGACATCATTTCCACTCCTAACTATGTATACAAGAAGGACATGGTAATGGTTCAGCTCGTATAACCAGTTCTACTTCCGTTTTAGGATGCGCACATTGCCTTTTTGTCAAAAATGGCTACGCGGATGTGTTCTGACGTCGTCTGGGATAGTTTGATGAAGTCATTTTACGACAACAAGATTCAGAAGCTTTTCTTCACCCTTGTCGGTTTCCAGACGTACGGCTACTATCCGATGCAGCTGATCAAGTAAGCCGATTCCTATCGATTCTCATTACGCAATGGTTAAGCTGCGAGCACTTCTACAAATATATCTACGATTTGTATCAGACGAATCAACTCCAGCAAATCCAGCGATTTCAGAAGTGGTATGACATCAAGGAGAAGGATTACAACTTGAGGAGCTATCATCCAGCCAGGTAATCCGCAAATCATAGTCGAGCATCTTTCGATTGTTGATTCTAGTGGGGATAGAAGAGAAACAATCTTTGACGATTTCTTCATTCGAACTGGCGAGAATCTGACCCCTCCAGAACCGATCCACAATCTTCAACAGATGGAACGCAAAGTCCTCAAGGCCCTGAGCGAAATCGACGGTATAGAAATAACTCAACGCCACGGGTAACGCTTCAATTATCAATTCTTCTTGCTCATGTGTTCGTAGAATCAACCGGAAATACTCTCATTTCTTGGTCAACGGGGATACAGCTGTGCTGCCCATTTCCAGAAAGCGTCTTCTGAGAAATAGAGAAGGAACGATTGAGGATCTCGCTAGGGTGAACGGTAAATATCCTTATTTCTACCTCGAAACTAACAGAACTTTCAGGACGATTCGGAACTTACAAGCGTCTGTTAGAAGCCCAGTACCCAGGCCCAAAGATGGTGATCATTCCCCACTTCGAATTTGAGCCGCTTGGTTCTGGCTCCGACCAGCCCAGCGTCGCTCAAATCTCTTACATAAAGAATAAGCTTGCCCCTGCTATCCCAGCTCTTCAGTAGAGCATCTTCCCTTTAGGATAAGGGATTACCCCGTCACATATCACTTTTACATATCATTCACTCGATCACATGCTAAAGTATGACTTCCACTTCAAAAAAGACTCACCCCAAGTTGGGGTCCCCAACAAAGTAAAAATTCATAAGCACATGCACCTTGATAATTACTACTCTAGAAAGTTCAACTTTACATGCCCGAGTTTTTTTACCAAAGAAAACATCACCTCTAGGAATTGAGTCCAACTCAGCCGAACTCTAGGATCTTGCTCTTTTACTATACTTTTACATATTTTTTATTCTACCTTATTTACTCAATGCTTAAATATTTTTTGTGCTCTGGAACCAGTCCCAAATTGTCTGGGACGCGTTCCATTAACGAGCTGAATTTCCATCCTGAATACTTTTGTCTGACGTAAACTCTTTTGTCCTTATATCTTCTCAAAGCCTTTCCTAACTTATTTTTGAACTGAAAATCATTGTTGATATTATCCCACCTACACAATGTGACCTCGAATGTAGGCGGCGTGACCTGCACCACACACGCATAACCGATACCAACGATACACTTACCCAACCTGTCCACTACGGTTAAAAATGTTTGAATACCCCCGGATGAACCCCTAGAAGTATTGCCACCTATTTTTTAATCGCGACATACGCCCTTCTCTCCTTAAAAATTTACGAAGTCAGCATCTGCCTGTCTCAAATTTGATGAGCTTTCACATGGTGCCAAAACATTAAGGGCCTCTTCAGGATTTTAAGGAGCTAATGTCCAACAAAGAAAAGCGTGCACTTCTTGGGATGAATTTCATCCTTATCCGAACCGAACCTGTCCTAAACTAGAACTGGTCAACATATGTCACTTGTGTCCGCATCATACAGAAACTTAATTGAATTGAATGAAGCTCCACAGCTAAAAAAACAAATTTTTGAAAAGTAGACTTATAAATTAACAAGCCCGAACTACCTTGGTTTAGATAGACCAACTGCGTATTCAAGCTGTTAATTTTAAGCACTAATTCTATTTCTACGGTCATTTATGTTTCCGAACTTTATGCTATTTTATCTATCCACCTTTAGGCCACCTTCCTTCCCGATTGACCGAGTCAACCCATTTTTTCGGACCCAATTTCCCCAGAAACAACTTAATTAAGGATACATTATTATTGTGATTTACTTTTTTGCTATTGTTTCCCATACCAAAAAATCTTATTTTGACGCAGACACGGCTAACAAACGATTTTTGCTATGAAAGTCAATACTCGAACTATTATTATTTTGTGAAAAGAAAGATATTTTAAGAAAAGCTGACAGAAAACAGAACTGTTTCTACAATAAAGAAAATCTTTCAAATAAAACCGATTCTTTTGAAGTCTAGATTATTTGCATTCTTTGCAGGTTTTTATGCAGGGAAGATGGAATATCAATATTGCAGAATCATCAATTAAATCAAGAATATAGCACAAAGATAGTATTAGAATTTTAATACATTCTGAGCACTGTACTGTCACGATGTTGGCGCTAAAGGCATCTTGTCTCTTGCGCCAGAAAATATAATATTTCCGAAGCATATATAAACGAGTTCCATTCCACCTTTCCTCATAACAAAAATGAAGGTTCTAACAATCTGTTCCATCCTCTTCTCACTCGCACTTGGCGACTTGCTTTATCAAAACAGACTTTCAAATCGTCTCAACTTCCGGTCGAGAAGCTACAGAAACGGGTTGACAAGTGAGCAGTTTTACTGGCTTCAACTTCTCAGACAAAATCCAAACTTTAAAAAACAGCTTCTTCAAATGGCAGGCAGACGATAACTTTTTTTATACTCTCATACTGTCAAAATCGATCTTCCAATAAATACATTTGTGAAAATTCATCTTGTTAACTACGTGCAATAGTTCTTATGAGCATTTTATTTGTCAAATAACTCGGCTCTGAACTCACTCTTTGAAGGGAATGACGACTAGGTTCGTGAGGACTAGGTTCGTGTGACTAGGTTCGTGGTGGGTTCTGCCAGAGTATTGAAATGGGCCTATATTTTGGGGCAGTAAGGGAAACGGGTTGATGACTAGGTTCGTGTGACTAGGTTCGTGAAATTTTAAATATAAAAAATCTTTGAGGCAGTAATGGAAATGGCTTGATGACAAGGTTCGTGTGACTAGGTTCGTGAAATTCTATGTAGAAAAAATTTTGGGGCAGTAAGGGAAATGGGTTGATGACTAGGTTCGTGTGACTAGGTTCGTGAAATTTTAAATAGAAAAATTTTTGGGGCAGTAAGGAAAATGGCTTGATGACTAGGTTCGTGTGACTAGGTTCGTGAAATTTTATATAGAAAAAATTTTGGGGCAGTAAAGGAAATGGCTTGATGACAAGGTTCGCGTGACTAGGTTCGTGAAATTTAAAATAGAGAAAATGTGCGACTATATTTGCCAAATGAGTATCCCACCCCCCACCCCCCCCGTATGAGCCGCTAGGCTTTACACGCAGCATAACATTCTAAAAGTAAATAAAATTAAGTTCTATTTCTTTCTAAACATCATTCATTTGCACGCATGGTTGCTAAATATGAAACAATCTTCATTCAATAAATTCGAATAAAGTAAGAATCATTCGTCCCTCTCGTTGTTCCTTAAACAAATGAGTTTCTGTAATAATTAAAATTTGTACTCTTTTAAAATCCAAATTTCACGAACCTAGTCACACGAACCTAGTCATCACGAACCTAGTCTTCACGAACCTAGTCTTACGAACCTAGTCATCACGAACCTAGTCATCAACCCGTTTCCCTTACTGCCCCAAAATTTTATATTTAAAATTTCACGAACCTAGTCACACGAACCTAGTCATCAACCCATTTCCCTTACTGCCCGAAAATGCTGAAAATACAAAAAATACATATAAAAATCCAAATTCCACGAACCTAGTCACACGAACCTAGTCATCACGAACCTAGTCTTCAAGAACCTAGTCACACGAACCTAGTCTCCACGAACCTAGTCTTCACGAACCTAGTCACACGAACCTAGTCATCAATTCGTTTCCCTTACTGCCCCAAAATTTTTTCTATTTAAAATTTCACGAACCTAGTCACACGAACCTAGTCATCAACCCATTTCCCTTACTGCCCGAAAATGCTGAAAATACAAAAAATACATATAAAAATCCAAATTTCACGAACCTAGTCACACGAACCATTTTTTCCAACATGGCACCCACGAACCTAGTCACACGAACCTAGTCCTCACGAACCTAGTCATCGGTCTCCTCTTTGAAGCGCCTCCCATGAGTTTCCTAAAGACCTTGTTCCGGCGGATGATCTTTTCTGATCTTTGCTCGTGATGAAGTCGCCTGAGCTCAGCAGGTGGTGATCCGGCCGGTGTACATAAACGAGTCCCCTGCTCGAGCGCGGAAATTGCAGCCCGATCGTCGCGTGCGCTCGTAATTCAACCCATTAACTCTGCTAATTAACAACCTTGCTGCAGGAATACTATCCGAATTTTGTAATTTTCATTTTTATTGCCTCGATCATCGTGGAACAGAGTAATCAAACATCTTTTCTTGCTGCACGAGCTGCTGAAAAACCTTTTTTTCCGATTCTGGAGAACCAGAGATGGACGAATGCTTGGCTCAGATAGAGAATTATACAGGTAGATGAGAGAATGTTCGATAATGAGACTTTGTAATTAAATATTAAATTATTAAAGAACCCATCAAAAGTTTTGACAAACCGATTTTACCTTGAGTAACTACTGTTGATGGACCAGGGTAGCAAATCTATCCTCTACTCAGGAAACTTTGACATGTAACATGTGACATGTTGTCCCAACATTCATGAGAAGATTTTTCATACTATATCAGCGTCTTTAGAAAGTAAGTGGAAAGTCAAATCTTCCTTTTGAGCATGTATCTACGTGTTCAATACATGTTTAAATCCTATCCTGATTTTTCTCGCCAATTTTTTATTTTGCATCTTTTCCGAAACAGTAATTAAAACACAGCTTTAGACATATCGAACGCTTCCTGTAGCGCGTATCAAGATTTTTCCCTGGATTGTTGGTGCCAAGCCAGTCAAGCAATCGACAGTTGTAGTCCCGATGGTGGCTTTATCGACTACCTTGGTGGTGCTTTGTGTACTCTTATGTGCCGCTCTTCAGATTTGTATTGGATCTATGTGGTGTATATCCTCTGGCTGTTATGGTGGTGTCTCAGCCTGGCCTTTACAGCCGACACATTTTTCGTGCCCGTCGTGCAGTGGATTGCTGCCATTTTGGGAATGAATGAAACGCTAGGTATGTTATGGAAATCATAGAGGAAATTCTTTACCATCCCCGCTCTCAGTTTCAGAAAATTTAATACTCTCAAGATGGTATCGCATCTTGCGAAGTCAGAGGAATAATAAATTTACCTCCATAAATCCGGATCAATGTGGCGTCGGAATTATCATTTCCAGAAGGATTATTTTATTTTCAGTGACGTTAACAAAAATCATCTTTTTCGGATATCTTCAGAGGATAAAATTTCATCTGAACTTTGAAGAAAAATCCGACCCAGATTTTAAAATTCATGTTCAGCGGGGGTGACAATTGTCGCTCTTGGAAACGCTGGGCCGGACATCGCCGGCGGTTTCGCCGCATTTGGCCAAATCGATGCAGAAACAAGCCGTATCGTGTTCAACTCGCTGCTTAGGTATGCATTTTCAGAGATTTTACGCTCTGATCCGTTTCTACATGAAATCGACGGCGGGCGATTTAACGGTCGATTTTGACTTTCTTTTTCTAGTGGTGGATTTTTCGTGATTTCCTTGTTGCCTGCGATCATTTGCCTTTGGACGCCGATGATTCCTGCTAGAAGGCCGTTTTTGAGGGACAACTTGTTTTACGTCTTGTCTTGCAGTGTCTTCTTTGTCTTCTCGTATACGGATGGGAGAATACAGGTAACAGACAAGAGCATTTGCTAGTCATTTGACTTGCCATTTGTTCAGTCGTTGTCTGCGGCGCTAAACTTGAGTCTCTTTAGTGGTACGAATCGTTGATTCTTCTTCTCATCTACTGCGCGTATGTCGCCACAGTTGTCGGAGGAAACTGGTATTACCGCAAAAAGTACCCTCACAAATACATTCGTGGACCAGACGGCATGTTTATTCGGGAAAAGAGCTATTTTCTCAAAGATATTCTTGCCGAAGAAAAAGCCGCCGGACAATCCAACGATGCTTTCCAGCCAACGGATGATATTGATCACAAGTAAGAATTTTTTTCGTTATGATAATTTTGGAACGATGATTACATTTTACATCATTGATGTAACAAATATCGCGGAAACAGAAATGTTTTATTGATAACTGAATCACCTGAAATCACCATTTTTATTTAGAGATTTTTCCTGTCAAGCATTCGACACCTTAGATATTCCACACAGTCAAGATGGCCCACAGGAGACAAGTTTCCATACCATTGACACCAAATCTGTCAAATCTGCAAAATCAACAGTCCGCATCCGCCTCAACGGAACTATGGAGCAGCCTGAGCATTTGGTAAGATTATCGTAATTTTCGATCCTTTTTCATACCGATTTTAGACAAGGTCCGGGACAATCAGAAGTCGTATCTCCATTCCAGCGATTTCGAAGCACCGGATGAGGTCGCTTACCTCCGCCTCGATGTAAATTTCTAATTTCTTATTCTAGTGATGCTAAAATTTTAATTCACAGGTATTCGGACTGTCAAGCTGTCGCTGAAAAGATGTCCGTTCCGGTCAAAAATTGGAAAGATGAAATCAAGTAAAGCAGATTTTAGAGACTAAAGTTGATTTGCTTTCAGGAACTGCTTCAAATTGATTGAAAAGGACGACGATTGGGAGAGTCAAACATGGATCAGCAAGACCATTGCAATCCTTATGGTTCCATTTTATCTCGGTAAACAAGATGCAAATTAATTTCGGCGTATTTGAACTCGTACTTAGGTGGACGTTGGACGATCCCGCAATTGCCAATTAACAATGATAAACGACAAGCTGTATGGAACAAGCCTCTCGCCATGATTCAGGCATTTTTAGTGCCGATTGTGGTAAGTGGGTTAAACTGGACGTGTCTCTTAATTTTTAGTTTTGCGTGTTTCTGTATCAATATCGAATGCCAGCTTTTGGTCCTCTTCCTCGGATCGCCTTGTCCGTCATTATTGGTTTTGCTCTGTCTCTTTTCGTTGGCGTTACTACAGGTTTTGAGAATTTCAATTTTCGCATCCTTTTCTTACCATTATTTTCAGACCTCCAAAAGCCACCAAAGTACTGGTCCGTTTTCCCTTTTGTCGGCTTCGGCACTGGCATGCTTTGGATCTACATCGAGGCTAATGAGATTCTCAACATTCTCACCGCTTTAGGTAATGAAATTCAACTGAATTTTTACCTGCAACTTGCATCAGTTAGACGCTTAAATTCACGCTAGTTGAATAATTTGTGGTTCTTTGATTTGATGACCTGTCGCATGGGTCTCCGCCTGCGGTGTTCGTAAACCAGTTCTTATTTTTTATTAGGAGAATCTTTTTGAGAATAAATGTCAGGCTGATTTAATTATACGAGGGCTGCGATTTATCATCTTCATTTTTTGGATCAAACAGCCTCAATCAATAAATTCATACTCAAATGCGCTCTGTCCTTTTTTATGGCAGTTTATCCTTTTCATATTTTCCTTTCTTAAAATTCTCTTTAGGCACGTTCTGGAATGTGTCTAACGCCGTCATGGGTCTCACCTTCCTCGGCTGGGCGAACAACGTTGGAGACTTTGTTGCCGATCTTACGATTGCTAAGGAAGGTCAATCTAGATGTGCATTTTCTGCCGCTTTTGCGGGACCTCCCCTCTACCTTCTCGCTTCCGTCGGACTCGCCTGCTTCGTAACTTCGGCTGCTAATGGCTTCGTGGATATTCCAATCAATATTCAAAATGTGGAGATTGTTCTTTACATCAGGTAATACTGAATTTTAGCGATAAAATCGACAATTAATTCTGAACGTCAGCACTTAATTTTCAGCGACTTCAGTACTTGCAAATTTTAATCCGTTTTCACGAAACAAAGAGTTCACGTCAATTTATTTTTCTAGCGTTATTGTCTGCGCCCTGGCCTCGCTACTTCCGCTTGTATTCAGAAGATTCCACGCAGACCGCTTCGTGGCTATTTGCCTTATTGTCTCATATCTAGTCGCATTTGTGATATCGCTCCTAACAGGCTTGGAAATCTTGTGGCCTCCAACTGCGGAGGTTTAAATTCAAATCTGCCATTTCTGTGCTCTGTCACTGTTTGAAAATTGTTAACAAGTGTGTAGAATAAATTCAATTCAAAAGTACTTGACTTTATTTTTTATGAAGTGAAAATTTCATTGGCAAGAATATCTTCTCCAAAAAGATTTGTCTGGAGTGTCGCCTTCCGGAGAAGGCAGGGATGAATTCCGTGATTTTTGAATGACTGTACGTTTCGCCTAAAGTTTGATTACTACAGTCGACTGCCCTAAATCAGGTCTAACCTTCGATGAGCTCGTTCTCTTGACTCAACCCTGGATTGGTAGTAAGACATCAGTCGCGCTCGATGTCTTCTTGTCGAGTTGATTCCTTTGGCAAAAGCACTGCTTGGTCGATAGAGACTAATGTCTCCTCGGAAATCCATTAGCTCGTTGATTTCGCTGTAGCCATATGCCAGAACGAGTATCCAAGTGAAGAGAATAATCGCAATTAGGGCTGTGTCGATTGAAGTTAAATCTTGAGTGTCTTTCATCAAAGTTAATCGACCTAACTTTTAATAAAAATGGAAAGCGGAAGCGGTAAATCAATAATTTATCATTATTAATTATCGTTCAATGATCCAGGCTCATGGTCCAGAGATCGTAAACTGTTGAACTTTCTCTTGTGTCTCAAAGCTACTCGAGTTTGTGGCCATTTCTTTCGACTTTTGGACGAATTCTTCTTCAAACCCATTTGGTTTTTGAAGGATACCTGTCATGCACGATTTGCACAGAGTGCTGCAATTGCCGCTCATGATCGTTAAAAAGCTCTTTTTTTTTTGTTTTTTAGAATAACTTATGCACACGCTAAAACTCTTGTGCGGACAGATAAACAGTGATGTCAACTAACCCGACGGCTTTATGGCGAAGTTTTGCATAATTTAGCGCAGATTTATCCCGCCACTATGTTTTTGAGGCGAAGAAATCTATATTTTCTATACATAACTATCAAAATAAGCACCTCTTTTAAAGCGAGACACATCGAGTGAATATATAAAACATACGTAGTAAATTTCACGCGTCGCGTATCAATCTACAATTCGACTGGAAAGTCCCTATTAAATTTAGATCCAGTCCATTTAGTTTGACAAAAAATGAAAAAACTTCTTTTCTTAATCAATTTTTGCTTATGTGAAGTGCTATGGATACCGGAAATCCCAGATGAACAGGATTCGCTGCCAGGAGGAGAAAATATGGTCGTCTGTCCTCCAGGATCTGAATTTGTGAAGGAAATTAAAGGAAAAGCTCTCAAATGTTTCAAAGAACAGAGCAAGAGGGAAGGTTATCATATTTTATTACCCTTACCGGATTTTGAGAAGACGCTCTTTTTTAAATCAATCATAAAGAGGTTTTTAAAGGCGATCCAGGAGACATTTGTAATTATGGATTGTCCCCAATCTTTGCCGAAGCTGATCAAGTGCCCACCGAGAACAAAACTTCTAGGACCACTTCAAGTCGATGTGTTTGCCATCAGCCACGCGACTCGGCTAAGGCAGGATACGTGCTTACCCGTTACAAGGGCTGTATTCCAAAAGAGGATTGTTGCGCTGATAATAATGCAGAACTGACGCTCGTGGAAGAAAATGGACAAAAAAAGTACACGTGCGTTTGTAAAAGAGCTTTTGAAGAAGTTACTTATCGGAGTCTCTGGGAAGGGATGGTTACTACATGTGCAGAAAAATGTCCTGAAAACGAAGTATACAGTGGATGTTTGGCAAATGAAGCTGACTGCCACATGATTGCCAAGCCGAGAATATGCATTGCAGGATGCGCTTGCAAAGAAGGATTCAAACGAATCGGAAAGAAGTGCGTCAAACCGAAAGAATGTCCAGTTTGTCCCAAAGGCGCGATTTACAACAGCCCACCAAATAAGTATTTTGAAAGAAGCTCTCTTGGACCCGCCTATTCTCCGGTTAAAGACAAGTACGGAGGAGCCTGCCAATGCCCCTTTCACCAAACAAGAGGACCTGGCGGTAGTTGTTTGGATGAACAAGCTGTCTGTGAAAAATATGGCGGTTTATATGATGCTTCCAATAAAAACGCCAGGGTTCCTGGATTTCATGTTTCAAAATGGTGTAATGACATTATCCCCAAAACTCTGATGCGTACTGCTAATCGACCCTGCCAATGTCCCGAATTTCATTTGCTAACAGGTAAATTTTCCAATTCTAGCATTCCGCACCTTTTATTTTAGAATATTATGATAAAGAAGCTGGGCTAAGAGGAGTCAAATGTGTTCACTTTTCGCAATGCAATAAGTTCAGCGAACAAATTCAGGAAGAAAAAGGTAAATTGAAGTTTTCATTCTGACTTTCCGAATATGAAGCCGATTTTTATCACCGGAACATAATTTCCGAAGCTGCTCACGAGCGCCTCGGAGAAATCATGAGCGCATATAAAGAGCTATTCCCGAAAGGGACTGCATTAATTCGATAGAGAATTTCTCGCCTGTGCATATTTTCCCGAGCATGAAGCTGATCGTTTTCCTTGGTGCTGGAGTCTTGGCTCAAGACCAAACAACTGCAAATTTTGATGAAACTACTACTGCGACTACACAGAGTACAATTCTTGAGGTAACAGAAGATTCTTGACAGGGCAATCAAACAATTTTTCCGCGATCGTTAATAAAAGTTATATTAGTACGATTACGATTATTACAACGGCAACTCATCGGCTCTACTTGGGCTAGATGGCCGATCGCTATCATCAAATAAGGAAGCTCGGAAAAAGCGAAAAGAAGCAAAAGCTCAGAAGAAAGCTAATAAGAAGAAAAACAAGCTTTCGCAACAAGTAACTCTTATCTATGCCGGAACTTATGCTCCAACTCCTCCGACTAGGTAACATTTTTCTTTCAAAAAATCCATACATTTTCGTCTTAGTACAACAACAAAAGGATACACAACAACATCCTCAACAACCACTTCGACCACAAGTACAACTACAACTACCACGACAACTTCAACTACAACATCCACAACGTCAATGACGACAACGACATATTCACAGTCAACTACGTCTTCCACAACAACAACACCAACAACAACACCAACAACAACATCAACAGACTATGAAACAACCACATCTGCTTACGACATCAACCCTTACGCTGATGTCCCTCAAGGATTCGAGGTTCTATCGATCCTAAGACCCAACGATTAACCTAATATTTTAGGGAAGCTACAGTAATATGGTCAATGGCTACAGCGCGGGTTACAATGACGGGACCAATTATGGAAACTCGAACTACGGAAACAATGCTCAATACGATAATGCTGATGGCATAAGCGTATTACCACTTAAATCTCTTATTTATAAAATGGTAATTTTAGTGCTTCCACTGCGATGCGAAAAATTATGACGAGTGTGCGAAAATTGGGAAGTGGAAGCAGTGCCCCGAAAATGCTGGTGTTTGCATGGTTGAGATGAGAAAGCGTGGTGGAAAGATTGAAAGCGTTTGTATGGGATGCAAGGTAAAGAACGGAGAAAAATAATGTGATCCTGGAACATTCCCTAGCAAAAACGAGCATGCCTCGACAACAAGAAGCAAAACTTCAAGGGAAAATTCTGGCAATGTCGACCAAAAGCAACCTCGGGCCCGTCTGTCTGTCGACAGTGCTGCAAGGACGGCGAGCAATGCGAAAACTTCGATGGTGTCAATTACAAAGGCTGGAATGCCAACCTTTTGCAATGAGCAAAAGGCTTAAAAAGTTCATTGAGATACGATTATCTCGATTTTTCTGTGTAAAAAGTTCAAAGATTGGAAATAAACGGATTTTATAAAAAAAATTCTCTCTTTTTTCTAGAAGGATTTTTAATTCCTACAGACAAAGACAGTGGATAACACAGTTTATGTGATCAAGGATCTCGGAACAGGTAAATAAGAACTCAATTCTTGCGAGATCAAGTTCGCCACACCTCTCTTATTATTTTTGATTTTGGAGAAGTTCGAGGTCATTTTCTGAACTCTGCGACAGTAATAACGCCGTCAGTGAGCAATCAGCGCAACCTTCTTATTTAGAGAAAGGACCGTACTGTCAGAATTACGATGACGGATGTACTGCCCCCTTCGACTATTCAGGATTTAATAACGGGCCTCAATCAACTTATTCGAGCGGAGGTAATAATTTATTATTACTAATAAAGCGTTTAATCGTAAAATTAAAAAAAAAACGTAAAATTATTTACTATCAGATTAACTTCTGTATTCATAAGATTCCATTGGACAAGAAAGCGCAGATAATCGTGGAATATTTCAAATCTTACAAGAACAACGACTGGGAAAAGTACGCTTTCTGGGATGATTTCCGATACACACGAAATCTGATCGAGGAAATAGGCGCGTGTTAAACTATTTCGGTTTTTTCCTCTTCGGATTCGAATCACGTCAAAAGACGGCTGCTATTCCCTCATCCTCATGTGCTGGCCAGAAGGAAGCGCTAGCAGGATTCACGATCATCCAAACGCGGATTGTATAATGGCATGTTTGGACGGCAACATCAAGTATGGGATAATTTATGATTGAAGCTCAAATTTTGAACCTCAAACTTCATGAAAAAACAGTGTGTTACGATAATGATAAAAAAACCAGTACAAACCGTGTCTTTACCTCGATCTATCACTGACAGACTTTCAGTGAAATATAATTACTGCGTACATTCATTCATAATTATCCAACGACAGGGTTTGAGTACTTCAGATTCAAATAAAGTTATAATGATTTGAAGGAGACAAAGTTTCACTGGCCAGATCAAAAAATCAAAAAACAAGGATTAGGTTCTGAACAAACCGTAGATCATGAGATAGCCCGTCCTTGAGCTTGTGTAGGACAAATGTCAGCGTATCCCTCAGCTCATAATATGAGCCTCTTTACATAAATTTAAACTAGATCGGCACCTAATAAAAGTCCAGCCTTGCGAAGAAACGACCGCAACAAAAGGCGATGTTCTTCATATGAATGGTAAAAATGCAAAAAATCTTCTAAATTCTCAAAGAATAATTTTAGATTCGATGGGGGTGCATCGAGTTGAAAATGCATCATCAAGTGAGCGGGCTGCAACTCTTCATTTTTATTTTCCAGTACTCTTTTTCATCCTTGAAGGTTTTTTAAACATTTTAAGTGCATCCACGAATGCCTGATTTTTGCTGAAGACACTGGCAAGTCAACCAAGGTCAAGGAAAGGGTTCCACGATACTGATCAGTGATCGAGCTTGTGAACCGATCCTCGTGGAATCCACTCTTCTCAGATGTGTTATCACACGATCAAAGGCGTCAAGCAAACGCCGCAGAATGTTGCCAGAGGCCCCGAATGCATTTCTCCAACATGTTAAACTCTCTTTCTTTCTTGAAAATACAGTATTTAAATCCTCGAAACCTGCTCCTAACGCATTGCAGGACTCTCAGCCTAAGGATGGAGAACGTTCTAAAATAAAGGTTTTGATAATTAGAGATGAGTTGAAATTGAAGCAGAAGAATAAGGGAAAATTAGGGCAATTATAAGTCGGAAAAGACCTTCGGTGAGCCGCCCAACAAGGTCGGATAAGGGGGGTGCTCCGCGCGCCCCCCTCTGAGAAAAAATTGACAGCGCCATTGGCTGATCCACGCGTTTGTTTAGAGCTGGAGCTGCCTCAGTAGTGAACTGCGCGCAAAGGCGAACGGCGACACTCGACAAAGAAGTTAATTTCGCAGAAGTTTTTTCAAAGATTTTGGAAAAAAGAGTCGAATGAGTGATAGAGTTCAGTACTTTTCACCATTCCCAACGTATGAAGATGTTGAATCTATGGAACAGGTGAGCAATGTTTACGAGTAAAAAAATAAAAATTGGGGACGGAAATTTACATTTTTTTCGTAATTTTTATATTTGAATTATTGCATATAATAATATTATTCTTAAAGTAAGAAATTAACATTGGCAAAGAAATTTCAGGGTATATAAGTGCAATATTTGACTTTTTGACAAACAATATTTTTGTGTAATTTTACTGGCTATAAAAGGCAATAAAACTGTTCAACTTCTTTTTCACTTTTATAAATGAAAAGGTCGAGCAATTTAACAGTCGATCAGTTAAAATTAAGAAATTATCACGTCTCAAGGCAAAAGCTGTGAGGGATAATTCCCAGTTCTCAGCAAACAAGAAGGAAGCAAGTTCAAACATTATGGTGCAGAAATTTTAGAACGATGAGTAGCCCCGCGCTTGTTTTTCCTATGGCCCATAGCTATGGGCCTTATCAGGGTTCTAAATCTGATCCCGAACTCAGTAGTCCAAGTCTAGTCGAGTCTTGAGATTTTCGAAAATTGCTTAGTCTAGTCTAGTCTCTATAATGAATTGTAGACATGTTTTTAAAGCAAAAATAAAGATAAATACGATTGCTTGAGTCGAAAAAATCTTTTAGAAAAAGGTGAAACGAGTTAGACCTGGTATCAAGCCCAAGAAGTCGGATAAAGAATTGACGAAGGAGGAGCTTGCGGTTCGTGAAAGAAGACGAAAGCGAAACAAGGAGGTACTGCTTATCAGTGTTGTACAATGCTGATTAAATTATGAAATTATATAATGAATATGATGATGTATGTCTTATCGCATCAAGGTTACTTTTATAAACAATTATTTAATAGGCCGCCGCAAGAAAGCGAAGAGAGTTCAAAGAAAATGTCGCGAAATACGAAGCTCAAATAAAAAATCTCGAAGCTGACAACAACAACATCGTAAATGAACTTGCTGAAATGAAGGAGCAAATAAGAAAAATGAATGCAGGTTAGAAAATATGTAGTAATAAATGCCTCCTTTTATGGTCTATAAGAAGGGAAAGTGTTTTTACTAAAAAAGTCGTAATATCTCATAAATTATGAGTAATACTTCGACGTAGCAAAAAAGGGAAAATCTACCATTTCTGCCTCACTTGAGAGTTTCACTTGAGCAGTTATTTGATAAAGAATTAACGATCCGTTCTCAAGTGAGAAAATCAAGTTTATTTTACTAAAAAATTATCAATGATAAGTTATCATTCGAATTCAACTCCAACATAAAATATTTAACGTCCCTTACTCTCTCAAAGTATATTTGAGATAACAACGAATTTAGCGCTTCAAAATCATTCTTGCGCCGAGCACCAGCAATTCTTCCCAGCAGAGACAAGTTTCTATGGAGGTCTCACCGAAGCGTTCGAAGAAAACCAGGCTCCAGATGATCAGAAGCAACCTGCTACTCCAGAGAAGATGGCCGTCCCAATGAGCATCTTCGATGAATTCGGAATCTTCGTTGATGATCTTTGCAGCAAAGAGCACGTCGCACCAGCGAATAACGGTTCTCAGCAAAAGTCTTACTCCGACATTGGTGAAATTCTTGGCTTTGATGTCGCCAGCAAGATGCCAGCAATGCAAGCAAACCCACCATCATATGAAGAAACCCAGCAGATGTTCTTTTCACACCCGTGCGTCAACGAGATGAGCGCAATGGAGTTGGAAAATTTGTTCGCCTAACTAACAAACTAGGAGGCTCCTAGATTCCAGGCTAAAGCCTTGAATTTCCCGGCAAGCTATTTTGTGGCCTACTTACAACTTATATTTATTCTCGAATCAGTGTGCAAATATGATAATTTACGAAATGCTCGCTATTACTAACTTTATGCCTCGACCATCACCTTCTAGTTTCAGCAAAATATTTATCGGTTATTTGGCCTACGTTGAAGAAAAAAATACTAACAAAGAATAACTCAATTCATGTTTCCGCGGTCCTCACATGTTTGTCTGTGCTAATATCTCCTAGCCTTAGTTTCCGACTATTCCGAGTATTCGACAGTAGCCTCACAAGTTCAAATACCAATTTATTCTTTCTCTTGTTTCAATCATCAAATCCTTCTTCGACATGTGCTCCTCCAAGCAGTAGTTTCTTTCTCTCACTTGTTCAATTCTGCTACGAACTTCCAGTAGAAACTTCCAAGCCAATAAAACTCCCGGAGAAAAAATGTTTTCAGCTTCTTATTGAATAATGATACAGGATGAGTATCTTTATTCCGGTGTAATTTGAGGGGCCTTTGTTTCTATCAATTGAACTGGACACGATAAAAATTAAAAACTTTACATGATTGTGCAGACTTTTGACTCTCTCACTAACGAGCCGTTTTGCAGGGACTCCTTGAACTCGAGCTGAAACTCTTCCAGTCTTTTCAGATCTAAATAAAACGGATTAAACTTGAATAACTGATGTAATTTCAAACCATTTCTGAGTTTCTCGTTCTCCTGGCGCTGTTTTTCGAACTCTTCTTCGATCCGCTCCTTTTCCCGTTTTTGCTCTTGCTCAAGTTTCTCGGCTCGTTCAAGAGCTTCATCACGCTCAAGCTAAATCTAAATTACACCTCAGAATCCACTAACTACGATGTACCTGAAGACTAGTTACTAGCAACTTCATCTCGTCCGTTTCATTGTTATTTTGGGCTTTTTTCGGAGATCCTTGGCGGATTGATGATTGAGGGTTTGGCTTCGACTTTGGACCTGCTATTGACCGATTTGGTTTTGGAAAAGTCGATTTCTTCGGGATCTTCGATTTTTGCAATTTTCTTGGAGTGATGTAAGTGCACTCGCGTTTCAGCCCTTCTGCGGAGCCGTCTTTTTGAATTGTGAGCATTCTAATATCCGGAGCGCCTTCCAGTTCATTCCTCAGCCATGTTGGGTGGTCTTCGTCTTCTTCTTCAGACAAGTTTTGTTCGTATATGATCGGTTTTTGCGCCTCCGTCTTCGATTCAGTGCTTGTTGGCCGGCTACTATAAATACCATTTTACGAGAGTTAGTTGATAAATTGGCTTACCTGAGACTGTCAGCTGTTTCCTTCATTCCGAGAGTAATAAAAAACGTCTGGTCAGTGTGACAGAAACCAATGGACTGTATTTTGATTTCTTTGTCCAAGTAAATTTCACCGTTATAAAGGTTTCTTCTGATAGCTTTTCTGTCACTAGGTGAGCGGAGTTTTTTACTATCATTCTCGAGCACATCCATATCTTCTTCTGGAATCGAGCTTTCGTGGTTTGTTGAGGTTTCGCTCAAGTTCAGTTCCGCATCCTTCAGGAGAATCATTAGGAGAAACTGTAATATAAAATTACCTGAATCGCCGCTTCAAGAGTAGCGATATCTAGCCTCAATGATCTTTCAGAAGTCAATCTTGGCTTTGCTGAGCTCGGTTTTGAACCATATGGTAAAAAACTCGTTCCAGCGAACAAAACAACTTGTTCGTCTGCTTCTTTTTCAGGGTCGGATCCTATCTTTGCAGCGATACATGTCATGAAGTTGCCAGTCGCTACATGTGTTATGCTTTGTACAGTTTTCCCGTCTATTGTTGGTATTTGAATTGGAGAGCAGTCTATCATTGATCTGGTATTTTCAAGCCCTCTTTGCCCTTCTGAGTTCCTTCCAAGAGTAAACAGCTGCCCTTAAATGAAGTTAAATCGTATTTCAAGCTCGGAAACAAGATAGTACGATCAAATATAAACAAGATGCTCTTACGCGAAATTTTTTTTATCAAAGATGCTGTGCGTTATAAGCCCCGTATCGCGTTTACCTGTAGAAGTCAAAAAGACAGTATGATCTCGCGCTTGAGATATCTTTGAAATCGTTTGGTTCGGGCTTAGTTGGCGCGTCAGAACGGGCGTATCTTTGTATGGTGGAATGCGCGAGTTTCCGAGGCGGAAGATATCGAGCATGGAGCGCTTTTGAAGGCCGATTTTATTATCACGGTTCGAGCCACACACAAACATGTTTCCAGACACGCCGATGAAGAAGGAGGAGTCATAGCCGGCGTAGACTTCTTTGATCTTTTCCGAAAGACCTTCAATTTTTCGGGGGGAGAACTCAGAACCTTGTCCTCCGTGGCCGAGTCTTCCCAGTTCTCCACAGCCCCATGAGTAGACATTTCCTTCACTTGTGAGTGCGAGCACATGTTTGTACCCAACGGATATTTTGACAACGTCGTATGATATCAAGTCCTGCACCATATTCGGAAACATCGAGCTTTTATGGTCAATCCCGTGACCCAAGCATCCGTGATCGCCATTGCCACAAGTAAAAACCATCTTGTTCATCAGAAAGACCGAAAAATCAGCTCCTGTTCCAATAGCCTGGACAGGTCGATTCGTTGAAAACTTGACGGGAACAGGGTTTTCGATCCGAGGCATTTGGGAACCGAACCCAAGCTGTCCTGACTCATTCGAACCGACGCCGTACACAACATTATTAACGTCGAGGATGAGTGTATGCCTGTCGCCATTTGCAATCTCCATGATATTCATCCCTTTTGGAAGCCCTCGCTTGAACTGCATACTCCACTGGTCAGAAGAAAAAGTGAAGAGGTGAGAATGGTAGTCTTCGTAAAGGTCGTTTGTAAATAAAAGATCGTCAATGCGCTTTCTTTTCGTGATAATTGAGTCCATTATCTTCGGGACGTGGATTTCGTCAAGCGCTTCTGCTGACGGCCGTTCACGTGGATCTTTTTGTAACAGTGAGCTAATCAGTTTACGGAGCATCGTCGAGTAGGGCAGGTCTTCTTTCAGCTTCTTGTAGTTTGCTTCGGAGATTTTCTTGATGATAGCGATTGCATTGTGCCCTCCAAAAGCCCTTTCAAGAGCGCACATTTCATAAAGGACGCATCCAAGGGACCAGATGTCGGATTTCATCCCATATTTCTGCGAATCACAAACTTCAGGAGCCACATAAGTTGCTGTACCCACCATGGTTTGTGTTCCAGTAGCGTGAGTGCTGGTAAATTTCGCGATTCCTGTTTATGGTTCAAATTTTATAACTCAAAAATCAGTTTTTTCAATCGTTGAACCGGCCCTAAGTCGCCAATTTTGATTATACCATGCTTCGTAAGAAAGATATTCTGTGGCTTCAGATCCCGATGCATAATCTTGGTCTTATGCATAAAGGCCAATCCGGAAACGATTTGAGAAAATTTCCTTTCAGTCTGTTTACGAACGATATAAAGAGTTCTTGTTTACGCTCTTTCAAAAAAATGGGGCTCGAAGGGCTCTGAATGTCAATCAAATGAATAGCGATGGATCCGTGTACACAAGGAAGACACTTTGGAATCGTCGTAAGTCCGGAAGGATACTTGAGCTTCTATTTGAGCTCGCGAAAAATGACACTCAATCCACTATTACAAGAATTGAAGTCATGAGATTCTCAATAGATCGTTAAGTCGGATATTAACTATCGTATAAAATCTTGATTTATACCGGTGTGACCCAGAGTTCATTCATTGCTTATCAAATCATAAAGATTTAAAAGCCATTTCGAACCAACGGACAATACGATAAATCAAATATTCAACAATTCAACAAAATTTGAACTCGTATTTCATAATAGGAAGTGCGTAAAAAGGAAACTCTAAAATTAAGCAAACGGTTGTCCACATATAAGACCGGAAGACGTAAATTCTATTCAAGAATTTTGAATTTGTCAAGAGCACTTGAAAAACATGTCGCAACAGTCCCTGATAACTTCACTTTCAGGTATCGGACGCCTTGGAATGGTGTCGCGTTGACACTGCAGATGGCTGTTAATAAGAATCATAAATTTTTGTCACCAAAGGTTGCCATTGGTAACTCTCAAGAGTTTGAACGTTCAAGTGTCTGTTAGTGAGTTATTTATTATTCCTTTCCGATCGAGGGACCCATCATCTGCGTATTCCATCATCAAGTGCAAGTTGCCCTCGTTTTCGAAATTTTGAATGTAGCGAATGATGTTCGGATGCTGCAGGACTTTCAGAACATTGGCTTCATTCAGCGCTTGCATTCGCTCAGTCTGGCTCATACCATCGGTGTGAACAACCTTCATGATCACGTGCTTGCCGTCAGCCTTATTTTTGAAAAGAGTAGCGGTTCCTTGCGCGCCTTTTCCGACCACATTGAGCTTCTCGTAGCCGTTGAGAATCTTCGAACCATCGACTTGACTCGATTTGAAGTAGTAATCCTGAAGGATATTCCTCGTTGTCTCCAAAATGATAGCTCACCTGTATCCGAAGCTTTACAAATTCCGAGTCTTGCGGCCTCGCAGTATTTACCACAAGAACATCCTGTCCCGTCGAATCACGTGTCAGAACGACTCGATCAGGAAATCGCTTCGTTAGCTCTCGATTGACGAAATCGTAATTTTTCACGTTCTGAGAGAATTTTTTATCAGCCTCAAGACCTTGAAAACTTGAAAGGCCAGCTGCAAAGTTATTCCGCGAATAGGCTTTATCTAACGGAAATGGGCCGAAGTAAGTGTTTGAAAACCGTTAAAATGCTCTGAATATCTACCGCAGAGCAAATGTTACTGGCACTTGAATTTGGCTCGCTAGAGATAAATTTATGGCTACTGTGGTCGATAAAGGGACAGTTTCAAGGGTTCTTCCCAGACTGTAAGAAATTGTATGATCTTGCGAAAAATAAGGTATGTCCTTACACCGACCATATCCTTACACCGACCAATTCCTTACACCGACCAAAATCCTTACACCGACCACTTTCAGAATTTGGTCGGTGTAAGGAATTGGTCGGTGTAAGGATTTGGTCGGTGTAAGGATATGGTCGGTGTAAGGAAATACCGAAAAATAAGTTGAGGAAATTTATTATATTTTGAAAAATAAGCATTAATTTAGCTAGAAAAATTGTTTAATAATTACCTTGGCGCCAAGAATGTGAACAAGGCCGCGGTTATTAAGAAGGTCATCCATGATGTTTTTGAGGAATTGCATGGCAGAATTCCCGCCGCACGGATCCACAGGCGTAATGAGCCCATCCTTCCCGTTCAGCAAATTGATGCCACCTTCCCCACAGGTCGGCAAAATTCCAATAACATCGAACCGCCTTTCTTTAAAACGACGTTTTATGCTAAAGAATGATCATCGTGGGATAGTTAGCGGCTAAGCTTACTTGCGGACTATTGTCTTGGCGTCAGAATCATGAGAATAAACATAGGACTCAGTATTCTCGCGTAAATCCTTTTCAAAAGCTTTTTATGAAGTCAATAATCTGTCTCAGGCGGAAATTATGAGTGGCTCATCGAACAAAAAAATTCTTTTTTGAGTGTTTTAAAATTTGTTATTTTCGATTATTTCGTTAAATTATTAATAATAATTATAATTTATTATTATTCAACTTTTTCCTATTTTATTCTTGAGTCTTGAAGACAGCAAAAGCAAACTTTCTGGCATCATCGGAGTCATGACGCCAAGATTTTTTCTTTAGCAAAGTCTTCTTTTTTTCATCTCTTGATCTGAGAACTTTTGGCTTCTCAGTAGCGGTTTTAAACTCTTGATTCAATTGTAAAAAAGCTCAAACTTTGGAATCGGGATAAAATTAATACTCGACAGTAGGAGTAATTATTCCAGTGATTTGTAAATTTGCGTAGCGATTGAACATTGAATTGAGAACGGGAGAGTAGGAGCTCAGGCTCGTCCTCGGTTGGCAAACAGAATCTGTTCAAATATGCTTTCAAGGGGTCAGAATATTGCCCAGATTTTTAGCACTAAGTGTAAACTCCGCGCAAAACTTATTAATCGACTAACAACTAAAAAAATGAAAAACATGAGATTAAATTTAAAAATGAAGTTTGTCGATTAACAATTCATAATCTTTTAGTGCAGTTACTGTACTTTAAAAGCATTAAAATATTCTAATTTATGTGAAAGAAAATATAGTAAGTCCTTTTTATATTTTTAAAATCTAAAATAATATTTCAAGCCAAAGAGGTAAGAAGCCAAACAAGTAGCAAGTATCAGGAGCACTTTGATTTCGATCATAATTTACGAGCTGAAGTGTCCCCTTCTCATGCTTGTCTTTTTACTACTGGCTAAGCAAAAAAATGAACAGCTCTCAGGGCGACTAGAATGTTCAAGTAAGCAAACATGCGCAATTTTGTACCATTTCCCGGTTAAACATGTGACGGTGAGTTGCTTCAAAAACAAGGTGACCTGAGTTTGCTTTTCCATGCGGAGATTTTTTCGTCGGAGGAGAAACGGAACAGATTCGGATTCACTAAGTGCTCCTTCAGATTCTATTCTCAGGGTCAATGCTCAAGGATACCACTTTATCCTAGAACTAATGTGGCTGTATCAGTTATGTAATTATTCGATTCGGCAATTATTGCTAGTATCTGACCGGTACTATCATTTATGTGCTAACATCAAATAATTATTATGCAATTTTCGGCCACTTGACTTCAGAACTTCAACGCCTTGTCGATAATAAAGCATTTTTTTCCGCCAGAACTTTTTTACCAAAGTAAATATCCCGCATGATTACATGATGTAATAACCTTATTTTGATGTAGGTATTAGTAAATTATTTATTTTCTTTTGTTGACAAGACATAGAAGAGAGGCAGGTGAGTATCATTTGGAAAGAAAGGCAAAAATTCTAAAGCATTAAAACCAGAAGTACTAGCGCTAGTAATTGAAGAGTGGAGCATGGTGATGCGGCTGAGCATGGCAGAATATCTTTTTTGCGGGCGGGTTTCGTTTTCTTCCAGCCAACTTTGAGATTTCGGGACTCTATCATTTTATCAAGATAGTTTTCGAGCGGCTAAAATCATCTTGTTCTCAAGAATTATTATTCCTTTTACCTTAAAATAATTTCTAAGAGCTTGCCCGGAAATCGTCGTAGATCCCGTCAGTGTCTGATAGACGCCCTCCCAGGGCTAGAAAGTGTTCATTTTAGTGGAATTTATTTTGCCTTACCATTGTGTTTCCTTTCGACATGGCTGAAATCAGAATGGTTCCAGGTCGTTTTGCATCATTACGCAAGTCGCATCTTCCATCCGAATTCAGCGGACAAAGCGACGCTAGAATTTCGTAGACAGAGGCAGAAGATAGAAAGTATTTTGCGTAATCGATGTTGAGTAAGATGTGAATTTTCGTTAGTGGGTCCATGTCAGACATATCTCTCTAGAATCAAAATTTGAGGATGGTGCGTTATTCTCGCGCGTACCTCAATAGGTTGCATGAGTCCCATGTTCTCAAAGACAATGTCTTCCCACTGCCGTTGAAACTGGCTCTCTGGATACTCGCCTGAAAACACCTTCCAACGCCATTCTTCAAGGCTTTTGGCAAACGCCAGGAAGGGCAATTCTTTGAGAGCCATGTACATTAGGTAGTTGATTTCTGTTGTTGCGGTCATGTTGAAATGTTGAGCTAGACAAAAGATAAAAGATGTTAACCAACCCGTTGTGAGTTTTAATTTTACCATGTTTGTCATGGAGAGATGCGAACATTCGGATCACATCGGGGATCGTATGAAACAGAGAAGGATTCGCAGGTTTCTGGAGAAGAATGTCTAGCCCTATTTGAGTGATAAAATTTAAAAATTATTCTGCTTTTTACCAGAATAAGCGCGGTAGAAATGAGCTTGAGCGAATAAAAATATCATCTGTCTCAAGTCCTGGCGTTTGTTGATAGCGCACATGTGGATTCTAAATGCGTCGGCACTTGGTGACTTGAAATCCCATGCTCCGGCTTCGCAAGAGTCCGATTTGTCCAACTTCTGGAACTTTGAGTTCTCAAAGAAATCTAGACAAATAACCTTATTCCGAGTTTATTGAAAAACTGATCGAACCTTGTGGCATTGGAGGGAAACCTAAATCTTTAAACATATTATCGACGTATTCGACCATCTCCTTGACGTTCATGAAGAGTTCCTCGTCGTCCAAAAGTTCGAATTCTTCATCAGGTGATAGAAGTTCAAAGAGATTCTCCCACGTATCTCCATGGATGCTGCCCATCAGATGTGCAGGAATGGCTCCTTGAATATCGACCAGATCTTCAGTGAATAATGCTGCCAGTTCATATCTAAAATGATTATTAACGACGGTAGTTAATGATTTTTTTACCTAACAACTGAGTGCAGTTTCTTGTAAAGCGGAAAGATATCAATCCAAATGCTCGAAACAAGACTTTTAATATCAGTTCCTGATCCATATTCGTATAAGAGCTCTTCCGTTGCTCCGGAAAAGCCATTTTTAGCTGCAGCTTCGTTATAAAGGTCGCGCAATTTGATGAAATCGGGGCGAGATTTTCGACCTTTTTCGCGGTTTTCCAAATTCAAAGTTATTACGTACGTGCAATCTGCTCCCTGAATGGTCCAAACAACAAGATTAGTTAAGGACTTTAAAGCAGCGCGTGTATTTACTGTAAGCACGACCCTTAATCATAGACGAGCACTTGAGTGAAAAAAACCGTTCCTATTTTCGCCAAAATTCCGTGCCAAAAGTCCATCTGCGTGAAGTATGCCATGCACGGGCTTTCAAACGTCGACGGCATTTTGTACATTGTGTTGAGAATATTTTGCACGTCAGTAAATCGCAATTCATCAGCGCCCACCTTAAATAATTCAAAGCCAGTAAATTGTTAAGTCCCTTACAGTTACTGTAGTCACGTCCAAATTGAGCTGGAGTTTGTGGCGTAGCATTGTCAGGTTGACGAACTTTTGCGAGTAATCGGTGCTTTCGAGGTCGGATAAAACGAGACTGTCGATGCCGATTCTGAGGACTTCATCCATGCGTTTTTGATCGAGAGGCGTCAAGTACTTATTGTACAAGTTTTTATAGCCTTTTTTCGGGATCTCATTTTGACAATTTTAACAAAAGATAAATTAAAAAATCATTAAAAAATTAACAAAAAAATTTTGAAAAATGAAAAAAATGCTTTCTATTTCTAATTAAAGAGTTTCCGGTCCTAAGTCCAAAACGTACAGTTGACCCTTACTTCGAAAAACACTGACGCGTTTCCTCGAATCCGTAAATTTGTCGAAATTTTCCTTCGTTCTGTTTGTCAACTGATTCCAGTCGTTTTTAATGTGCTCGCGATAGATTACTCCATAATCTGACGAGTAAACATCCAGAAGCTGCCTCAACTCAGATCCCCAGTCTTATTTTCGGGTTATTTCAGTTTCATTATTTGCTAATAGAATGAAAATATAAAAGAAAATAACCCTTGCCTCGTTGCGGAGCCTGCTGACCGCAAATCCCATCAAGGAACGCGGATATTGCTATTGTCAAAATCTTCATTTTAATTTTTTATCTCTGTTCTTTTTTCACATTGAACCAGTTCAATTAAAAACCAAATTCTAGTGTATAAAACGAATCAAAATCCAATAGTTGTAAATGCTTGCTTGATTCTATTGAATGGCCGCCACCGCCTCGAGGCGAAAAATAGAATTTCTTTCTCACCAAAGAGGAACAAGTGGTTAACCGTCGGAGCCCAACCAGAGCGTAGCTACTATTCACTCTCATCCTATAAGCCCCCCTTCGTCCTTATCAAACGACAAGTACCTGAAGCTCCTTGACTGATAAAACAACAAATTTGCCTGAAAAGGATTCGCAGACCTTGATTTATACAGATACAGTACAGTGAAGTGTTTATTTACAGGCATTTTGTGAAGAAAGAGTGTTATACAGAGTGAAGGCGATAGAACAGCGAATTCGAGTGAAGCTAATATTATTTGAAATTCGTTTTTTCTTTCTCCAAGTACTGTTTTATCGCATCTACGTCAGGGATCTAAATTTTTTCGCGAAAATCGCAATTTGCGAATATTTTGCGATTGCGATGCGAAATTTCGCAGAAAATTCGCAATCGCAAATTATTTTTTGATCGAATCGCAATCGCATCGCAATCGCAACTCAGTTTTCGTCAATAATTCGCAAATTGCGATTTTTTTGCGAACTTTGGTCTTGTCAAAATGCTCCTTCGTTATTCTGACATGGGTTTTCTTTGACTCAGAGCCTATTTTCTGTGTTCTAAAGGCTTAATTGTAAGCCTGACCTCAAAAAATAGTCTTAAATCCTTTGAAAAATTACTTTTTACGCTAAAATTTCGCAAATGGCGACAAAATCGCAATTCGCGAAAAATTCGCAATTTGCGAAAAAAATCGCAATCGCATCGCAATTTCCGGACTATTTTGCGTCGCAATCGCATCGCAATCGCAATTGATTTTCGGCAAAAATTTAGATCCCTGATCTACGCAGCTTTTCAAATGTCTCTTTTGCAGTGACACTTTCTCCGCGAGGAAGGTCTCAAATGCTTCTTCTCGCTCGCCGAGATACTTCCCGATAAGCTAAAAATTATTACTATTCTGAAAAGTTAGCCATTTTCATACCTGGTAGCACTTTGGAAATCCTAGTTCGACGAGTCGAGCTTGCGCAGTTTTTCCAATTCCTGGGATCTCGCTGCAATCTTTGTCGTCTAAATTTAAATTTTAGTTAGAGTTAAGGTTATGTAGAACTTACCCATCGGTTCTCTTGTAAAATTCTCAAGTTTTGATGGCATTTTATTTTTTCTCAGAATTTACTCAACAAAAATATTTTTGCTCCTTCTTGAACAGAGCGATTTTTGGTTGTGCGCATGCCAATTTTGATGAAATCAACAATGTCGGTTGGTGACCGGGACCGATCCACCGCCCTGATTTCGTTGAAGATTATTTACTAACGTAACGCTCTTTCTTTCTTTTCGAAGTAAAAAAGCTGCAGCAAAAGCAGACAAACTGATATTTCTACATTTCCATAAATATCGTTAAGTTTAACTTCACATTGGTTGGATATTTTCGCGTATTAACCTACCATGAGATTTTTTTAGAGAGGGAGAAGGCCCCTGGCCTCGCTTCCCCGTTCCCCTCTCGGGGGAGTCTAGAAAATTCCTTGAGTTCCTGTTGGGCACTTCAGAATATAGAATCTAGAGTGCGGCCCAATGCGGAAAAATACGGTCCTCTGATTGGCTAGCCGCGCTATGCGCGCGCGGCTAAAGTGAGAGTCCCAGAGGGCTA
Organism: Oikopleura dioica; assembly: GCF_907165135.1. NCBI lineage: Eukaryota > Metazoa > Chordata > Appendicularia > Copelata > Oikopleuridae > Oikopleura > Oikopleura dioica. Next base: position 12,221,958 of record NC_137291.1, read on the forward strand.
AGGACTCTCAGATTCTCAGATCTCCCCTTAGAAAAAAATCTCATGGTACTTATTTCGAATAAGTTATTCGACTATTTTGCATCATATTTTCACGCGTTATTAGTAGAAATAATGCATGTCGAGTACTCGATCTTTTGTCTCGAAAGCTATTATTTCGTGAAATCAAATTAATGCAGAGATGTTTAATGAGTTAATTGAGTGGCTCATTTCATCGCATAAAAAATTCAAATTCTGAACAAGAGAGTTCTTCTTTTCGATGTTAAGGCTAATTTGCAAGTACGTTCGTTCTGAAATGACGCCAGCAATTGCGTCTTCAGAATGCATTGGACAAATATAAACAAGGCCAAAGCCATTTAAAACAATAAAACTCAATATTTTGCCGGATGAATATTTATGCTTGCAATCAAACAAATGCAATGGCCGAGGCGATTGGCGGCGGAGATGAAACGCCACTCAGCTCGTTCGCTACTTTCAAATTCAACAAGATCAATCTTCTGCATCGCTGGAAGACCGTTCTTATTGTTCCGTACGCGCTCATTTTCCCGGAGAAAAAATATGTCCATATTAAAAGTTTTGTTAAATGAATGCATTTCTTTATTTATATTTTATTCTATAAAATATTCACAGTGATTTGTGAAAAAAATGCGATTTTTCAAGCAATAGAACTAATAAATCGTAATAAACCAGCTAAATAAGACTTTTTGGCAAGTGGTAAGTTGAGTAGGAATAGTTGAACTGGGTTTAATTAAAAAGAGCAATCTACATGATTATTCTCGCAAGGTTAAAATGCTGATACAAGCAGTTGAAATCCAAAAAGCCTCGTTTTTTCCTGGAAATTCAACCAATTTCAATCAAGTAAATATAAAATTATAATGTATATTTTATAATTATAACGTTAAGCATTTTTTAATAAGCAAAAACAAATACTTTTGATAAGCCTTCTTGTCTTCAAATGATGGCGCTAGCGAGCGCACCTGCAATTGTGGTTCTCTTCCTTTTTCGCAGTAAGGGCAAAATTGATGAGCCCAGGTCACCATTAAAATGTTTCATTTTTCGCCATAACTTTATCCTCTTCCTGAAAACAGACAGAGACGAGTTCGACAAAAGTTCAGACGTTGAAAAAAGGAGCCGTCAAAATGGTGGCCCAGCTTACATTCAAGATTTCCATGCTTGTGATTATACTTATAGATGGGTAAGCGGCTTTCGAAGGAAGATCAATATATTCATTACAGTTCGCCGATTTCAGTATATTTATTTATATGAAGCTGATATTATTTTTATATTGAAAGCACAAGTAAAAGCCAATCTTCAGTCTTTTCTTCGGACACTTGCCCTACCTGATTCAAAGATATATGCAGGTAAGATTCATCTTCTTTTGTCAACTTTCTTTTTCGGCTTACTTTTTCATTATTTATACTTTTCCTTGGATATAAATTTATCAACCTATCCTGAACGTAGTTCTTTGCTTCGAATATATTTTTAATTCAGCGCTAGAATTTTAACTTTTGCATTCAAATAGAATAAGTCAACGCATGGAACAGCAAAAGATATTGGCGCCAATCCACTTCTATTGTCCATTTTGTCACCGGGGATTCTACAAGTTCGCAATTATTATTAATCAATCGGGGGCAAGTTTAACCGCCCCCTTGAAGCCTCCTTGAATCCTCTATAGAATTGCTATGCTGCTGGTATCTTTTTCGCCACGTGTATTCTCCACATGCTTCCTGAAATCTCGGAAAAGATGAGCACTGATGTTTTCCCTGGTAATCTCAGACATAAGTTTACTGATCCATGGGTTAATTAAGACATTGAATATCCCGTTGCTGAGTTAATCGTCGGCTGTGGCTTTTTCATCGTCCTGTCCCTCGAGCAAATCGTCATGAGTTGCTGTACTAAGTCGAAGAAATCAAAGAAGAAATCAAAAGAGATAAATAATTCAAATCAGAACTCGAACGAAAACACAGATATACACCTCAATGGAATAAGGAATGGATAGAATATCCAGAAAATGATATCATTAGTGTCGATATGATATTCCTAAAAGGGGTCCAATGGGTAATGGCGTTGAAGATCATTCGGTTGGAACACACCTCGATGGATCTCTCGACCGATCTGGTACTCAATTATTAATCGACGCTCAGAGCGGCCAGGATAAGGATTGAGAAAAATTTTGTCAGCTTAGCATTAATAATTAGAAGACAATTTATTTAACGAATCACGGCATTTATTATCTCCAAGTTCAAGATCTTTTTTGCTCAATCTTTCGCAGCCATATGTTGCCAAAGATGAAGGTCATAGTCATGGACATGGACACGAAGATGATGACCAGCATGATGAAACGGGCTCTCAATCGATTCTTCCTTGATTTCAATAAGACATCATAATTTTTAGATAATCCTCGGCCAAATTTTGGCGTTAAGGGTGTCAACATCGATTGAGTAAGGGAATCTCTTATGAGATTTTTACTAAAAAATCCGAAAATCGATGTTGACACCCTTAAGGACCCCCCCCCCCCCATAGTTTCTGAGAAAAACTTTCACTAAAATGGCTCATTTTCACGATTCTTGATGGGGGGGGTCCTTAACGGCTCAAGATTTCCGGTAAAGCTTTGAAAAAAAACCCACCGATATTTTTTCATTAGGGTCTAAGAAGTCTACGCGATTTAGAGCGGATTCAAATGCGGCTTTTATAAATTATAATTATTTTGGGATTATCCCAAAATAGATATTTTCCAAAATTGATTCTCAATTTGAGAGCCTTATTTCTGACCATGCTCATTTTGACCCCGCCGCACACTCAACCCTTCGAGTTCTCATCCTGGTCGGCGCACTTGCCCTCCACGCTGTCTTCGAAGGCCTTGTCTTTGGCGTATCCCAAGAGCCTGTATCTGCTATGCTCGGTATATCAACAATCAAGATTTTTCTTATTGAAATTTGCATTATGAATGTCGATTTTTAAATCCAGAAGGGCTTTTGCGCCAATGAATATTTCACTGAATCTCAAAACAAGAATCAATTTTAGGTACCGCAGTTGCTGTTGTCATACACAAATCGATAATTGTCAGGGGCATCAGATTATTATGAACGCGATAATCTAGCTGTTCCGCTTCTGATTTCATATTCTGATCCACAAAAGCCTTCTCAACTGGGATGCAGCTTTTGACGTCCAAAATGCAGACAAGGCAATGGTTAGCTTGTCAAGCGAACTCAAAAGATCATCTGCTTCCAAATTAGAAAACTCGTGTAATAAAGGATGAAAGCCTCATAAGCACGTGACTAACCATTGTGGAGATTTCTCGTTACCGCTGTGGTCATCTTTTCGATAATGGCACCAATCGGCTTGATCATCGGGATCATACTAAGCGCTTACGGTGGCGATGGAAACTTGGATGGGCCTATGACAATTATCGAGGCAGTGGCAACAGGTGGGGAAATACTCTTCCTTGATTTCAATGTCTTCTATAGCGCCTCTCAAATTCATGGCGACTGAATATTCGTTTTCTTAACCTTGAGTCAAGGTCTCGTGGTTCATATTTTAAAGTTTATTATTTATCTTGAACAAGGACCACAGTCGGTCAATTCTTTGCGGATCGAAAGAGCAACAAAAACATTTTCAGAATAAGATTCAATCTCATTTGTTTTTCTTCAGGCACTTTCATCTACGTCACATTCTTGGAGCTAGTGCCTCACGAGTTTATGGGCGAAGTCGAACAGGGACCACTCAAAGTCCTCGTAATGGCCAATTACGGTTGAAAATGAGCATTCATTTAGATTAAGTGAAATTAAAATCGTAAAAGAAAATTAATATAAAATTTATTCAACCTCATTAAAAGCGCTCGGCTTTGGGACGATGGCCTTCTTCCAGACATTCGACTACGATCCTGTGTTCATGTCGTCAAACAGCACACTGCCATCTACAGACACATAGCATGATTCCTTGCGAATGACTTCAAATATATACCTTCATATAAACCAAACCCTTTTTGCGGGTACTTTTTTGGCATGACCTTTCTACTTCTGCCAAAAAGCGGATCCAGTTTGAAAACTTTGAAAAGTTCAAGACCTTCATCTCCGACCCAGGAAAAAAACTTGGCCAGACAAAAACTGGGCGCTGGGTATCTTTATTTTCCAATGTTTTGGAAAGCATGATTTTTCTGAGAAAAAATGTGTGATCTGGCGCCAAAACAGCTTGTTGAAACAGTTTGGCAGCCGCGGTAGTCCTCTCATCTTTACAATAAGAATTGTATAATCAAGGGATATTACTGCTTATTTTTTCTCATGTTAATTTTTTCTCAGAAATTTTGTACTACCAAAAGCTGGCACCATCTTTGCCAAGCCCGTTCTTTTTCATCCCTTTGTGGCGTCGGAACATTTTATTGTCTCCTCGCACCTCCATAAACACACACTTCTGTCCTCCCCTTGTTTTTTTCGCATTTTTGCGCCAATATTTGGCGCAGATTTCGCCCCGCCGCCAAGGCAACTCCAAACCGACGGCGGCGTGTTCTAACAAATTTCACCTGCTGCCAGGAATTTCCATCCGACAAGGTGAGAAAAAGAAGTGGGATTTTAGAGGTCACTGCCAAATTTTTGTCGTCAGGAATAAATTTGCAGCCAATTTTAGGGGTTGCGCGGTTTAATCCTTAATTCCTAAAGGAACCAAAACAGATGAGCTCTCATCCCTTTTCTGATCTTGTCTCTTTATGAAAACACTCTTTAACAAAGGAAAGAAAAAACATCTGATAATCTAACTCGCGAGCAATTTTCATTTTCTCAGAAAATAATCGCTATCTTTTAATGTTTTAGAAAACACAATTTTATCAACTCCCTCGTGCATAAATTTTTGAATTGGATTAAAAATGTGACCTTTTTATTCCCTCTTATCGCTGGTTTCCGAGGAATTCCTGTGGAGAAACATATCTTATCAGCCTTTTTTAACTGATAAATTTCGCGAGTCGGTAGTTTTCGAAGAAAAAGACGGAAGGCAAATTTAGTGTGAAATCGGACTTTGCTGTTGAAAATTTATAAATAAATCACCCATGTAAATTGTTCATCCTTTTTTGGCAGCGCGAAAGCTGTTCGAAGATCGTCGAAGATTTCGATTCAGTTGGGTCGATACCAAAAATCAAGCCCTTGAGAAAATGACCACTTTTCCCGGAAATGCGGAAACTTAGGGCCTCTAAGTGCCAAATCGATAGGTGAAATTCAGATATTTTCCGCGAATTCCGGAGCCACTTGAGCAGAAGCTCAACGCACAAACGCTCGACATTTTTAAGAATTGGATGACAACAGCGGCAAATCAAAGGGTTGAAGTGAGCTCAGGGAAATTTCTGAATTGTTTTCTGATGGTTGCATGTGGAACTTGTTCTTGTGAAATTCTCATTGTGCAAATATTTGAAACGATCTGGGCTCAAACACTTTCAGTTTAAAATTTCATCGAGGAATTGATCTAAATGTCTTCTGAAGCGAGGCCAGATTATGATGATCTTGAGTCTGAAACAGAGAGCCGCTTTACAAGGTTCGTATAAGCATGAAAACTAGCGCCTATTCTTTAGTAATTCTCATAGCACCAGCGCATTTCTGACCGAGGAAAAATTGCAAGAATTGAAAAACGACATAAGAGTCGAAGTTCTTGAGTCGGTAAAGGATTTCATCGCTCAGCGCGAGAAAGCATTTGATACTCTTTCGGGTTCTTATATGGAACTCAAGTCTGAGCTTGCAGCAACTAAAAACAGGTGCACTGAACTCGAGAAGAAGGTCGAAACTTTGGAATTGAAATGTCAAGAATATGACCTCAAAATGGATGAATCTACTGTTATTGTGGAAAAATTTTCTAAAGAGCACACGGAGTATCGAACTTTCTATCGAGAATCAGATGAAAAAATGAAGAATCTTATTCGCGACACTCAGTTTGGAGGCCAGAAAAATAAACTTACGACGAAGCAACTAGATGAGATGAATAAAAAGCAGATGCTATGCATTTCAAGAGATGCAACAACTCGCAATGCAGTAACAAATGTCCACGATGTATTCCTTCTACTGAAAGTACTGAGTAATGGCCATATTCCTGTTAATATAAAAGTAAAATTAATAATATGATAGTGCTATTGAAAAATTTTAGTTATCGAGCGCCTTTAAACTAACCAACTACTGGACGAACGATTGGCTTTTCGAATTTGAATGGTTACCAAAAGAAACTTTCCCCTGGAATGTTTCTATCGAATGCCCAGGAGATACTTTCTATTACCGAGTAACTTTGGTCCACTCTGTCAAGAAAAAAACAGCGAAAAAACCATTCATAACGAAGGAAATACACGAATCGTATTATAGTGGGATAGATTTTCTAATAGGAGATGACAGAGTAAAGAGGAAATTACAATGGAACCCATTTACAGATCAAATTATGGACAGAAAGCAAAACGAAACGTTAGAAGGTTTTTCGCACAGATGGATTCATTCGAAAGACGGCTGTTATTATCAAGGAGATGATTTTGGAGAAAATTTACTTGCAGATACGAGTTTGGAGCATTCTCTGACTATCAATTTTTGGAAAGATTCTAATCCGAAGAAGGTTTCCCGAGTAGAACGTTCGCGGAGAGCAGCTCGAGATACGACTGATTACAAATTTTTGAAACTTTATGGAGAGAACTGAAATAAACATAATAATTCATCTCGCTCTTTAAAAACACGCGGTGGATCAAAGGTTTTAGTTGAGCGCTCTAAAATTCCATCTCATGTCTTCAAAATCCCTAATTTCAAGCCTCATCTTGTTGTTGTTTATATTTTCACAGGAAGAAATGTTCGCCTTGAAGCAGTCTTGACATTGATCAGGTGGCACGCGTTAATTACCGGTCCGATTTTGCGGTTCAACCAGCGAAAAAATGAATGTTTCCGACGCGCCTGAGACCGGAAAAAGGGCAAACAAGCAGTTTTTGGTTCAATTTCAATGGCATTCTTGGCTTATAAACTGTATAAGGGCAGAGCTGTCTTTTTAGAGCATCAATAAAGTTAGACAGACTTCTCGTGGAGCATTGTTGTTTCAAGAAAAGAGCATAAAATTGACTTTTCCAATATTTTGATTGTAGAAGAGTGAATTGATTTCTAGCGCTCTGAGAAAGTTCTACCCCCGAAACCCGAGTGCCAAAATGTACACATCCGAAGCTAAAGGTCAGGAAACCAAGCCGACCAGTTTACTTTTCAGATACACAGTGTTCCGCTTGGGCGCGCGGAATGATCCCATTTCGCGGAATCCGGTCAGACCGGCTCCACTTTTTCCCGGAAAACCAGTCAAGTGCTTGTTATTCTAGCTCTTGGAGAAAGCATGCGATAAGGTAAATGTCTCCTCTTATCTTAACTTGGTTTCCCGCCAGGTTCCGTCTCTTTCATAATTCGAGCTCATTAATCCGCGGATCAAAACAAAATCATAGCTTTTTTCGCAGAAAGTCGGCGCCAAGTTCAAAATAGGTTCTCCGGCGCGCGGCCAATTTTACAATGCGCAATTTGATTTGAATTTTTCAGGGCTTTGAATAATATTTAACTTTTGGTTTAAGTTTTCAAATTCGTGAGAAGCTTTTGATTTTGAACTTGCGCCAAAAAGGGGCCTTCATAATTGTATTTACACATAGGGGCGGCCAAAGTGAATGGGCAGGGTCAATGTCAAAGCCAGCGACTGTGAGAAGAAAGTACTAAACAAACATGTTTATCGGAATTTTTATCGGACAAATGGCTCATGATTACGGGGAGAAAATTTTTGGGAACTCTCCAAAATTCGCGAGCTGAGCAAATTCATTTCGAATTTTATATGCTTCGGTTCAAAAAGAATATAAAGACTAAACGGCCTAACATTCAATGGGGATTCCTATAATCCTAGAAAAGAATACTAAAGCCCTTCAAATTGGCTTCGTCTCAAGGGGAGAAAGGTCGAAAGTCGAAAACCTTTCCACTTTTGGAGGTTAAATTCCCCCAAAATCCAGTTTCCTAGAAAGCCCTGGTTAATTATTTAAAACCTTGAGCTCTACTCAGATACACATTTTTCCTAATATTTTTCTTTGCCAAGGCTTTGTTATTCTTTCCTAGAATCCCCTTCTCTCGGCCCTGGCTTACCCAGTGATCCCCCAATTTTTCGATCCGTTTCAAGAGACCGCGCGGTTGGTTTATCAAATAATAACTTTTGTGAGTTGAACAAAAGCGTCACCTGTTTGATCCTAAAAAAGTGTTTCTAATAGTAAGATCATCACGTGATCAATTGATCACGTGCGTGTTCCTCGAGCACGTGATACCGGCCGCGAACGGATTCGAATAATAGCTACCCTCATCAAAGGCGAATTAAACCCTTTTGTGGGGTTGGGCGAAAGTTGTTAAATCAAAAGTAACAAACCGGGATTTTCCGCACAGCTGTGATTGTATTGCTACATTGTTTTAGTTACAGTCGGTTGCGCTAAATAGGGTTATTTTGGGGGATTAGGAGGAAGTCTGAGTTTCCGGTAGATCTGAGCTCAATTGACTGGGCAAATTAGTATGATTATGGAGGACTTAGGAGTCCCACAATGATAATTCTTATCAGAATAGCAGATAAGAGTCTCTTCTTTGCTGTCTAACTGTATGAAGAAAATTTTGATGGTTATATTTCAACGGGCATAAATTCGTTTCCGATCGATTCTGTCCCTATTTTTAGAGAGCAGGTTGAGCTCCTCTGGGAAATTTTCGTCGCGGGGTTTCAAAAACTATCCAAAAATTCTGAAAAAGCTTCCCACTCGGGGTCACAGCGGGCCCTGTCAACCCTTTTTTGATCTGCGCCGCGCGATTTATGACCAGGCTTAGCGGCGTTACGTGGAAGCGTTATTACAAATCTGAACCCCCGTCTCGATATTTTCTGGGCCAAGTTTTGTTTTCGAAGGTGAATGTGTTTTGTTCAACGGGTTTTCTCTGCGGTGAGAATGGAGATGTTTGTGGTGGTGGAGATAATTTTTTCGCGGATTTTGGGCAAAATTCCGAGAAGAAGAAATATGCGTTTCCGCACAGACGCGCGCATCGCTACAAACATGCTCAAGCTCATGTTTTTTCACACTGAACATATTCTGCTTACTGTAAATACACTTATCGTTCTCACTCGTATTCCAGATTTGCTCCCAGATTGGATATGATGAGCACTAGTTGTGTTTAGGGTCGATAAAGTGACTTCCGAGGGAAAAGGCTTCACAATAGAATGATATTGATTTGAGGCAAGAGTTTCTAGGGCTAGGCTAATTCCCCACTGTGCCACCTGTTGTTGCCCGATCGACCGGTTCTAGTAAGGAGGGATTGTCAAGTTTGCCACCTGCGGCGCGGGAAATTCTAGAGAAAGGCCCTTGAAATCCTGGCCATGTGTCGAGAGGATCCTTTCTGGGAATGGGTAGCTGGGGAGGCTTTGTTGGATAAGTTACTGTAGTCAGACAGAAGGCATCCTCTTCTAACAAAATCTTGGAAAAGGAGAGGGTTGAAATCATTGCTCTTTCAACTTCAGGAAGACCTTTAAATGCGCCTACTCTGTGACTGAATGATAAAGTACTCGATAAACTAATCCATTATAGTTTCACTTTTGCTTGATGCCAAAGCAATAATGATTTTATGGGCTTTTGAACACGGCAATTAGCAAATTTCATTTTTATAATTTCCGCGTGATTGGATAGTGCCCAACTCGCTCATGGCTCGCGCGTGTCAAAACTGATCAATTACTTTCCTTTTTGCACAGAGAGTTGCTCTACCGGTCGCTTTGACAGGTGGCTGGCGAGGAGAAAAGTTTGAAGAGGAAGTGCTCGAAACCGGAAGGGTGGAAGTTCTAGGCCAGTAGCAGAGTGTGACAGATTTTGATCGAGCTAATAAGCCCTAATAAGACCTTGTTAGTTTGACAACCAATGATCAGCAATTTCATTTTGCTGGAAGACGCTTAGACAATCAAAAAATTTTCCCTAATCTCAGCTCTCTCCCACAGCACTTGCTAAGTCTAAAAATATCCACCTTTCAAATTCAAACAGTCAGTTTGAAAACGGTGCAAAATGACCCCATTTAGACTTTCCTGTCATCACATACATCCGCTCAGCAGGTCCGTTTCGTCGTAATTGTGCTAAAAATACTATCCTCGGCGAACTTCAGAGCATTCATCCCCCAGCCAGTTAACGACACATGATCCGCCTCATCCTTAGTGCAACATCCTGCTTAGCGCGACGGGCGAGCGCAAAACGCGCGGACGCAACGGCGCTCCGGCGCGTTTTGTGAGGGCGCTGCGGGGAAACGAGCGCGAGCTTTAACTTTTGGATTTTCGCGGAAAATTCAGAACACATCGAGACTCTCTTGAAAGTGAAACCAACAGCTAATTTTTCAATTTTTACAAATCCCAAAACAAACAAACTTGATTCTTTTTTTGAAAATGGGCAAGAGAAACATCTCACAAATATCCGACGAAGGATACAACTCCGACCGATCAGAAAGAGCCGCAGAGACTACTACCGAGAAGATCCGAGTTTTGTCAAGAGAGAATCGAATCTTCAAGGAAAAGTATTTTGTCGAAAAAGTCATCAACAATTCCGCAAATGGCATCATCTACAAAGGTAAAGAAACCCTCATAAAATAGTCCTCACAATCTTTTTAGGCTTCAGAAAGGAGGATAAAATCCCAGTTTGCGTGAAACAAGTCCCAAAGTCAAAAGTGGGAACATGGTCAGAAATTTCCGGACGAGTTGTTCCAAACGAGTTCAAAATGCATCTCGATGCTGAAAAGTGCGAAGGAGTCGTTCAAGTGCTTGATTGGTTTGAACGCAAATCAAGGTAATAATTGGCTTCAAGAAATCAATAATCTAATGATGAATTCTTTAGCTTCGTTTGTGTGATGGAACGACCAGAGAACTCAGTGGATTTATTCGAACTCTCCTCGCGCCTCGGTGCTTTTTCAGAAGATCCTGCGCGCATCATCTTCTCACAGATTGTCTCGACCTGCTCCAAACTGCACGAAGCTGGAATCCTCCACCGCGATATCAAAGACGAAAACATCCTCGTCGACGTCGACACCCTCGAAACAAAGATCATCGATTTCGGCTGCGCAACAACTTTCAAAAAAGACGACAAACTGACAGAAATCGCCGGCACTCCCGAGTTCTTTCCTCCCGAAGTCTACACCACTGGCGTCTACTCTCCAGAATCCTGCACTGTCTGGAGTCTGGGAGCTCTCCTTTTTGTGATGCTTGTCGGCGACTTGCCATTTCAGACATCGGAGGAGATAACGAAACGAGTGTTTCGTTACCCGGTTCGTATAGAAAAAAAATATATGGTGAAATGAATCGAAAGTTGATCTTGAAAGCTGGATAGAAAATGCCATTTTTCAGAACCAACGAATTGAATATCGAGGAAATTCAACCCAAGAACTTCTTCCTTATTCAAAAAGATGATTATTCTGGTAGACATGCGGAGCCAAGAACGTCTCCTCAAGCCTACCAAAAACATTTATCAAGAAACCCTAACCCTCTTAGTACACCCTTAAATACTCCCTGCCCGAGTCCGCGTCCAAGTTCGCGTACAGAGCCAAACCGCAGGAGTAAACCTGAACCCCCGGTGCCAAAGTAGACAACCTTCCTTGCCTATCTCATTTCACGGAACTAACTGAAAACTAATTCAGATCACAAGCTTATCGGAAGACGCTCAAAGCCTGCTCAAGAAAATGATGTCGCTGAATCCTGCTCATCGACCAACACTTGCTCAACTCGCGGAGGATAAATGGCTCAAGACGGAGTAACTGTCAGTAACTGAAGCTCAATAATCTATTTCTCTGAACAAACGCCTGCACATGAACAATTATCATTTCACTGCCATAATGTTCTTGCACATTTGTAAATATAATATCAAATCAGACACAAAACAAATCTTGTTTCTTTACTTATTTCGATGCAAAAACGCAGGACTAACAATCAAAAGACATTTATAAGTTAAAATAAGCAAGCTATTCTCTGTCCAAATCAAGTTTTTTAATGAAAAAATTTATATAAGACCATTATTCTGGGCATGAGAAAGCGACCGAGTTTTGAAACTGAAGAACTGATATTGTAATTTCTGCTGCTTTTTTGAACCCAGTCGGCTTCCATTTCCAACAAGTGTCTGTTTACTTTCTTTGTCGTTTGTTTTTCTGTTTGCCGCGATTTCATGCCACGGCAAAGGTTACAAAAATTGCTCAAGAATATCAATTTGAGGACTCACTGAGGCGCTTTCGGATGGGTTTCGATAATTGGACCCAGTTTCCCTTTATGAATTAGGGGCAATAATCATTATGAGATAGGGTCATTTTCCGAAGGCTAATTGCCCGGTAAAAGTGCCTCTGATAAAAACTGGTCCAGTGGGTTTTGATCGAGCAGTTACTAATTTTGGAAAAAAGTGATCTTTTGATTGTCTTTTTTTTTTCAGTTTTTTATGCGTGTAAATCTTGGGTTTAATCGGTTTCGACGCTTCCCCAAACAGATTTTGGTTCCTAAAAATACCCACAAAAGGTGTTAGCGAAGGTTAAATTCGCTTCACCACAAGCAAAAATCGAAAACGCTCCACCAAGTTTAAAAACGCCAAAGTTTAACATCTGGTGGTGTAAATACAAAACACCAAACTGGTGTTGAATGTAAATCGAAACATTTTCAAGTGCGTTGTGGCTCATTGATTTGATAAAATATTGAATTCAAGAGGCGAAATAATCATTATTCGCGATCGCGAAATGTTTGCTAAATAATCAGTTGCTGGATGTTTCTCCTAAAGAGGCCCTTTTGAGTGAGCACTAGAATTTATCAGATCGAGCGGATGCTAATCGATGAAGTTTTTTTTTCTTATCAAGAGTGCCTTAATCAAATTGGAGATGGATAGGGATCAAGCAAGTGGCCGACATGAGAAACAGTTTTGCGATGAAAATATGAATTATTCTGTTTCGCAAACTAGTTTTGCTTTTCATTTCTGGCGGCAAAAAAAGGACTTTTTGTTGAACAAAAAAAAGTGATCCGGATTTGCCGGAAATCGCACTCTCAATGGGGATAATCGCCTGCTTATGGCTCTTATGGGGGTCAATAGGTCGCATAAGCGCCCTAATCTGTAGTGTCACGTGATAACATCTGAAGGTTTTGTTGTCCCGAAGAGGCAAAACAAAAGCCAGGGTTGAAAAAGCAGCATTACTTGCTTGTCAAAAGAGTAGTCAAAACCTTTGTTGAGGCCAGAAAAGCGGGATGAAAGGACAAACGAGCCGAGTGGGAAATTTAAAAAGATCAAGCCAAGCACCGGCTATGCGTACAGAAGTTTGACAGGGCAAATCTGAAAATTTTGATTTACCGCTCAGCGATGAGGGATGAGCGGAAAGGCGGAAAATTGGTGAATTTTTGATGAATATGTTTCTGTTGCTGGTTCCGTTGGGTCCCTAGCCGTCGAGAAAGAGGGACTTTTTGAGAAACTCAAAAAGGCTTTGCCAGGAAACTTTCGACTTCCAGATCTTCGAACTCGTAGAATTTCTTCTTCAGATCGTTTTGAATGTACCAAGCTGTCGCCCGTAAATCAATTTTTTATAATTTCAACCCCTGTCCAACCCAGGGTTCCAATTCTGGCTGAGCGCTGAGCGACATCTGAGCGTGAGCGAGCGGTGAGCGAGCGAGCGATCGCTCACGCTCCGCTCACTCAACTGATTTTCATAGCGAACCGCTCAGTCGCTCGCTCGCTCAAGGCCAAAAAATATGATAGCTGAGCGAGGTTTGAGCGAGGCTGGAGCGACTTTGGAGCGAGGTTTGAGCGACGTTGGAGCGAGGTTTGAGCGCCGCTCGAGCGAGGTTTGAGCGACGCTTGAGCGAAGTTTATTACTCACTAGCCAATTCTCCGCTCTTATTGGCCAAGATCTAAAAACTCCTTGGCGGTAAGCGAATGAATGGGGAGGATTTTAAGTCACGGATTTATTAAAAAGAGAGAATTTTAAATAAATTCTGCGAATAATTTTAACATATTGTTGCCAGCAATATACAGTTGGCGTGTTAGGTCCTTGGGTTTTCCCCGCCGTCTACAACTATTGAGTTGGTAACAATAAAAAAATTATTTTCGCTGAAACCCACCGTCCTCAGCCAAACATTTTTTCAAAATTTAGGCTCGACTAAAAAATTGGTTTTGTTAGCTCACAATATCCAGGTGGCGTGTTAGGTCGTTGGGTTTTCCCCGCCGTCTACATCTGTTGAGTGAGTTAACATATAATATTTTTCGGTCAGCCTGATTTATCATTGATACCCAAGCCAACCCGATAATTTATTTTTTACGAGTGCTTCCTTAGTTCTTTTTCGATTATTACAGCCATTCAACAGGTTTCTTCAACAATTAGACTAACCTCAAAAATTGGTTATGTTAACTTTCAATATCCAGTTGGCGTGTTAGGTCGTTGGGTTTTCCCCGCCGTCTACAACTGTTGAGTAGGTTAACATAGAATATTTTACGGCTAGCCTGATTTTGATTATAGGCATGGCTGTTGATTTCGAGTCCTTTGATTTTACCCGGCACTATTTTTCCGGGCAGCCCGCAGATTTTTCAGCGGGTTACTCGCACGGAGAGTCTTTTCACGGGCTACCCGCGCTATTTGTTTTCTCCTTTCCGCCGAGTAGCTCGCGATTACCTGCAACCCTTTTCCCGAGCCAATCAGACGGGCGAATTATCTTCATTCTTGTCGAAATTTTCACGAGTAGCTCGCGATTATCCTTTACCCATTTACTCGATTTACTCGCACGGGTCTCCGCGCGAGTAACCCGTAGAAAAATTTGCGGGTCGCCCGGAAAAAAATGCCAGGTAAAACCAAAGGACTCGAAATCAACAGGCATGATTATAGATATAAATTGTACCGTATAATCCAGGCTTCTCCCGCATTTCCCAAAATCCCGTATTTCTCAAATCGCCAAATCAGGATAATCCTGAATCCGATTTTCAATAAGGATTTCTGAGTGAAATCCTGACCCCCCTTTTTTAATAGCTCATTCGAAAGAGCGTAAAAATTACCCAAGAAAAATCCGGAAAATTTTGAAATTGTGTCGAACATGACGTCACAGCACGTGATTGAAGTTTTAAAAGTACTGGATTTCTCCTACGCCCGCATTTCTAAGTCCTCTTAGCCACCCGGGCGTGTGATACATAAAAATGATCGTCTCGTTGAGCTCTAGGTCAGCATTTAATTTTCATCCCATTTTACAAATTCTTTCAACCCTTTTTAAATCAGCTGTATGCCGAAAATATTGATTTTGATAAAGAAAGGTTGAGAAGGTATGAAACTAAATGCTGACCTTGAGCTCAACAAGACGATCATTTTCATGTATCATACGCCCGGATAGCCAAGAGGACTCATAAATGCGGGCGTAGGAGAAATCCGGTACTTTGGAACTTTAATCACGTGCAGTGACGTCATTTTCAATAAAACTTCAAGATTTTTTGGGTGTTTTTCGGTTAATTTTTTGAGCTCTTTCGAATGAGCTAATAAAAAAGAGAGGTCTGAATTTCACTCAGAAATCCTTATTGAAAATCGTTAATTCCGCCGATTCAGGATTTTGGGCAAACGGCGACTTTGGCAAATGGAGACCAAACGGACATGAAATTTTAGCTGAATCCTTCATTCCTCAAAATCCTGCTTTTCTCAATCCTCCATTTCCAAAAATCCTGAATCGGCAGAATTCTGAATTGGCGATTTGAGAAATGCGGGATTTTGGGAAATGCGGGAGCAGCGAGATTGGGCTATAAAAGAACTTCTTTTGATGACCAGAAAAATGAAGTAAGGTTCGCTAAGAACCTTCTCATCGAACCGTACCGAGGTCTATTTTGGCGAACCGTTCGTCAACCAAAATTTTCTTGCTTCGCTTGACGAACATTGAAATGTTTTCGCCTTTGCTTCGCTTTCGCCTTGATTTTTTGGCAAATTTGAATGCCTGGGGTAGTAAAAATTTTGGGGGGTACTGAATTGTGCCGCCCTGCGCCGCCCAGCGTCGCCCGGTCCGAAACCATCCGGCTCTCATTCGACCCAACTATGACCTAGGAAATTGTTCTGAACAAGAGCGAGAGTTTTGCCCCGCCAACCCAATGAGTTCTCTACCAGAAAATGCGCGCGTAAGGGCCTCTGCCTCGTCGCGCGCTCAATTAATTTGTGATTTTATGCCAAAATCTGAGTTTGGTTGAGAATTACTCTACTGGCACCCAAAATTATAGGATTGCCTTTTTTAATTTTCAGACAATATAAATATGTCAGAATAACTTACTTTATATAAAAATCAAAATTACCCGCTTTTGAAAGACAAAATTTTCGCTCGAGCGTCGCTCAAATGTCGCTCAAATGTCGCTCAGATTTCGCTCAAACCTCGCTCAAATCTCGCTCAAACGTCGCTCGCTCAGTCGCTCCGCTCGCTCAGCCGATATTTGAAAAATCTCGCTCAGCCACTCGCTCGCTCAGCCCTCGCTCAAATGTCGCTCGCTCATCGCTCGCTCAAATTCAAAATTTTTTGGCCAAATTTGGAACCCTGGTCCAACCTGTTCGAGCAAATAGGTCACGTGTTAGTTTCCAAATTTGCACCGATCGGGCTCACAATGGTCTGAGAGCCTCTTCTGAAAATGCGGAAATGTCAAATCTCCCCATAAATCCCCCTACCCGCATATTTGCGCGCGCGTCGCATAAATCGATGCTCCACCAGCGCGAAAATTTGAATCCGTTGTCAAAGAGGAAACATCAAACAAGTTTGTAATTATCGGGTTTTTGTTACGTTCAGAACACATCGTAAATGTGCGCTGACGCGAGCTGAAATCTTGGATGGAGCGAAATTATGATTTTATGGGGGCTTTATGGCCTTTATAGGTGGTCTGATGGCACATTAAATACACATCATCCTGGATAAAAAAGTCGTTAGGTAAAATTTGGATTAAAAATTTCCATCCGGGTGGTCTGTTTTTATGGAATCAGAAAATGGTCTTTCTAAATGTCAAAATCAACCCCTTTTCGACTTTGATTATTTTCACAACAGGAAAATATCCACAGCGCGAAAAAATAATGGATAAATTACGGAATGGTGTGAGCCGCGGTTGAGCACTCTTGTGAATAAACAAACAAGTGCAAATCCTGGAATTTTCAGCACTCTCACCTCGCGAACACGTGTTCTCGCTCGATTCAGACGGAATTTTTTAATTCGCAATTACCGTAGCCGTAGCTGATCTAATTGATGAGCAGGGGAAAAATGGTGCTTTCTCGTTTTTAGCTTTTTTTGATACCGGTATTTTGTCAGCCTAAAAAGCACGGTTCAATTCAAAGGGATTGAAACCGGCTCGTTCACTTTGTCCCGCATTTTGCATAATTTGCCGCTTCCGCGAAGAATCAAAGCTAGGCATTTGTTGCCATCAGCCGGGCGGAAGGATGCGAAGTGAACAAATTCCATCCGGATTTGGGGAATTTCGATATTTACTAGAAGTCACGTAGTACCCTTTCAAAGAAACAACTGGACACAAAAAACGGATCTTTTTTACTTTCAAAAAGAGCCGTTTATTATCTTAATTCATTGTTGGTTAAATATATATATTCTGACACATAATTTGAAAGTAGCTACCTGTGATTCCGAAAAGAAGGAGCAGAAAAGTTAAATGAACAGACAAAAAAGTGACTCCGGACCAAGTGACCTTTGCCTAGGTCCCTTGGCGCGGAGCTGCTTGGCGTGAGTAGGAAAACTTTAAGGTTCAGTAGGCTACTGGGGGTATCAGGACTTGGTTGGATAGATATGTCGCTTGAGGACGGAGAGAGAAGGTTATGATAGGATTATATGGGATTATAGGAGAGGGGATTATACGAGTAAATAGAGGAGGAGCTTAGACGAAGTACATCAAGCTGGAGAGTTCAGATCGGACAGTGATCATCTGGTCCAACTTGTGGAGATCGAGAGCTGGTGGGGGACCGCCACGGTAGCCGCCGTAGGAAGAGTCACTAGAAGATCTGGTAAGAATTGGAAGCTATTTTTAACGGCTTACCCGTCACCGTCAACGACAGATTGGAGATGGTATCGAGCACGGAAGGCGACGAGATGGGAGTAGTAGGTCGGCGCAGGAATGGAGACCGACCGAGTGCATCGTACGTAACTGAATTTTAAATGAATCGGACGAAAAGGGTGAACGACTTACGTATGGCACAGCTGGTAGGTGAAGTTCTGGAGAACGTCCGACTTGTAATCGTTGTCGTCGTGCAACACATGGTAGTGTGTTGGCCGAGAAGTTCCCTAAAATCATAAGCTGAAGACAAGAAAGAGAAGGAATAGTTTTACCTGGATTCCCGCGTGCGAGCAGAGGTAGAAATCGTATTGGCTCGGGTGGCAGATGTTGGTGTCGACCACGGTACCAGCGGGAATGTTGTTCGACTTACCGACCTGAAAGAAAGGGTTGAATTTTGACAAGTATTGTAAGTTCTCTTACCATATCATTTCGGTCGTTGCAGAAAAGTCGCATATGGTGACGCTTCTGGACGCAGACGAAGGTGATGCCAGGAGTGTACCCACCATCCTTCTCGAGTTCGAGGCAAGCTTCTCGAATGGCTCGCATTTCGTGCGCAAGAACGAGCTTGAATTGACCCTCGCCGACGCCATCTCGGTACATGATGATCTTCTGAGGCTTCTTCTTGTTCTTGGAGTAGAATTTCTTGAGCAGTTTTTTGATCATATTCTTGGTGTCGGCAATGTACTCGAGTCGGCGCTCCTGCACCGAGACTGTGGCGATGAACTGAAGTCAAAGGTGAGAACTATGGTTGAAAACTAAAATCACCTTGGATGGAACCGGGTCCATTGAGCCAACGATGGCAGCAATCGATGGTCGGCCAAATTCACCGGCGGCGGGATGGGTCACGTCAGCTCCTAGAGTCAGTTGAAAACAAGGAAGAAACTTTAAATAACTTACCGAGAACGATAACGGGCTCACTCATGATGGGCGATCGAAGCTTAGATGGGATGGAGACATTTTGGCCGCCAACCTTGACGTTGATCTTGAGCAACAAGTTCAACATGGTGGATGCCTGCTTCATCGCCTTCTGCATCGTCTGCGCGCACAAGACCTGCGTCATAACTCCAATTTCTGTGTCGGCGATGCGCTTGACATCGGCATAGGTGAGGCTGTCCTTTCGTGGGACAACGAAGAGAACGAGCTGAACATCTGGCCAGGAGTCAACGATCTCGTCCAAGCGATTGAAGATCTAAAAGAGAACATTTCTCGACTGAAAAACAGGTCTGAAACATACATCGTTAGTTCGGTACGCTTCGTAGGCCTTCTTAGGGTGGGCGATGTCGAAGCCGAGTTGGCGGGCGTGGTGCTGCATTTCACCAACAAAGTCCTTGATAGTGTTTCGGTTTCGGTCATCCAAGGAGATGATCGCCCAGGAGGAGAGGAATCCTGCCTTCTTGAATTGGTAGTTGCCTCGGGAAATGTCCCAGGCACCCTTCTGCGGTCGGACGTACATCTGAAACTAATTTAATCGCTGTTTTCTCGGGATGAGGCTCTACCTTGTCGCCGTATTCAAGTTGAGGAGCTTCGAGAACTCGTCCTCGGAGGTTGACCATATTGTGTTCCATGGAGATGCCGAAGGCTTTGGCAACAGGGTCCTCGTTGATGGCGGCCTTCTGGACCCAGTCTTCGATTTCTCTCTGGCGCTCGTTGGCGGGCTTCGCTGCTGATCGAATCAAGGTGGCGAGCTGTTGATCGCCAAGTTTCTTCTGGTACCGTTGTCGGGGCGCAATCTACATTGATCATTAAAACTATGTTCGATGAACCCACTTGATCTTACCTTGAGAACCTCGAGGGGCAATAGGGCGCCTTTGCCTCCGCATTTGGCGACGGGGAGTCCAGGGTATCGGAGACGCATATTGTACTTATCGTAGAAGTAGTTCTCAACACTGATGCGGCCGTTTTCGCCGTCGAAGTAGGTGTCTCGGGCTGTGGTTCGCGAAAGTCCCATAATCTAAAATCGGTAAATTATTTGAATCAATGATTTTTTACCTTGTATCGTCGGACAACGCCTTGTCGGTGCGTAGGCTCAATCTTGAGTCCCTTGCACGCTTTTTCGATTTTCATCAGCTCGTGTTTGGAGAAGTTGCCTCGCAGTTGGTTAGTGCGAAGTGTATCCTTGATAAAGTCGATCATGTTCTGCTCAGTGTAAAAGGCAGTGTTGGCAACGTCGAAGTTGAGGAGTGGCTTCCAAACTTGCGAGTGACGAATCGACTGATGGTAACCTGGCCAGAGCTCGAGGCCGCCGCCAAGGGCGAGTGGCTCGTACTTAGGATCAGGGAAGAAGGCAGCGCCGGAGACACCACGGACGGAAACGTACTTGTTCGAAGGCTGGTTGCGGAGGACGATGTTGAGCGCGTTGACAACATCGATGACGTCAGAGCTCATCTCGCCGAAGTCCCGCCCTTTGCCCTCGAGGAAATCGTTCAACGCGTTGACGTTGAGCTCGCCAACAAGGGTGAGGCAGACCTTGACCTGGTCGCCTTTAAAACTGCACTAGAATTTGGATTAAAAAGGAGGACAAAATAGTTGATTGCTTACCTTGCCGACGAATCGCTTTTGGGGAGTGTCGAGCTTGGCAATGGTGTACATATTCTTTTCGCCGTCATAAGCAAAGCCGTATCGGCCTGCTGTCTTGAAGATGATCTTGTTGGCCTTGCAGAAGTCCAAGAAGAAACTTCGCTTCTCGTCCTTCTTGATTCGGTCAGAAGCGATTTCCACATCGTAGTGGTAGATGAAGGGGGTCTTGGGTCTCACAACGAGTGGAAAGACGTTAGCTGAAGAGAAGGAACGGTTGAGTTCTAGAATTGAAGAGGATAATGTTTACCTTTGAGCGAAATGGCCCGGCCGAGGGTTCCTCCGTCATCGGGTCGGAGAGGGAGCTCGATCTCGTCCTTGACTCGCTTTTTCATCGAAGGAGTGTACTTGTCAACTGAATTTTAAGGGTTTACCGGAGGTTAGCGCTGATAAGATCTTCAACTGGGACAGTTGAAAACATCAAAAATGAGCTGTCGTCGGTGGCTATCTTACCGTTCATGGGCTTGGAGAAGTCGGTGAAGTTGAGGGCATCAGTCTCGTCAGAATCGTAAATGCCAGCCTTTCGTGGAGAAGGGGTCGAAATGATCGACAAGGAAGGCGAGTGGCGAGGCGAATCCAACGGAGAGCTGGTCTCGGAGCTCGATCCAGATCCGGAGCTGGTCTCGTCGGAGACCAACTTGCCGAGATGGCCGCCGAGCTCGGCAGCGTGTCCTAAAGGATGGTAAATTAGCGTGGGAAGGTGGAGAGGCAAGGAAATGAGGGTTTATTAGATGATAATGCATTTAATGATTAGTGGATTACGCCATTTACGCTTATCTCTTTCTTTTCCGATCTAGGTGGGCTAAGAATAGAGAAAAAACGGATTTTAGGGGGTTAACACCGATTTCTATTGAACTAAGCACCCTTAAAGTCATACAAACACTCTTACACATAAAACAGCAAGTTATTACCGTTTTAGAATCATTTTGAACCGCTAAAAGATGATTTAAACGTTTTTGATTGGCTAAAAATGAAAAAAGGCTTACCGGCGATTTGCTCGTCGAAGCTGGCAGTACTGTGATGTCGACTAACGTCCATTGTGCTGATTTTGATTTGGTTGAGAGTTTTCCGTGCCCGGCTAAAATCTTTGACGCGTTAAAAAAAGCTCTTTTTCATAAAAATCGCAGAAATTTCAGAATGAGGGATGAAGAGTGGCGGGGCCGACAAACATGGGATAGTTCTAGAAATGACTTGAAAACATGGAAGAGAGCATCACGCGCCCCGCCTACGTGATTTTTCGGGAAAGAACAGAAATTGAAATAGGTTTGAATGAGTGGGTCGAAATTTGTACTGTAAGGTACTGTACGTAAGAGAGTATTCTAGAAAATGTCAGGAATTTCCAAATATTAAGATAAAAGAAGAAAACTTTAAAATTTTTCGAAAGTAAGAAAAAAGAGCTCAATAAACCTTCCGTATTCGAGTCAAAATGAAAAATTCAAGTCAAAAATAAGCAACTGTGGATCGAAAACAATTGGACAGCTTTCGAGTCAAAATTCTTGTCCGTTGATAGTGTATCGTAGTGGTAGTTAAAAGAAGGTCTGAGAATAAGGGAGGCAAAAGTCAAAAGGGGCTAAGGGTGTTAGGTAAAGTCTCTGGGTCTCTAGGTGAAAATCAGAAAAAAATGAAAATGTGTGCGTCGCTGGTGCAGGTTTGTGGCGAATGAAGGCAAAAACAGAAATTTTTCTCTGGATCTGATTGGCACCGGCGTCTGAGAGGCCACGCGAGGCGCTCGAAAAAATCGGAAAACAACACTTCCGAAAATGAAAGCATTTGAACTCGAGTTTTCGTGGATTTTGCTTTTCTGATTCCATCTAACGGACGAATAAATGGCGAAAATAAAATGACAACGATGTGCTCTCTTATCAAGAATGCGCGGCGCGACACACGTGATCTGAGTCATTTCTGATAAAAACGGAGAAGATTTCAATTTTCGACGCTAATGAATCATCTCTTGAAAAACTAATCATCACAAAATGCTAGAAATTGTTCAATAAAACGTCTTTTTTTACGGCTAGAAATGTTCCTCCTTCATTGATAAAGTGATTAATTCACTTTTCCTAACCCTTATCATTTTGAACACTCTCTTACATTACCGAAACGAGGACAGTTAGCGGGGGTCTCTTCGGCGAATTTTTGAAAAATGAGGATAGGTGCGCCGGTTTTGTGAAATAATCGCGAAATCTAGAAATCGTTGTCTTTCTCGAAAATTATGAAAAACGTCTCTCAACTGGTTTTTCTTGCGCATTCACAATCAAGCAGTGAATGAAGTCTTTAGACTGATAAACTCTATCAGCCTTAACTATCAAATAAAATTGATCAAAATCGAGAATGATGATGTAAAAAACATCTTTCTTCCTTGATTTCAGCTTTCTTCGGGCTTTTCAGCGGTGTTTTTTTGGATTTTCTTCTAATGAGATGGACGCTTGTGATAGTATATGTCCTGTGTGCCCAAAGATAATACTGTTTGGTAGGGCGAGTGCGATTCTCGGATCGGCGATCGATTTGCTGCAGAATAGGCGGCGCCGCGGCGCCACCAACGAGGAGAATCATCCCTTTTCTGTTCACTCCTTTGCGAACATCTCCCACAAGAGAAATGGAATGAGACTGAAGAGAGTCTTTGCAACATTTGGTGAGTTACATAACTCGTTTATCAAGTTCTGAGGATCAGACTCTGAGCAAATTTTTCTTGAAAGCAATAAGCACACTTTGAATACTATAATTGTTATTTTATTATATTCAATAAAGATTTTTTGCTTCAATCAAAGGCGATTATCTAAGAAAAAAATTATTGAAATCTTTAGTGAATGGAAAAATCCGTACAACTAATCGTAAAATTCCATTTCAATATACTGAAAACAATCAGATACCATGCCATCGACAATTGAATAATTGAAACCAGTGTCACATTAATATCAACGACAGCAGTTAATATTAAGTTTCAGCTACTTTCAGCGCCGCGGAGGCGCGCGGCTGTCGGATTTTGGATAACTGTGCAGCAACAGAAGTTTGTATATGGACTCAAGCAAATCCTGCTGGTGCTTGTCTCCCTCTTTCAAAGTAAAACAAATCAGCCCTAAACATTAACTATCGAAAATTCAGTCGTAAACGAGACCAGGAACTCTATCAACCTGGCTACCCAAATATTCATGATGCAGAAAGCGAATATCAACGGCAATTGGAAAGAAGACGCAAAGAATTGCTCAAGAAACAGGTACATAAAAAATTTTCTTTTTGAACCTGACATGTGGATGATTTTTAAATTAATGATATGCCTGCGCGTAATTTATATTCTGTCGGTAATGACGTCAAAAAAATCAAGGCTTTCATTAGCTTCTTATTCTTCCTTTTTGTGCCAGTGACAGGGTATTATCCTGCATAATATATGCGTGGGATAAATATACTAATAACACTTTAATACTGTATTCAGCTAGAAAAGCGGGAGCTTGCACGACTTGTCCAAGAATACAGACGATCCCCGCCAGATTACGAGGATCAATCGACTTCCAATGGTGGCGGCCTCTTTTGGGACTCATCGGAGCCAAGTATGTTCAAGACAGACTAATTTAAATGAGAAAAATAAGTGTCCAAATTATTTTGCTCTAAAATATTCATAAAGTTCGTTTCTCTCGAGACTTTAATAAGATACAGTGGTGAATCCTCGATTGGGAAGGTCACTTTGACTTGCCGCTTCCCAATCGAGGATTCGGTCCGCACCGCACTTCTCTAGAGATTGGCTTGCTATATGCGCTGCCGCTTCCCAATCGAGGATTCAGCGCGTCCTTCCCAATCGAGGATTCACCACTGTACTTTAGAATCCGATTTCAAATCCTTTCAAAGCGAATCATATCAAGTCAACGGCGGGCCAGAGCATATAAAAGTAAGTCCTGTTTCCATCAGATCTGCTAATTGACGCTGTAAATGTGTCAAAGGTATCGATTTATTTTTGATCATGTCCAGTGTCAATCGGGCGGGACACTGTCGTCTTCTATCTTGCATCGTCTTTAATTTTCCTTGATTAATCATACACCTAGGTGAGCACCGATGACAATGGCAAAATAAATAATTATGAGACGAACATTAACCCTGATGGTACTGTCGAACGCGTTACGGAGCCAGAAGAAGTTCTTGAACCAATGCCCATGCCAGGAATGGTTCATCTTTAGTTACAGTCGTTCCGTAATAGATGCATTTTAAACCACAACAAGCAAAACGCGTGGCGGATCCAGAACTCCAGAAGGACATTGACCGACTCGATTTGTTTGCAATCAAGGAAGAGAAACGCGCAATGATCCTCACCTTCGGCGCTGGTGGACTCCTCTGCGCCGTTCTCGTCATTTCCGGATTGACTCTTTTCGCAACCCGACGCAAGAAACAACCTCCAATGGACTTCCCAGCAGGAGATTACGAACAGCTTTGTCGACAACATTTTGCAGCGAAGGAGTCCCAGGAGATTTCGCCATCAGATTGGTCTGATAGCAAAGATGGATTTCGTGAGTTTGAACCGTTCTCATCAAGAACTAACGGTTCATTTACAGTGCCGAACGACGAACTTACGGTAGAACAAGCTCGGTCCCTCTTAGCCGCCTCAACAGACGATAATGCAATCCGAAGCGCCTGGCGTGACGCTAATTCTTCGCCTAGGTACGTTACCCAGAATTTCTTGCATAGGCCACTTTCTCCTTTGTATCATGAATTATTACTGGATAAAACACTTTGTTCAGCGATGAGTCGACTAATGGAGGCGGAGAGCATCCTGGCAAAGATCGGGATCCTGGATACCTGCCATACGAAAGCAACAGATTCAAGTTCAAGCAGAGGTAAAATCGATTCAGTCAAAGCCATTTTTATCCGTATTCCCAGTGATTTGTACTACAACGCGTCGAATGTGAAACTTGCTGACGACAGTTGGCTCCTGTCGCAATCTCCGTTGCCAGGCCAACTGTCGGAATTCTGGACAATGATTTGGGAGAGCGAGCGAACAGGTAAAGCCCCCATCTGCAGAATAAGACCGCTCATCCCTTAAGGGACCTTGTCGAGCAAACTTTTGCGCAACTTCACGAGCGCTTCATTCAGTTTCGACTTGAGATATTTTGAAAATTCTTTTTGATGACATAATCTACGGACACTCCTCTTTCCTATCCAGTTTTCAGCTTTTCTTTATCATCTGTAATTCAGTCGCTATGGCCGAAAAGAGAAGTTCAACTTCAAAGGGATTCAGCACTTTCATTTTTCAAGATATTAAATTATAATTACATTCACCGGAAAGCCCAGACAATTCTCTACAAAACTTCGCTTATGGGGTTATGATAACAATAACCTGTCGAGATCAAGGCAATCTTTTCCGGACTGGATCGGTTCCACAGCGGGCGTTCGCGCTGCGCGAGGCATTATTTTGGCTTGTTTGCACATGATTCCCGCAAAGCGCGCGCTAATAGCTCCGGATTACTGATTCTTACCGCTCATTCAATGATTCTCATTAAACCCCATGAGCGAATTTTTGTAGAGAATTGTCTGGGCTTTCCCGTGAATGTAATTATAATTTAATATCTTGAAAAATGAGAGTGCTGAATCCCTTTGAAGTTGACCTTCTCTTTTTGGCCATAGCGACTGAATTACAAATGATAAAGAAAAGCTGAAAACTGGATAAGAATAAGGAGTGCCCGTAGATTATGTCACTAAGAAGAATTTTCAAAATATCTCTAGTAAAAAATGAATGAAGCGCTCGTGAAGTTGCGCAAAAATTTGCTCGACAAGGTCCCTTAATATTCAGCACTGATCCTACTTTCACCACTGCAAGAGGATGGCATGCCGCAATCTGCCAGATTCTGGCCTAATGAGGGGGCTGAGTTGCATGGCGGTATTGAGGTCAATTTGGTGACGGAGCATGTTTGGTGTCGAGAGTTCCTTGTCCGATCTCTTTATCTCAGACAGGTAAGTGAAAGATCTTCGCCAAAAATGAAGGTTTCTTCATCTCAGATCGAAACTGGCGAAACTCGAACTGTGACTCTTCTCCACTACCTCGGCTGGCCTCTCAATTCCACTCCACCATCCGCGAAGCGTTTGCTTGAATTCCGTCGCAAGGCGCGTCGCGCAGGATCGCCTGTCGTCATCTGTCCCGACGGAGCTTCTCGATCTGGTGCTTACTGTCTCATCGACTCAATCATTTCGGCATATTCCAAGGGAAAAGAACCCAAGCCAGCTGAGCTTCTTTCCGCGCTCAGAGATCAACGCATGAAGGAACGGATTTTGACGCGTTTAACCTTTTGAACCCGTCGATAAAGTTCAGCTCCGAATCCGCCAAAAAGTCGATACGCACCGAATCTCAGCTCAACTTCGTCATCGAGGCCATGGGAGAAGCCGCCGAGTCCGCCCTACAGAATTAATTATAAAAATGACTGCTGGCTAGTCAGAAAAACGCTTTTCACGAAATTACAGCGCTTCTAGCGAACGCCGTTTCGCGTCATTTTTTGTAGATAAACCCATTCTTTTCATTTTTATACTCAGTTTTTAAATCTTGCTTTTGCGCGACCATTCATTTCGATGCGACCATTCTTTCTTCAAAAATTTTTCAATCCACTTCGACTTGTTTCTCATCGAAAGAAAACAGGTTGAAGGGATGCATATTTTTTAAAGAGCCTCTCCCGCAGGGTCCGATAATTTGAGCTCACGCTAAAACTCCACGAAACAAAGCTTGAGAACTCAGTTTTTAAATTGGAGTTTTGAGAAACTCAGAGATGAGAGCTCGCGTGAGAAATCAAATTTTGTGGTGGCGCTCGCGATCCACGAGCCAGTCAAGGCGGGGTGGACGATTTTTGTAAGTGCGCAGCCTTACGCAACACGCCTACGATATGCTGTGGCTGCGCCGACTCGCCGCCAGGCCAACCGGCGGGCCAATCCGCGCGCTCGCTCAAACGGAGTTTTTGAAAACTCATGAGATTTCCCTGCTCTCAAGCAAAATCTCAGAAAATCTCCAAATGATTTCTCAAGTCGAACTGAGTTCTCAATTTGAGAAAATCGAGAACTCAGCCAAAAATGAGTTTTATCGTGAGCTCAAATTATCGGACCCTGCTCTCCCGTCTGGTTTTTCTTCAATCCTGGTTTACCTATTTTCAATTTATTCACATTTCAGAAGAGCATTTCCCACTTCACAAAGCACTATCGACTACCTATTAATTTATTTCAGAGCTACCGTCCTTCTCAACGAGACTTCTGCAATAAGTACTGTTGAGAGGCGGACACGTGACCTCCTCCTACTCTTGCCATTTAGCACTTCACATAAAGACTGTATAGTTAAATTATTCATTTTACCGTGTTTTCTCCAGCCAAAAGCCAATCTCCGAAGACGATCGAACATACATAACTGATCATATACTGTATATCATATACAGTATATAATATACAGTATATGCATATAGGAGCTATCTTTTGGGGGATTAGCTTTTGACGGGTTTTAATTTCTCTTTAGTGGAAACTGTGCAATAAGTCCCTCAAAAATCTGGCGATAGATACAACTGAAAGCGCATTTTTTTCAGAACTTATCTATTAGCATGCGTAGCGCGAATCCGAAAACATAAAAAATACAAAAATCGAAACCTATAAATTCTTCAAATTAAACCTGTTCTGCGAAAAAGTTCATCTGGCGTCATCGAGACTAATTTTTAATAAATTCCATTTCCATGAAATTTCGCGGTCTCAAAATAATTTTAATTTATTGAAGAAATAATTAGCTAGATATCAAATACGAAGGTATCTTTTTATTGGATTCTGAAGTGCTTTCTCAGACGTCAGTCGTCTCCATCTCAAGATTTTTCATCAGACTCTTTGGTGAATAAGCTGTTCAATAACACAATTAAACCATTTGGGTAACAACTGATTCAAGAGCCGTGTCTCGAGGTAAAAATTTCCGAATCCACCTTTGGTCTTTTTAGCATTTTCAACATTCAGCGAGTAGCAAGCTTTAAGATGGGCTTTTCATGCGTTATTACTGAATCCTGTAATTAGAAAAAACCCCTTCCTGAGCAAATAATCGACTGAGCATCTGTTTGAGTTACTGCATCTCTTCTCCGGCCACCTGTAGATCCTCAAATAATAGTCAAAATTTTACTTTTATCGAGCAGCGAGCTCTTACCTCTGCTTGCTGTTCTTGCTTTCGATTTTGCATTTAAATTTTGCAGACGTTCCAGAAGGGTTGTATTTAGTTCCAAATATGAGGGTTCAAGCGTGATTGAAAGAAAGAAAAGTGCTCATGAAAAAAATAGCATAAAAAATTAGTGAAAAAATATAAAGAAAATCGGAATTGGGGCAAGTCGTCTTTTGCGTAAAAGCATGAATTGCGCCATAAAGGAAAGAAGCTTTGCCGGAAATCTCGATTTTTTCAAAATTTCGTGCTTGGTGAAGTCTGATTTGTTTTTTTTAAATCGACTCAATTTGAACCCTATTTGGCGAAATCTTCATGTTCAACTCTAACCAAGAAATTTCCATTTCACTCCAAAACTCTTTCGCATTACCTTTTATATCGCCTTTGAGCTTTTCAGTGTCCTTCTCAACCATTCTTTCAAAGGGAAACAAAAATTCTCACTCTTGTTCAAATCTTAGGCACGATTTATTTCAATTGTATTGAAATTGAATATTTGTCGAGGATATTTAAATAGGAGAATTAAATTTCTTCAGATGCAGTTCCGGCAGTAGAATAAATTGAAACTGTTTGCTCTAAGGATTTTTAAAGGAATGGTACATGTTTGGATAAAGACATGTTTGACAGATCACATGATCCTGTACCAGAAGATTCTCCCAAGATATGGACAAATACATACGTTTTTAAAAGATCTGTTTATTACGAAAAAATTGTTTCTTCAGATATTTTTCTTTCCAGGAGCGACAGGGTTTTCTTTCTTTCGCTTTGATTCTAAATGAACCGATCAGAAAAGTTACTTGAAAAGATAAAAATTTACCGTAGCGCTTGTAGCTGTAAAGAGGCATAAAAGAGTCGAGGAAACCAACGTCTTCGGTCAGATTCGGAAGAATATAAAGATGATGGCGGCCCAGAGAAAGAAGCCAAATTGCCCAGTAAATTAGGCTTCGCAAAAGGCAGAGGCCGAGGCAAAGTCCAAGAAAGCCTGTTCCACCAAGGCCAAGATAGTAACCAACTATTTTTGGCTCGAAAACGTCTTTGAATACCACTCTTTTCCTTAGAGTCTGGGATTTGATTTTGAGTCCGATCCTTGTCTAGTCTTCTCTGGCCAGATTGGGTACATAACAAAAGTCAAAGAACCAAAAATGGCAAGTATGGCATACAATAAATCGTATCGACTTGGCGGGTGATAGTTCCACATGTAAAACTCCTCGGCCGAATCTAAAATTTGTCTTACATACAGCATGCTTCATGAATCGTTAAAATTTTACCTTCAAAGGGTGGTTGCTCTTCGACATTCAATAAGAGTCTATATTTTTTCTTCGATAACTGCTTTTTCGATATATTTTCTTTAGTAATCTTGTACTCTTTATGGACGCGGAGAAAAGTCCCAAGCGACATGATAAAACTAATAACGGCTATGCAGTTTTCTCGCGATTGAAATCCATTTGGACGTCCCCAAATTTCGCTTTCCATAATTGCATCTATAATTTGCTTGCCACTAAAGTACTCGACCTGGCCATCTAGATTTTCAATTTTCTTCCCGGTATTAGCTTCGAAAAACTTGAGAAACAATTAATTGAAATGCAGTACCTCTGACAGACGCTCTCTTGTATTTGAAGCTGTAGCGAAGCCAGTACATCATCTGCTCTTGTCTTTTGTTCATTTTGTACTCATCCGTATTTTCTTGCCCTTCGTTTTCTGTCATTTTTAAACCTTTCTCTCGATGAAATGATGACATTGGATTAAAATAAATGATCGTTATTGAAATTGCTCTAGAGAAAATAGACCAATTTTTTGACTTTATATTACATCTGTATTGGTATGAGACTGTTACAGTGGTGAATATAGGATTTCGTTTGGCAGTAAATAAAAAAAAATGATTTACAGTTATCTTTGGTCCGTATTTAAAATATCTTGAACTTGAGAATTGAGCGAGGAGAGCTCCCTCTTGACTGGTTCTAAATGTTCTTCTAAAAATTCTGCTATCGTGTCGTAATAATAGATGTCTATAAACAGCTAGGTGGAGGGTTTTGATTTGATTTTACCTTGAAGATTTTCTTCTATCGCTTTTTTATGCTTTTCAATCTGCGTGAGTTGTACAGTTACTGCAAGTTTTATATCTTTGATAGGCATAACATCTGCTATCGTTTCTTTCGTGTGGTATTCGGTTAAATAAAGTTTTATCTAAAAAAAAAGGTTGGTAAATATTTCAAAGTGAGATTCGCCTTACGTTTTTGCCCTCAAGTACTCGCCGGGCATCATAAAGCTGATTTTCTAAATTTTGAACTGCGAGCCAAGCTTTGCTTCCTGGAAATTCACCGCCGACGGGAGGGAGCGGTCTGGGCCAGGACATGTCTGGTAAGGCGCCTCCTCGGAGACCGATGGCTTTGGCAGCGTTGTAGGTTGTCAGGGTCGATATTTCTCCAGCTGAAAAATAAATATCTGATACCCTTTTGGTTAAGATTACCTTTCATTCCGATGAGACAAGAAATCATGCTGGGGATACAAACTGGAAGCAGTTCTGAGAGACTACTCGAATGATGACTTCGAGAGTTTCCCATAATTACTGTCCCTTTTACTGGAACGCGTTTTTGAGAAACTGTTTTGGCGAGATTGAGGATTTCGTTGATGTTTTTCACGTGTTCCATGATATTAGGAATTGACCGACTTTCAATGGTTCATATTATTCTTCAGCTAAATTATTAGTAACATTTTCGAACCGTTCCTAGAATGGGCTGTTCCCTTGAACGATCCAGCAAGAAAAACGCCGGGGAAGAGTCTCCCGAAATCAGGTAATGCCAGGTCGTCGAAATCAAGATTCTTGTCCTTGTATGACTCCATCATTATATAAACATTTTTGTGAACGCCGGAAAGAGCCAGAGCTTCTTGTGGGACGGTCATCAGAATGTTGCCCCAAATTATGACATTCTTGTGGGTCCGCGACTTTACTTGATCAACGAGTCGAGCGACGTAGTCAAGGTATAATTCTTGTGGACTTTTTTCATGTCTTTTTCAGGGTTGAAAGATTTTTGTGTCCGTCGAAGACTTTGGAGTGTATTGAACCCTTTTCCTATGCATCCACTGTTTCGCTAAAAGTGACCAACCAAGCATTTCCGGCTCTCTGGCTCCAATATGAATAAACTTTGAATTCGGATGCAGCTCGGCTACTTGCTCAGCCAACTGCGCTGCGATGATTTCCGAGCCTTCATGCAAAGGAGAGATCATTTCTGAGAAATGGCTCATTTCTCTGTACTTTTTGAAACTCTGGTCTTTGAGTAAAAAGTCCAGATCATCGAAGAGAGAGATGTATGGGATAACTGTCAAGTTGTTGTTGCTTGCTGCCGTGTTGATGCGCTTTATGTCATCAACAGAATAGGAAAACTGCTTGCTCTTGATCTTTTCGAAATCGCCAGAAAACGGGAAAGAATCTTCGTATTCGATGATGAGTCCAGTTGCGCCCCATTCCGCGATCTTTGCGAAAAGCTCCTCCAAATAGGATGGTTTCATTGGAGCACCTTTCAGGTCGATGTGAACGAGTCGTTCAGAGTTTAGTGGATCGAAGTTTTGTGGCTTAGAAATAACTTCGTTGATGATATCAAAACTGAGGTCTGTATCCTTTTGTTTCTCAAAGCTCAAGTCTTGCGGTGACTTGGGCTTTGGGACTACCGCTTCTTCTGGATTTTGTTCCATTTCCCACGATGCAGGGAGAGCTTCTTCTTCATTTTCGAACGACAATTCTCCTCGTTTTTGATCGGCTTTCGCTTTGATTTCATCCCACGAAAGATCATTCACTGGCTGTGAATTTTGCTGGTTTGAAAGCTCTTCGAGTTCCTTGAGCTGTTCTTCTGCCGAAGGCTGATCGGGGTAGAGAACATGATCTGGCCCTTTGTTTGTTTCGATTGGTGAGAGGTCTGGAAGCTTTGGAATCGCGTATTCTGGCTGGGGAATGTGCCCGATAAATTCAAGCTCTTCGATCGTTGCTTCATTGAGTCGGTTTTTTTGTTCAAAATATTTCTCCAGCCAGTTGTAAGTGAACAAAGTCATGGCAATGGCGGTAATAACGATTCCGAAGAAAAATTGACGGATTGTGTCTGAATTTAAAACGTTAGAATGCTTCTAAATGATTCCTAAAAGAATTCTAGAGCGTGTTTTCTAAATGGCATTGAAAGGCTTTGCACTGAGCTAGTTGAACGTGATTGATATTTTGACTTTTGCGAGGTAACTCCGTGGAGCGTGAGCTGAGTCACAACTTACATAAATTCACCGTCCCCATTTTTCATTGTTTTCTTTTTCGCTCTCCAAGATTCCGGCTCAGATCAACTTCAACAATCTCTGCATTTTCCTTTCAGAGACATAAAAAACGAAGATTTGAAGATTTCTATTAACAAAAATAGAACTTGTGAATGGCGTGACCGCGGGCAAAGTTGCGTTAGAAATTTTTCGCCGAGGAGGAAGGGCTGGAGCTGAGAAAATCGTCGAGAAAACCGCGAAACGGTTATGCACCTGTATGATAGGTTGTACAGGCAGGGTTTGATGGTTACTGCAAGAATAATGCCTGTTGAAGGCGTCTTAATTTTTCTGCAAGGCGGAGCTGGTAGAGTTGAGTTTCAAAAAAGCGCATCAAAAACCCTTCTAAGTTCCTCTGGAATGTACTGTGTGCTTATCATGATGTACTTTTTATTCTTGACAATGACCGCCAATTTCTACATCCTCCTCGTCGTAATGCGTCTCACAGAAGAAGACGAGCTATACGACCAACTCTAATTAGAACAATTTACCATCAGCAGCACAAAAAATAACATTCTTCACGCAAGCAATAAACACAATCCATGTAAAATAAACCATTTGTTATTCCAAAAACCCATAAAGGAATAAAAAAAAACAAGATTTGTTTTTGCAGTATCAATGATGCTCATAATCAGTTTATGATCAAGAAGTGGTTCGGAGGACGGTGTCTTTTTACGACGCGAGGCGATTTTTCAAACGGCATTGACAGTCCCTTTCGCTTTTTTAACCTTTAGCGATGATTTTTTCAAGAGACTATGAGTTTCCAGTGACGGGGAGGACACAGTTGAATGAGAAACCTATAGAGATATTTCCCAAAGAAGTGACTATATCGTTCGAACTTCTATTTGATGAAGCTCCTTTCAAGAAGTTCAATATTCTTCACATCAGGCCAAACAATGGCCCCTATATTTTCGACGTAGAATGCTTGGCTGACGAAGATGGGTTAATTGCTTTTAGCTGCTTCAGGATTTTCTTGAGGTCACAAAAGCGCTCTTTCGAAAGTCTTTTGATTTGACATTTGCGATCTCGTTAGCAGAGACAAGGCCAATCCGGAGATTGTCACTGATACGTTTTCTGTGTTTCCTGGCGAATGGTTCAAAATCGAATTTTCGCAGTTTATGACAGACTTGGGCAATGTTCAAAATTTCGGAGTAGTCATTCTTGATTCCGATTATATAGAAAAACATAATTCATTCAGTAATGTATATTTAGTAAACTCCAAAATGAACTTTGAAAAGGATACCACTTCACTCTTACCGTAGACGGTCGGGCAGTCTTTGACACAATTCCCAATTCAAATCCCTTCGAATTCACAGGAGTGACGGTTCATGCCTCTTTAGATAAGAAAATCCGCCAACCCGTCAAGGTATGCTGCGTTAAATTGGGTGCCAATTTGAACTCAATTAAGATGCGTAACTTTGTTATTGAAGACACAGAGCGGACAAACTCAGTGTTGGATATGTCGGATCTGGTCTCGGAGACGGCAGATTTGACCTTGACGCGAAGTGCTCAGAGTAAAGACTGTATTGAAGACCTCCCTTCGGACTTTGAGCATAGTCTGGACAGAGGACATTTGCTAGACATGAATCCTGCTCTTATGGAATGTATCAAAATATATAAGAAACCCTTCATACCTGCTATCATGTCTTATATATTTTGGATGGAGGGACAATTGTCCGCACACAAGCCATGAGGCGCTGCACTACACCGCGCTACTAGCCAAGAGATGGGGGCGCAACGGAGCGCGCGCTGATATCAAAATCATCAGCAGGGATCAAAGTCTTTGATTCAAAGAACACTTCTCGTTGTTTTGAATATATTTAAACAATATAATTAAAATATAATTTAAACAAATAATTATTATTTATCCCCTAAACAAAATGATAAGGAATGGAAGCTGCCCGTTACATTCCTTTTCTCGCGCCTTCTTTCGTTCTGCCAGAATTGGACAGATTTTAATTCTCTTGAACAGATTTTATCAAAAATACAATATCAGAACCTAAGTGCCCCTCACCACGGGGCTTCGCCCCTTAGGTCCTAAGATGCCGGGGTCTAGTCTAGGGTTACTTAGGGTTACCTGCGGTAACCCTAACTAACCCTAGCCTATCCCCCTCGGGTGAGTTTGTTCTGTCATTTTGCCCAGTGCCCCCTAACCCTAACCTCAAAAATAGAAAGTACTTTTAGCTAGGATAAGTTCTTATCAGCAAAAGTCTTTATGTCAGCAGATAGAGGACAGATTTCTATCTCTCTCGGGTGAGTTTGTTCTGTCATTTAACCCTTACCTTTATTTTAGCCAGTACTATTAACTAAAGTTAAATAATAAATAATGATAATAATCATGAATATGAATTCTTGATCGAAGCTTTCTTGGGAGCAAAGAGAGTTTCAATTTGGCGCGGCTCACTCTCGAGCGCTACTTATTGAGGTGTAGTAGCGCGGTGTGGTAGCGCTGCCTATGGCTTGTGTGCGGACAATTGTCCCATCTCCCATATATTTTGACACGCAAAAAGTCTACGCTAATTACCCCGAAAAAGAGAAAAGCTCCTCAACCACCTGCAACTGCGAATGAAACTGTTGACGCTCCGAAATCAAAGTCTGTTAGTAACGAGTTCGAGCCGTTTCAAGAAGCTGGAATGACGATTCTCGAGCCACCAGAAGATGATGACAAGGAGGAGGAAGTTTTCTCTGATACCAAGGTAAATTGACCACTTTGGTAGATAAGGACTGATTTATTGATTCCTAGCAAACGGACGCTTCTTCTATCGCAAATGATAGTGCTCAGTCGCCAAACAGAAGCACTGATGCTTCAGCAACACCAAGTAACAGTAGCCTTCCCTTCGTTCTAGACCCTGACATGGATAGTGCTACTCGTGAATTGATCCTGTCGCTTCTGGAAGAGGATGAAGTCCGCGAACCAAGACCACCACCAGGAAGAGACACTAGACCAAGCCTACCGTTGGACTCTCTCGTTCCGCCTCCCTCTCAACGACTTTCTGAAAGACGATCTGAGCCAAGCCCTTCTTATCACCAACCAAGAAAGCAATCTGAAACGATCGTTTCTCCCGATCGAAAGCGAATGACAATCGGATCAGCTCCTGAAGCGCTTTCAAGGGAATCAAAGCACACTCGTGTCAGACGACTCAGGCATTGGTTCTAAGAAATTACAGAACTAAAGTACAAGTTACAGTATTCTGAACCAATTGCAAGTCGCTCCCCATCGCCTGAGCATCCACTGCTAACGGAACAAAACTCGCGGGACGAAAAAGAACTGATAGACCAATTTATAGCGGTAAGAAGCAGTTTTAAAAGGAACAAACAAGAAGACTTGTTTAGATGGGCTTTGAAAGGCGAGACATCTCTTCCGCTCTATTCTCCTGCCGCGGGAACGCCGAGAAGACGCTTGATGTTTTAATCAATCTCAGATATCATGAGTTTTAGACGCAATTAACTTGTCACTGAATGATTTTTTCTACAACTGAAAACTGAATACATTTTCTATAAAGAACCATTCTTCCTTGATTTCAGGGACAAAAATTTAAAGTTGTAAATATTTCAAGGAAAAGGTCACAATATTTTGTCGATCTGAACTTTCGGCCCTTCCTCTATAAAAACCAATGGAAAATTTCAATGGTCAGCATCATCAATCTTGCAAATAGACAGTTCTCCTACAAGCCAAGAACTTACAGCTTTTCCAACATCTTTGAAAGTCAAAATCGCTCGGTAAATATGACAAGCACCCATGACCGTATTTTTTGAGAATCAGACAGTTGTCCAACTCACAGGATTTTCCTCTAGTGATTGGACATTCGAATGACATTGCAAATAACAGCGGATTTGAGATGCAGTTAAAAGAAAGGCGAGAGCACAAGTATTTGCCTGCTAATTCAGAGCATTATTTGCTCAGCCATTCCGCTGGTTAAAGGGCTTCGAAATTTGCAACGAATATCTTGTCTATCGTGAAATTTAATTCATCCGAAAGAGAGGGACTCTACTCTTGCCAGGGAAATAATCAAAGAGAATAGAAAGAAAAGAA
This sequence comes from Oikopleura dioica, assembly GCF_907165135.1. Lineage (NCBI taxonomy): Eukaryota > Metazoa > Chordata > Appendicularia > Copelata > Oikopleuridae > Oikopleura > Oikopleura dioica. The sequence continues at coordinate 12,259,005 of NC_137291.1, forward strand.
AAGAAAGATGGGAGGCAGTTCGAGCAAGAAAAAGAAATCAAAAGCGAATAATGAGGTAATTACGGATAACATGATTTATAGATCGCTCAGGTGCTTGATAAAATAATAAATCACTAAAACATTTGTGTGTGAAAAATTTACCGTATAAATATGTCTAAGTTTGACGCAAATAGCACCTCTTTATCGACCCATTATCATTATGCAAGACGCTGTATAAATTATTCCTCGAATATCTTATTTTTTTCTATAAAGATCTTTTAATTATTCGTATTGACGCTCGAAACCCTTCTGTTTTACGCAAACTCATCGAACCGGTAATAATTGCCGATAAAGAGATACCAGTATCTATATCAAATATACCAAGGTATCAAAAAGCATCAAAAATTCAGGAAATGGAGCAACCACCAGCTTCGGCTAAAAACCATCAAGCAGCTCCTGGGACTCCGCAATTGACCGTCAATGAAAGAAGCGTTGATGACCAAACTTACGAACAGCAAGTGCAGAAAGATTTCTATAAGAAATCACGTGAGTCAAGGAAATTGAAAATTTTTTTGATCTAATAAAATTTTAAGCGAAATTCAAGAAAGATTTTGCGAAGAAAGGCCAAGCCAGGAAAACACCAGCTTATCCTACTGCAGAAGGTCTTTCAGGTAACCGATAATAATCTGAGGCAAAATTCATCTCCTAAGCAGTCGATAATGACGCTTCCTGGGCAAACGATGGAAGTGACAATTCTGACGACGAAAAGACGAACTCCTCGGCTAGGACATCAGGATTCCTATCGCCGCCTTCAGAGTAAACATGTGTCAAATTCTTCTTCTCATAGCCGCGATTTATGTAATATTTTCTGATCAATCCTGAATACATAAAAAATAACTGTCAATAAATGGTTTCTCTTGAGAGCATCACGTGCATTCGAGCACCTTGCTTGATCCATGAAAATCTTTCATCTCTTCATATCTTCAAATATTTTGTTCTGACTCTACATAGTATAATTCTCTGTATTTGTCTGTTGCGGCTTATCGGATTTGGTCTGTCCAAACTCTTGGCATTCTTGGACGTGGGATTGTTTGCTTCCCACTGTTTTTTTGAAGATTCTTCCCAAAATTTGCACTTGATAATGACGTACAGTGTACTTTCTTCTGTACACAAAACTATCTTCTTCGAGAGGTTCACTTGAATATTCAAGCACTTCTGTGCAAAAGAATAAATTAACGATGCGAACCCAAAAAAGGTTATTTTTGAAGATTTAGATTAAATAATTTATCCCTCGAGTTCATCAAGTTTAACTTCTTTGGACTGAATAAATTATATGCACTGTATATTAAACTGTATAATACACTGCTTTTTCATTAGAAACGTCTACCAAAAAGTCATCATTTTTGATGAGAAACGTCTACTGCTGATGAACGCTTCAATGAAACTGCTTGCGTCAACCCCTTCATGAAGAAAGTCACCCGTGTCAAAGAACCGACGTCTTGATACAGTTCCAGGTGATTATTACGAGCTCTGGCATCCTCATTTCTGTATCTACGTCAAAGAACAACCTGTCAAGACTCAAGAGGAGCTTCAGGAAAAACCTCCGTTACCTGCTATTCCGATGGAACTACTGTAACAATCATAATCCAAGTGCTGACGTGAATAGTTGCCGAGTGATTTAAGAAAATTAAAAATTAATTCGCGTCAGATTATTCATTTAAATGCTGACAGCAGCGAGATCGGACTATCGACGAAAATCTTGTCTTGGACAGTGACACTTGACAGAATGAACGTAAATTTCGCTGTCCTACTGTACTCAAACGGCTCTGACGCGGAACTTGACGTTTTTACAGTCATGAAATCTGACTATCCCGCTCGGGTCTACCGATATTACTGTAAAATTCTCCCTGTATCTTATTCTCCTTAGAGTCCGACTTTCAAGACCTTCTCCAGAAGAAGACTTCTTTTTTTTTCATTGTCGAAGGGGGAAAAATTGACGTCAGCGGCACCCGAAAGACATTTGTCGACCCTTGAATAATTGAACTGCAGTCAGATTGAAACCACAATCGCCTTCCTGCGCAAACGTTCAGCAATTAAACAAGTTCGAAATTTGCGTCATTACTTCTCCGAAAACAACTGTCATCAGCGAAATTAGAAAAACTGGAATCTTTTGCTGCAAAAAAAACTAGATTCTTGGTCTCTTGAAGAAAGGCATCAGTGTTGCAGATTTCGCCGCGCTCATCCCTTGTTTCAAATTCGGTATTAAAATTTGACGTCATTTTTTTGCGCGCGGCTTCATTACCAAATAGAGATGATCCTTTTAATCCCCTTTTTCGTTATCGATTTTCATCAGAAATAAATTCCTCCTACAAAGTTCTCGAGTTCACCAAAGCCGCACAAAGAATGCAAGATTAAATTCTAGCTTGAAAGAAGTCTGGCCAGTAAGGTTGATCGCTTTCAGAATCGTGAGATTTGAGCGGCGCGGGCGCTAGGCGCCACCAGGTGGCACTCCCACACGATTCTGAAAAGAGAAGAAAAAACGAAGAAAAAAAGCTGCTGTGGCGCGCTGAGCTGAGCAAACTCGCCCAAGCAACAATCAGAAATTCAAATCGCTGAGTGGATGATAAAACCATTACTTTTTGCAAAAACTTTTTGAAAACATCGAAATCCTTCACTAATTCGACAAATTTACCCAAGAGGAAAGAAAAAGAAGAACAAGCCAAAACTCAGAGAGAAAAAATTCAAGACTGAAAATTTCAAATCAGAAAATTTCAAACTCGGAAAAGAATCTTCTTGGAAAGGCGGAAATTCCTCAGGTAAGAAAAGTTTTCAATAAAGCGTAAATGCTAATTTCAAGAAAAAAAATAATAGAGTTAGTAATTTTTACGGGCGCGCTCAGATGTTTGATTTGCGTCAATTGTCAGAATCGCTGAGAAACAATAATATGATAAACTTTGGGAAGATTGGGTACTCTTTCATGATTTCAAATCTGATTTTTTTGTGAATTAATTTTGATTTTAATTGATTAATTTTTGATTTGAGAAAATGACTTTTTTAAAATTTTTCGTGTGAAAATAATTTATGATTTTTTAAAGAAAAATTTATAAAAAAAAACGATTAATTTATGAATTAATTATTCGAATAAAAATGAAAATAATTGTATATTAATGAGTTCACTTATATTTTATTCTTTTATATAAATTTTAAAGTAGCTCGGTTGGGTATTAGAATTGCGTACCAGAGTTGGCTCCATTAAAAATGAGCACCGTTTTTGTTTAAACTTCTTTTGTACTTCTGAGATGAAAGGGTAATTCTGGAGTGCTTTACGAAAAAATGTTCATAATTGACGTCACTTACGGTCGCTCTGAATTTATCCTTAGGGCATAACTGCTGACTCAGGTCATCTCTTCTCATCCCTTATCACCATCAGAGCTCGTAACGTTTCAATTAAGGATATAGACCCCAGTAAAGAGATTTTTGTCTGAAGCGATTTTTGCCAAGAGATTTGGGAATTTCCAGAGACGAGATTTAAGAAAACAAAATTAAAAAAAAGGTGAAGAATTTTAGAAAATCAAAAAACGAAAACACGTGAAAAACAGACCTGGTTGATTCAATGTGAAAGGAAAATTTGAACAGGTGTCATAAATGCCCTAATTAGTGCACATAAAGTTAGTCTATTAATGTTTGTCTCTCAAGAAAATGTTTCTCGAGGGACGCCCTTAATCATTTTTATGAGATTTTATGCGATTTGGTCATTTTTCTTGGAGATGAAATTTAAAAAATAGAGTTGAAAAATTGTTTATAATCCTAAAACAACTTTGTCAGAGTTTTTTGGCCGAAGATTATACAGAAAACGCCCATTTTAATCCACGTGACACTCGGTACTACACGTGGAAGTCCCTGTGGGCAATCTTATCACTAGCATAGCTACTGCATGCATAGCAACATCAGTACAAGTATTTACTGAAACAAAAAAACTAGGCCGACCCAGATTTTCTTACGAAATCAACCGGTAAAAATTGTCTGAAAAAACGCAACTGTCTAAATTATCGAGGCTGAACTAAAAAGGGAGACTGACCGTCAAGAATGCAAAAATTGCCCAGATTAACAATCCTACAAATTGAGTGTAGACTAACAGACAGTGGGAAGAAACTTAAACGAAAGTAAACGATTAAACTTAGCTGAATTAACAGCGCAGAAAATCACCTTTGAAACTTGGCGAATATCTGACCAAGCGAGTCCGGAATTTCCGGAAACGTTTTTTTTTTAATGAGTCTGAAGAATGCATTGTGAGAAACACTGTATTGTCAGGCAGCAGTTTGTCAGATCAGAATGAACTGTTAAAAAGTTCAAATTTTGATATGCCCGTAAGGTGCATAATTTCACCGAATTCAGTCTTGTCTGGTCACCGCATTTCAAAAATCTTTAGAAAACTTAAGATTAGTAGGTAATCATCCTTTCTTGTTGATCCTTGATTTGAAATAGATGAAAAGTGCAAGCTAAAAATAGTAATTTTGCAAGTGATTGAACTGCTGATTGACCGGGCCGGTCCGAGGGGAAATCTAAAGCAAAGTCTGACATGCAGATTACCCAAAAGCAGCGGACTGTAATTACTTGTCACTTTAATCAAAGCAAGCCTAAAGTAGACTTTGGATTTAGCTTTTTTGCGTTAGGGTTATGTAAGATCAATTATCTTAGATAACTTGTCTCTCTTGACAATTTTCAATGTTACACTGGAATAGATAGACTTTTCTCCTATCTACCATTTTTCTGGGTTATTCTTCATCGCGTAAATATTATGTACGAGCGTCGTTGACGATTCTGATAGGTGAGAAACGCAGCCCTTTTTGATAATATCGAGTAATTAATAGGCGGAAGTTGTATTTTTGTCATCAAAACTGGTATTTTTATCGTCCTCTTCTTCGCCCATCGTTTCATTTTTTTCTTTCCAAAAGTGTTGCAGCTACTATCTTCTCTTGACGCTAAGCTAGCGATGACCTTCTATAAAATATTTAACAGGTGCTTAATAACTCATTAGTATTTAAGGTATTGCGAGGTTTGACGGGCTATGGGCCGATGTTACATACATCAGAAGCTTACGGACTGGATCAAAGGTATTTCGAAGAGAGAATTCAAAATTTATCAGAAAATTTCTTCAGTCGACCGAGTAGAAGTCGTGATCCGCACTGGGCAACCCTCAAGTCGCAATTTTCGAACTCGGAGTCCGAAATCAAAACTAAAAAGACCCAAGTGACGACAACGCGCAGAAGAGCTCACTCGCTAAATGGCTCTGAAAACAGGTAACAATAAACAGGCATTTGAAATGTCTCATAAATAACTCTGGAATGCTGCTTACTAAATATGGCCACGCAATCGACCATCGAAACAATATTTTCGCGAAACGTCATACGCTGGGGCGAGAGTGCATTAGTTAATTAAAACACTTTAAAATAAAATTTACCGAGGCTGTAAACGGGCCCGATTTCCACGCCAATACTCATAAAAATGTCGCCAACTGTCTGCTAAATGGTAAATCAAAAGCGCCTTCTGTAGAAACCTGCCCAATATTTTTTTGATAATTTCTCTTAACAGAATGATCTGTATAAAGATTTTTGTGGTCTTTTCGAAAAAGTAATAAGAGTCAAAAACACTGGCTACGGGACCACCCGTAGATTTTCTTTCGAAAAAAGATATACTGTCATAAATCTGTAGCTTTATTCAAAGGCAATCATCAGAATAATGTTTTCTTTAGATAGTTTTCTTTCAAATGTCAGTTGATCTGACCGCTCAGATTTGACCTTAACATTGGAACTAAGTCTAAGAAACTTGGGATCGAAAATGAAATTAAGAATAGTAATATAACTTTGATTTAAGTGCTGGTCACGTAATGAATCTCCTGCTCGTTTAGAATGTAATTTTACGAGTCGATATCATAAATTACTTTTACGCTTCATGACATGTAGATTTATGCACCATCTTTTCTTTCGAATTTCAACCAGAAAAAGAACGATGTTCCGTCGATGAGAAGGAGAAAGTTTAAAAAGACTAAACTTATACGCAAGGTGCGAAAGAGTGTCGTAAACTGCCGTCGCAACATTCCAGTCGTGTGTTAATTTTATAGCGCTGATGACCGGCTTTACTTGCGCCACTTTATGCCGCCCAATTCTCACAAGGCGACTTTACCACTTACGTTATTTGGGCTTAGATTATATTGATCAATCCATTATCCTCAGCGTCAATTATTCTAACGCACTACGCTGTATGCATATTCTTGACAAATTATCGTATCTGCCTGACGCATTTTTCTTCAATTACATAATCAACTCTATTCGGATCAAATTCTGTTTCAGCGACGACCTGAATGAAATCCGAAATAGCCGATCTGGAGTTTCATTTTCCAACGACCGGGATCCTTTACCAGAGGTAAAAAAAAAACATAATTGAAATCAAGGAAGAGAACCTAAATCATCATTTCAGGCCTGGCCGGAGGTAGCCACGAGCCGAGAAGTAGTCACCGAAAACTCACTTGCGCAGGGTGAGGATGGAATCCCTCTTCTTGCTGAAGCCGAGTATCGACGAGTCAATGACTCTAGAAACCAGCGATTGATTCTCAGCTCGACATGCATCTCGCCGACCGCGAATGGTCAAGTGCAGGGCAAGCTGAAGGGCTGCATCGATTACAATGACATCATTGCTATCAGGTATGACAACGAGAAAGACTATATATTCAACCGTTGCTCTAGAATCGGTTCGACAGCCATTTGCGAGCGTCCAGTCCTCCAGCTGTACTTGCAAGAACCTTCTCCGTGCTCACCACAGCTCTATCATACAAAGGTGTGAAAATGATAGCTTAAATCGCTCAGCAAAAGAGTGCTAATCGCCTAGCGACTCTTCATCTCTATCGCTTCCTTGCTCCCAACAGTGTCCTGCTGCGCTCCCTCAGAATTGTGACGTCAATCGCTAATTCAAATCGCGGCGGGGCAGCCCTTTTCTTGGCGAGTTTTTTGTTCGTTCAAGGGGCGCTTTTCTCAGAGGACAATTGAGTTCCTGCACCTGATGGTCAATGTAGAATTGTACAGTAATGATCATGAGATTTATAATTAAAAACAGAACCAACATTGAACATTCTCGCAAAAGTTCATGACATAATTTCAGACGGATGAGGGAGTCTGCAGATCGTATCGACAACACTACGAGTTCAAAAGCTATATTTTCATGTTCTCGCATACCCCCGAAAGGGACCACTGCAAGAATACGATACGATGGCGCTGCCACTTGCGTCGCACCTTTCGCCTCATGATGGATCCCGAGTGCAGTCCCGACAACTTTGAAATCTACCTCAAACGCATTATTAACTCCCACAAAAATTACAATATTCGCCCAGTCTCAGGTATTCAATATTCACCCGAAAAGACTTTTAAGCCCTTTTTAGCGAACGACAGCATTCAAGAAATCCTCAGCAAAGTCTTACGGCGCGCGTCGGCTGAAGTAATCCAAAAGCTCTGCTCGTCCTCGTCCCTCATCAAAAGTCTGGAAGACGTACTCGCTTATCACATGTCGCCGGAGCTCTGTCACCTGCTCGAGTTGCACTGCGCCTCGACGTCAAAAACGCGCGGCAGCGAGCGCGTCATCCTCAACGCTGTGTACAAAGGCTTGCATCATTACAACTTGCACCAAATCGGTGCCAAATGGGATGAAGAACTCACCCAGAAAAGCGATCAAATTCGAGCAGCTGTGATCCGCCTCTGTCTTGTTTACCTCAATTTGGTTACTGCGGGAAAGTCGAGTCTTGTTTCAAAGCAAGATTTGACGATCAAAACTCCCTCGCCCGCGAAACCGTCTGGTTCAGAATCTCCTGTAAAGATGAACCACTCGATGAACATTCGCGAATTCATCTCCTCTGTACATGGAGGAACCGCTTGTCCTCATTTAATGACACCGAACAATCTCTTCATTATCGCTCGGGTTGCCATCAGCCAGGTAAATCCAACCCTACATGTTCTCTTGTTCGAATCGAGTTCTAGTGTTTCAACAGCTCGAACGAACAAACCACCACCACATGCTTAGTCTGCCCTTCTCACTGCCACTTTTCTAAACGAATGCACTGGGCCAAGCTCGGAATGGACATACTGTACTATGCTACTGACTACGATGTAATTATCTCCTTTGAGTTTTCGAAATTACTGGTTTTCTAGGACTGGAAGTGTCAAATTAGCGAACTTGTAATTAAATTTCAATATTTAACGCCCGCTCCTGAGTCCTGTAAGTAATCAGTATTTTGATCTTTATTGATAATCATTCAGGCCGTTCTTTTGGAAAGATGCTCCGTCGCCTCTTACTGAAAATAATTAGTTTTACCGTTTCTTCAAATGATATCAGGTGCGCTCATTTTTTATTCTAAAAATTTACCTTTTTATTTTAGTACTTGGCTGCTCAAAGTTTTTACAAGCGTGACAGAATCAACAGTTCCAAAGAAAATCTTCATGTCAACGCTGACAAAACCGACAGAATCTTCGCCCCAAACGATGTTCACAAACGAAGATCGTCTAGAATTATGGAAAGCTGTGCTTAGCAAGATAGAATTCACGGATATTCATAAGGAAGTCATTGTGCTAAAGTCGATTAGTAAAAGGTAATAATGTCTTTTTATCAAAAGAATACTGACCTTATAATTTCCTGCGCGTGAAGTTTAAGAGTCGCCAATTTCCGTCTAAATTTAGCCAGTGACGCCCTAAAATAGCAGCTTTTCCTCCTTTCTCACGATTACTTTCTACTGTTGCTCTTAACTGTTGTTTAGTTATTTCTCGAATCTGTTGGAGTTTTCGCAACGATCGGATGAACTGGTGCGACCTTCTGTCTATCTGATGCTTCGGATCCTTGAGCACAATATTCTGCACATAGATGAGCAGCGAAATGCAATCAACAAAGTCAAACTTTCGGACTACGGCCGGAAAGAATACGAGAAAATCGTCTCGCGGAATATTTGGTATCCAGCGCCGGGAAAACCCGGTGGTAGGGTAAGTTGCCATACAATGTCTTATTCTAAATTGCCCAAATTATATTATAAAAAACGGTTATTCTCATTTATTGCCTTGTAATAAAATGAAATTTAAGGTTTTTCATCAGTGTAGTAATATATAAATTACGGTCTAAGAGTTTCGTATTCTTCGATTAAATTTGATCATTTTTCTACTTTATAATGCTCAATTATTTCCTCGGCGACATACAATTTGTCTAACCCAACAATTATAGACCCGTTTGAGTTTCCAGCGCGGAGCAACAAACGAAGACGTAGAACGCGAAATAGCGAAAAACCGCGGAGGAGACGTCCTTGAAGTTGACCTTGCTGAGACGAAAATCAACGACGAGATTGCGAACTCGCTGTCTAAAATGCCAAAGCTCAGGAAGATTGATCTTTCGCAAACGGTAAGAAATCAACGCTGACATTGCTGAATCTCATCACAAATTTCAGAGCATAAGCGATTCGACTCTGAAAGTTCTTTCGAGTGGAAAGTACAAAAGCCAAATAACAGAATTGTACCTGTCGGAATGCGAAAACCTGTCGCCCGATGGAATGTCATACCTCACATCTCTTACTAGCTTATCAAAATTGATTCTTACGGGGACAAAGTTAACTGCTGAAGTTTGCTTGGTAAGATTCCAAATTCCTTTTATTAGATTCTTATTCTGATTTTGTAGAGCTTGAAGAAACTCCCCTCCATGCGAGAATTCGATTATCGCTACACCGCCGCTGAATTCATGCAGTAAATACAAAAATCCAAAGACACACAGTATAAAGATTCAACCCTTCGCTCTTCTCCTTGTTCTATAAATTATTTTCTTTGCCCCCTTTTTCATTCTGTAGCCAAACTCGTTCACAAACAAACCAACCAAAAAAATGAAACGTTGTTACTGTAATTTTCATTGATACTGTAACTCGACGAGAAAATTCCTTCCCAGTGCAGTCAATAAAGATACTGTCAGCCAGTTGCAGTAATTTCTTCTTTATGGTAAGACGGGGGTGGCGGGAAGAAGAAAAAGAAGCTGCACGTTCTCGTAAACACGGCCACGTCAAATTTGACGTGCAAGTATTCGCACCTAGCGCACGGTTGAGCCCCCGTTCTGAGTGAAAAGTACTTGTGGGTTGACAGTTCGACCCTTTCGGTCGCTAATTTTCATCATCAGCCTGGTTACTGTAACTTTGTTAGACACTGTCTAAATTCGAAACAAACGTTCAATTGCAGAGAAATTACACAGCTTGTCAGACGAACTTCGTCTAGTTGAATATCTACCGTAACTCACTGATAATGACATATTGTGAAATGAAATATAAATACGAACTTTTCAATAATCGAACATCAATTTGGTACAAACTCGTAGTTCAAAAAATAATGTGTTTATTATCAGTAAATGAGGCAGGTGATAAATGGGCAGTAGAAAACTCGCTATAATTTTCCTATTTGCGCATTTCGACGATGATTTTCTCCATGAGTTGCTTCGCCATCGTCGCAATCGCCTTCTTACGCTCGCCCGCTGCGACATTCTGCTCGGAGTCCTTGATGACTTGTTTCGCATTTTTACGCAGATCTTTTCGAGCTTTCTTCATTTGCTCAAAGTGCTTTCGGCAATTCTCATCGACTTGGTTCTTCACGGACTCGATTTCTTTGATGCTTTCCTCCACGCGCGGCATGAATTGAGAAATGCTTGCGAATTTCTAAAGAAAAATAATTTGTTATTTTCATTGAATTAAGTCAATCCTACCTCTCGCAACTTCCCCATCATCTCCTGCTGCTCCTTGGTGACTGTTTCAGACACATTTGGTCGCTGCTTCTGCATGAGGGGGGTCGAGCTCGAAAGAGCCTTGGCTGTTTTCGATTTTTTCCGAGGAGGCGCCATGTTCAAGTCAGTTGGGCTACTGTTGAACTCGACTGGCATATCCGGAGTCAACTCTCTTGAGCCTTTTGAATTTTGACTTGAGGTCGCTTCTTCGTTCATGATCGCACTTTTGACGGAAGGACCTGGAGTTGTTTCGTCTGCGTCGGAACTCTCGTCGGTGTCGATGGTAGGCTCTGCGAAAGTTGTCAGCTTTGGAGGAGGGTCCTTATCAGAAGAAATATTATCGAGTCGGCAGAAATAAAATACCTTTACTTTTGGCTTCGATCGCACCGCTTCGATTGGAGTGATTGGAAGGTGCATCTCCTGCTTGACTTTTTTCGCCGACATCATGATTCCCGGTGTTCCAGCGGCAATCGTCATGTTGGGAAGATCCTCTTCTCCCGACGAAGCACCCTCTTTAGGACTGAAATTGTTATAAGAAAAGACCGAGTTGAAATGAAGCATACTTTTTAGATTTCTTCTCGTTCTTCGGCGTCTGCTTCAATTTGAACTGCGTCTCGAGACCTCTGGTGAGTGGAGCCAGTGTAGAATGCGAGTCAGTCGGCTTCATCTTGTGCGAGTTGGTTGGTGTTTTTAGGTTATAAGCACTTTCGCGATTGAGCGGAACGACTTCGCTGCGGTAAAACGACGAAGGGACGAGAGATCGACACTCGATGTTTTGCTGGCTCAAGGGCTGACTAAGATCGACAGACATCTGAGATACTCCTTCTGGATCGAGCAATTCCAAGTCGACGACGGATTTCAACTCTATAATCTCTATTTTAACAAAGGCATTGGGACAGATAGATACCTTTCATTTCACAGGCAGGAACTGGACTGACAGCTGTAGTCGGGATAGAGGAACTTCGATTCGTCGAGGTGATAGTTGAAGGTGCACGTCGGCCTTTTTTCTGTACAGTGAAGAAAAACGGCCCTTCTCTTCTGATCACATCTTCAGTATCAACCCCATGGAAAGTGGAGTTTCTATTGAAGTAAATTGTCACTTGTTGGTCACTCAAGTCTATGCTTTCGGTGTCCAATTGGATGATAAACTTGAAACAAAGTTCAATTGAAACCGATGAAATTCAAGCTTACATATTTCTCAGTTGTTTTAGTAGCTGTTTTCTTCGTCTCATACTTGTAGATGGGAATGTAGTCGAACTCATCCGAGCCTTCGATGATGATCATCATCATCGCAAACTTTCGTTGAAACGACAGATACGCTTTTGGAAACTCTTTGTCTCCGATCATGAGTTTTCCAATTCGATCAAAAGAGCTGAGCATTTTGAATTTCCGACAAAGCTCCACAAGACTAGGTTTAGTCTCCATATAATTCGCGAATTCTTTGAAGTTCCCGAAGATTTCCTTTTATTCTTTCCATGTGCATCTAAATCAAACATCTAAATCTGAAATTTTCGAACAGTAACTTACATAGCAGCATAAGCAATTTGAAGCCAGTGATTTGAACGGGCGCTGGTTGCTCTTGAGAAAGAATCATGTCGACAATTTTCTTTGCCATCGATCTTTCTGGCAAGTATTCGTCGCTCATTTGGAACAGCATCGTTAGTTTGATGAACTCCACATGTTTTGATGGCAGGTTCAGCTCGTTTTGGGTAACTTAAATTTAATTTAATCAAATTTGCTGGTTAGTTTTTATTTTTGAAGCATAAGCTTACAGAATTTGTCGAAAAGAGTGGACATCGCCCGGAAGAGTTCCATACGGATGTTGTCTTTTCTTTCATGTCGCCAGAGATCAAAAACTCGTGCAAAAAGATGCTGTGTGTTCACATAATCGTACTCTGATTGTGACTCCGCGTATTTCTCCATGCCACTATAAATGAAATAAAACACGTTATAGGCAAAATTTTCGTACCAGGTGAGCTCTCTGACAAAGTGGAAGAGCCAGACTGATTGAAATTCGGTTTTATCAGGTCGCTCCTCGAGGAATCGTTTGACGATTCCAACAACCATGTTTGGGCCATCGTGTTCCTCGTAGAAGACGTTCTCGTCGGTAATGATATCCGCGAATAACAAGAATTCGTCCTCGCTCTAAAGGGAGATCAACAAAGAGTACGCAAGTTTTGAAAAGTTGTTTTCTTCACTTACCCAGCCTTTACCTAGCCGTCCTTTCATCGCAACTTCGCCCAAGGACTTCATATTTATCCCCTCCTCATGATTGAGAACTTCTATTATTGATGGACCGAATCCACTTTGTGTCGCTGGCGGTGAAAATTCAAATCCATTTGGTTGAGAATCCATCTCTATTCTCGATTTCTCTGAAATGATTGACGGCCCGCCTCGCGTTTGCGAATACATTTTGATTCTAGAGAAAATTACGACTTCTGCGGGGCTTCATTGAGGCTCTGGAGAAAAAATGAGAAAGTCTCGAATCAACTCTGATTCCTTGTTGGAAAATTTCGAAGTCGATTGACGGAAAGTTTTGTCTTTATCAAATCTAGGCGAAAAAACTGACGGGATAAAAGTAAAGTTACAAGTTTAATCAACTTTAATGTCGTTTATTTTCAGTGGGCGCTCCACATTTGTTTTCGAATAAAGTCATTATAAAAGTGCTGCTGAAGACATCCGATTTCCGCTGCTGAGTACTTGTTGTCATGATCATCGTCTGCCTGAAAACATCACTCATATACATTTCTTGCAACAGTAACTTACAGTAAATAGGATATCCATAGCTGTTGAGTAATCTGTGTCGTTGAAAAAATGACCTGAATAATGCCATGAAAAAAGTGACTTCTAAAATACCGTCTTACGGTAAGACTCTTACCAACTAGCCCTAGAATCTTATAAATAGCAAACTCGTTCAGTTTCTCATCGTCGAGATGTCCTTTTCCGAGAGTCGATACCATCGTCTTTCCAAATGCAAGATCCCACATTGCTCCGGCTAATGCCCACTCGGCCAGTTGCAGCTTCCCATCGTTATCTGTATCGCCAATTTCCATACGATTGAGTTTCATCGCCATCGGTCGATTTAAAGCTAGAACTGTTCTTTTTCTTGTGAAAATGGCCCCTTTTACCTTTTAAAAAATGCTCCTCGCAGCTGATCAGTTCTTCCATAATTACCATGCCATCATGGTTATCGTCACAGTACACGAAACTTTCAGTAAAGAGCATTTCATCCGCCAAAATTTTCAATATCTCTGGATTCTCCGCCTAGAAAAAAGCCTATCTTTCTGGGAGACTACTTTCATTTATTACTGGTTTAGCTCTGTAAATTGCGATCAAGTTCTTCTCCATCTCTACACCAAATTCGGCCATAGAAGTAATCAACCCCGGCCGAGCAAAAATCAACGCGAATAAAAATAAAAACAAAACCGAGAACATTTTCAAAGAGGAATGGATGGGATAAAACCGAAGTAACAGGGTATAAATGGGGGGCGTCAAAGTTCTCGGTAGGGCGTCAAATTGGAGGAAACGCGGTCAGATTTATTCAAATAATTATTTCCGCGAAGAACTTTATCGCTTTTGTTTCATATCCTCGGTGGGTGTTGAAGTTCAATTTATTAAAAAATTCATATTTGCTCGCATTAAGTTTCAGCCCTTCGACTGTTTCTTCAACTTTTTGAGTTCTTTCTTTGACAGCTTCTTCTTCGTTGTTGTCTCAGGAACTAGAATTTTTAAATGAATATCGACCGATATGGACATTTTTTACCAGTTGTTGTGGAAGTGGAAGTCCAAGCGGTTGTGTTGAGAATCGTAGTCGTTGTCAACTCTTCTGTTGTTGTTGGCGCTTCAGTAGTTGTTGTTGTCGTCGTTGTGGTTGTGGTGGTGGTGGTGGTTGTCGTCATAACAGGTGTCATTGTTGTTTTTGGAATAGAGAACTTTTCCTTTTTGGGAGTTTCGCCGAGAATCCTGTTGAGTACGTCTGGGTTGTTTTCGACTGAAAGAACAAGTAACGGATTGAATGGATAGACAAAGCCTAACCGATTCGGGCAAAGTGGTTGGTGAATTGATGATGAAGCCGAGTGGACACTTCCTAAAGATTTGACATTTATTTCTCTTGATTTTGATATCGGTTCAAACCTTGAGTCTTCTCGACTTCTTGCAGTCCAACAAATAGCTGTTGTGCAATCGCACGAGAACTCGATAAAACTTGTCGATTTTATCCGCGTCGCTTTCGGGCAACTTCCGGATGTCAGCATCGATCTCATTGACCTCAGCTCGGGAAGCTTCTTTTCGACAGCCGTTGTTGTCCAAAGCATCTTGGTAACGAAGGTCTACTCGTTTAATTGCTCGGTCCAGCTTGGCTTTCTTTTTGTAATCTGGAGCCACGTCTCGGAGCCAATCCCGCATTTGTCCAGTTACCTACAAAGTCGCTTGAGTTATAATGGCAGTTGTAGTTGTCTCTACTTTTAGAACTTTTCCAAAGGGAGATTTCGCTCTTTCTTCGATGCCGAGCGCATCATAAGGGAGAAAATTATCGAGATAGCCTCCTCGCTCTTTCTCTGGACTTTTTAGGAATTAGAAAATATTGTCTTATTATTTTAAATAAAATATTTTTCATAATTTTCGTAAATTTCTTATTCCATTCATATCATCATCAAAAGTCACGGCAGGATCACCCTCTTGTGCCAGGCTCAAACTGGCGAGAAAAAACACTGATAATTTCATTCTTCGATTTTTCTGTCTTTCAAAAAATCTCGACTACGGGAAAAGGGATGGAACGCGCCTGTTTTATAGTGACATGCGTTGAGTGCCCTCTGGATCAAGTGGATCTGTCAAAGTTGTTCGGTTGAATTGGACGAACTGGGCTAGAGTACCTGCGGAGCCTGTCAGACGTGCTCTTCCGCTAATGACTGACAAACAAAATTTTGGGAAAAGCGCAAGATCATCTCAAAAATCAACTTTCGAAGGGTGGTATTGGCTGATTCTTCGGCAAGACCGAAGAATTGATGCTTTCACGGAAATGCTTGATTTCGTTTATTTCAAGATCACTTCCGAAAACATCATCTGATTGTAATTTTCCTTGAAAGTCCAATAAATCATCAAAGAGTTGATCGCCATCTGCAATCGACAAAGAAAAATTTTCGTGCTCCGCGAAATTGCCTGAAAGAGACAGATTTCTCGCGATTTTGATTTCGATCAGCGACGATTTCCGCCATCTGTCGATCGGGAATAAATACAGGCGTCTGACAGCGCTTCCCATTGAAAACAAATTACACATCCAAATATCCAAAAAGATAAAAATGGGAAAAATCTCTCGAAAATTCATGGAAAAGGCTAGAAAGCTTCTCCCGACAAAAGAGGGCCACCAACTTTTCGAAGACGTCAGAGACGAGTCGCCAGAAAAAAGCCCAGAAACGCCAAAGAAGATGAAAATCTCCGAGAAGTCATACCAGAATCTGATCTCAGTCCTCTCTTCTGGAAGCCCTATTTCTGCCTGTACAGTTTCCTTTGCTTAGAAAAAATTCTCCTGCTCAATAAATTCATCCAATTATAAAACGAAATCTCCCTTTTTCTTGCGCAAAAAGCAGAAGTCGCCATTGATCTTTGAACATTAATCTTTATTAAAGAAGATAAAGGAACGATAAATGGCAGTTGAAATTGATAATTTCACTAAATTTTAAAAGTGTGAATGTTGAAAAGGGTCAAAATTTGAAAGAACAATTATGAATAAGTGGGAAACGAAAGAAACCGTGAATTTTCCTAAACAATCTCTCCAGGCTCCTGGTTTTCATCAGCGGCAACTTGCGGATCCTCGGCCTTTTGAGGCGTCGTTTCTGCTTCCATTGATGATTCGGGCGTTTTTGAATGCTTGACAGGGTTGTTGTTCTTAGACTTTTTCTGGCCCCAAGTTCTGTGTGCGTCGAGGACTTTCTTCACTTCTTCCTGGTCGACATCAGTTCTTTCGCGGAGAAAATGGATAAAGACTCCTCCTGGAAGTCGTCGCTGCTTTCGTCTCTCGCACATGACTCCACCCTATTACAATTAGTTGAAAGAAAAATAAAAAGTGCTACTATTCAAACCTCTTTTTCAGCTTCGATAACTTTTTCCATTAATTCAATGGCAATTTTGTTGCCGCAGATGTTGATAAGAGCTCGTAGCTGGATGCTAGAAATCAAATAAAGAATAAAATCGCTAATTTTACGCTGTTAGCTTACAGTTTGTGCTCCCATAATCTGAAGCGAATCTCTTGCGTCAACTCCTCAGAAGTCATTTCTTCGCTCAAAGGGCTTTTGGATTTGAGAATTCTTGGAACTCCCATTTCGACTCTCGGAAAGCCAGTGTGCAGCTTCTTGACGATCTGGGGCTTTTGATTGTGGCGATTTCCGGGTTGTTCTTTTCCTTTGCGGCACTGATTCATTTGGTGCGGTCGGATTCGTTTGTTTCGGAAGTTCTTAGCGCTAGAAATCGTTGAATTAACGTAGGAAAGGAATAGTACTGTAATTACTTGCAAAAAGTGCCTCCTTGAGTCTCCATCGCGCCCAGTGCATCCTCAAGCTGGGCAGTGAGTTCTTGCTCCATCAGAATATCACCCCAGAGATTCGCCTTTGGCATATTTTCAACACGGTCAACTCTAAAAATGCGAGTTGACTTGGATATCTTCATTACCCAAATTCCACAAAGACTGGCACAGACTCTCAAAATCTCTCGTTCAAATTTTCTGGGGGGCTTTCTCAATAAAGAGCGACGTTGGCCAATGAGCTCGCGGCGATTTTCCAATATTACTGAAATGAAGCACAAGCAAAACCGTTAAGTTACTTTTCAGAGAAGAAAATACCCATGAAAGAGATTGAAATCTAAGAAAAGTTCCATCTAGAAGAATGAAGATAAGTACCGACGTTTTCAATGTCTGATAGTCTGCATCAATTACTCAATAAACTAGAGATTATCTGAACATTCTTCAATCTGAATTTTTTATAATAAATATTCAAAATTTTGTTCTTAGAATGTTTCACACATCGACCCAGCGCGAGCACTGGACATTTTCCTCGAAAGATGACCTCTTCACCCTTCGAGAAAGGGTCAACGAAAACTACCGGTCGAAAATGAGCTCACGATTGAAGCTAGGGCCCTCTCAATGGCTTGCTCCAGATGAAGAGCTCAAATATATAAAGTATTATGAAGGAAGACTTCAAAGTTTCTGCAACCACTTCAAGGTGCTTCTTCTTAAAATTATTTATCTATCATTCTTAATTTTAGGTCCCTGTCAAGAACATATTCAGCCTTCCTCCGACCGTCAAAGCCACTGCAATCGTTTACTTCAAGCGTTTTTACCTCCGGACGTCTGCGATGGAATACAACCCGCGTTTTGTTGCTTTTGCATGTCTCTGGCTCGCCACCAAAGTTGAGGAGTTCAACGTCTCCATTACAGAGTTTGTCGAGAATTTGCAGCCGAAGGATCAAGACGAATGCACCCACTTCGAGGACATCATTTTGTCTCTCGAATTGCCGATTATTCACGCTCTGAAGGTGAGAACAGAAAACTTCCAGCAGCGAAATAAACACTTCTTGACTAGTATCACCTGACAATACATAATCCATACAGACCCCTAGAAGGATTTCTCATCGATCTTCGAGCGAGATGCGAGGGTCTTCAAAACAGCGATATTCTCCGCCAAAATGCATATGCTTTTCTCGATAAGGTCTTCCGCACTGACGTTCCTCTTCTTCACCCACCATCAGTGATCGCAATTGCCGCTTGCAGACAATCAGCGAGCGAGAATAAAGTGTCCATTGATCAGTGAGTCAAGAAATAGTGGTATCTCTCTTCTTCAATGTTAGGTACATTCTCGGAAAATTGTTCCCCGATTCCAAAGAATCACCAGAATATGAGCACTTCAAAACTGCTATCAAAAAGATCCGGAGCGCTGTCAAAAAGTCCGACAAAGAGATTCCGGCCCCAGAAGTCGTCGGTCAACTCAAAGCCAAGTGGGAGCGCTGTCGAAATCCAGGTAAACTCATGTTCATTCGAAAATGCAGCAGTAGTCATTCAAGTTCAATGATCTATTTCAGACCTTACTGACGAAAAACTTGTCCAATTCGTTGACGATGATGATGATGCTGCTCCAGTTGTTGAAACAATTTCAATGGATGATCTCGTCGATTTCTAAAGAAAGATCCTTACAAGTTCAAAAATGTATCTAGACTGCCAATTAGTAACTAAAGCAGCTGACTTTTTTGACTTTTTCAGAGGAAAATCGGATCGGGTTATGTAGAGAACAAGCAGAGATGCCAGTAGACCTGTACCTTGCGAAACCAGATGAAGGCGTCAAAAAGCTCAATGAGCTTGCGACCGAGCGAGTCAAGGTCGGAAAGCCAGCGCAGGAGATAGTCACGTGGCTTGAAAAGCTGTGGAAAGCAGCTGAAGAAAACAGACTCGCAAACGATGAAGAGAAAGAGTACATTTTCAAGTTTGCGTTGCTCGAAACTATGGTCAACTTTCGAAGATCAACAGCCTACAAAACCAACAAGAAATTTCACGATGAGAAATCTTACATGAAACGACTCATTCCAGTTCTTGAAAGGGTTGAAGAACTTAAACAGATCCTCGAGAGTAGATACAATCATATTCTTGAAGAAAAAGTCCGGCTTGAATCTATCAAAGACGAAAAAGAACGCAAAGATCGCCAGGCAAAGAAAGAAGAGGAAGAGCAGCTTTCAAAAAGTCTCGATGAAATCATCAACAAAACTCCTACGGGAATAGTGCCTAAGGATCTCGTCGCGTTAGTCAAAGATCACGGCGAACAGATGTACAAAGCTGGAGGCATTATGATCCTAGATATTCGCTCAAGAGAAGCTTTCAATAGAAATCGAATCGCTTTTCTTCCCAAATGGCCGCACCACCCCGCTCTTATACACGTTCCAATTGAAAATGTCTCCAACGATCAAAGCATCGGCCCTCAGCTCACAAATGGCTCTCTGAAACCTCCCAACAATCCATTCCCCTTTGAGCATCGTCACCAATGTCGACTCATCATTCTTCTCTCTGAAAGATCTTCCACGACTGATTTGCTGGTCAAACAAAATCCTATTCTCAACACTTTCAAAGGTAAATTGCTTTCGACTCCCCGTTTTCTTACAAACATCAACGTAGCTCTGACTGAATTTGACAGTCCAAAGCAAATTTCAAAGGATAGGATCCGCGTCCTTGATGGTGGACTTTACGAATGGCGCTCGTTGTATAATTTTATGATGAGCGATCCTACAGAAGAAGTCCCAAAGGCGAATTTCCGCGAGTCTGATATCCTTCGTAAGTCGTTGTTTCCAAATCATTACTTTTATTATAATCGCGAAAAGAATTCGTATGATATTCAAATACGCTCTATAGAATTTATTGTTTCAGTAAGTACTGGTAGTTACCATTGTAGGAATCAGAGTAAATTTATCATAAAGTTTGCTCAATTACGCTCTATGGAGCCAATATTTGCTCAAACTTGCGGCTTCAAAATTTATTCTCCAGGATCAGCGGATGAGGTCAACTATGACTCTGTAGCAGAGATTCTCGACCCGAAGCCGAAGCCCAAACCTAAACCCACTCCGCCTCCTCCAGCCAAACCTATCGAGCCACAACCTAAGCCGCTAAAAGAACCGACTCCACCTGCAGCACAAGAAGAAATTCCGTCTGTGCTAGAGCAAAACCCCGACCTCAAGGATAAACTCGATCGACTGGCGCTTCTTGAAGCTGAAGAGCTAAAACGACGAAGAACGCCATTGAGGGAAGCACCAGCAGTACCTAACCAGGCAAAAAGCAAGGAGGAGGAAGAGATTGAGAAGCTCCGCGCTCAAATCGCAGCACTAGAAGCAAAGAATCGAGCGCACGAACTCGACGATCTCAGGTTTGGGTCATGTTTGGCTTCATGGATCTTTTACCAGCCTTATCTAGGAAGAAAAAGACAACCGACAAAGCTCCTAAGAAGACTCAAAGCAGTACCAACTCCAGTACCAAAGACGCAACCCCGGCGCGACCAACCGCACCAAAGCCTCAGAAAAACAACAAAGAAGCTCCAACGAAAAAAGCGGAAGCTGAAACAAAACAAGCAGAAGTCAAACAAAGTCCGCCGAAGAGAAATTCAACAGAAGAACGCGTCACACAACAAGCTGAGCTGAACCTGCCAGATGGAACCGAGCGCAAGTACGATCCAAACACAAACAGATTCTACTATCTCAATCACAAGGATAAAACAACCAGCTGGTCTCTCCCTGACGGTAAGTTTGGATAGTGAAATGATGTCTTGACAATTTCGATTAGGAGCTGAACTTGACAGAGGCTCTAAACCGGCGCGAAAGAGCATCAAGCAAATTAACGATTTCGAGCTTCTTATGCCCGTTCATGGCTCCGTCGAGAGAGGCTTTACTGGACTCAAGAATCTTGGCAACACCTGTTACATGAATTCAATCATCCAATCCCTTGGAAGCCTCGCTCCTCTTGTCGAAAAGTTCCTTACGGATAGATACAGAAGCGACATCAACAAGACCAACTTTCTCGGACACAAAGGGCTCATTGCTGAAAATTTTGCTGTAGTTGCGAAAGGTAATAAAATTTTCAAGCTCAAGATCGCTGGCAATTTCAATTCTCAGGTCTATGGCACGGTGGTTTCAAAAACTTCAAGCCGCAAATGTTCAAGAATGCGCTGGCCACTTGCAATCCAATTTTTGGCAATTATAAGCAGCAGGATGCTCAAGAATTGTTGATTTTTCTTCTTGATGGCCTCCATGAAGACTTGAATAAAGTCAAGGAGCGCCGTTATATTGAAGAAAAGGTGAGAATATGGCTAGTAGCACAGTTCATAATGCGATATTTAAGGATGCAGATGGTAGGCCCGATCAAACTGTAGCTGATGAATCCTGGGAGAATCATACGAGACTGAATAAATCTATGATTGTTGACCTTTTCCAAGGTTTGTGATCATATAATTTCACGCGATTTTAATTCTTTCGAAAGGTCAATTCAAAGCAACGATAAAATGCTTATCGTGCAAGTTCACGTCCGTCAAGTTCGATGCCTTCATGTTCCTCTCTTTACCGATCCCTGCAACGGGAAAGGCGACCCTTGAAAACTGTCTGAATCTATTCCAGCAGACGGAAAAATTGACAGGCAACGATCGCTGGACATGCCCTAAGGTAATCATTTTCGGGCTAATTGACGGTGCTCGTCCCGCTCGATGCTCGTCGATCTAATCAAAACTGACATGCAACATTTTTCTAGTGCAAAAAGCCGAGAGATGCTGAGAGAACCCTGCGTTTGTGGAGGATGCCTACGTTGTTGATTATTCATTTGAAGAGATTTAAATCGGATGGAAGATGGAAGTCGAAAGTATCGGTAAATGTTGTGTTTATTTTGCAAAGTCGTTTTCATTAGAGCAATAAATATAAGAAGATTAAACAATCTATTTAGGCATCTTAAATTTTCAAATATCGTATTTTTGGTGATTCATTTTATACTCAATCGCTCTCCATCATCATCTACAATTCTAGCGTGAAAATCTGAATCAGACCGTAAAGCGTGTTACTGTCTTCATATCCAGAAAGATCAACCTACTGATAACCATCATTTTTCAGACGAACATCACCTATCCAACCAAAGGCTTCGATCTAAAACCACAGACCCTCGGGAAGAAGAAACAACCGCCGTATAACCTTATCGCGGTTACTCATCATATTGGTGCTTCTACCGATTCTGGACATTATGTTGCTTCATGCAGACGCGCCAAAGGCTGGGTCAAGTTTGTTAAACAGGTCCCTTCTGCTTGTAAACTTGTTTTTAGAGCTGATGATGCGGAAGTCACAAGCATACTAGAAAGCAAAGCGATCAGTCCTACCGCGTACATTCTATTCTATTCTTCAAAACCGTATGATTCTGATCCAAACGGAGGTGTGCAGTTCTAAGTTCAACTAAATAAAGAAAGAAATTCTAAAGCCTTTGAAGCCACATTCGATTTTTCTGTTTCATATATCTTTATTCTTCTTTCGCCTATTTCATATTTGCAAAAGGTTAATGTGTAATTTGTGATTCTAAAAACTATTCTAAAATTAAAAAGTGCAAATTCATTCATAATTTCGTTGCGGAGGATTTTCGTTTTCAAGGGTCGTTTCTTTTGAATTTTGGTTCAGAAATCCGGGCTGGAAATGAAAGGGCTGAACGGCGTCAAACCGGAGATTCTCAAGAACTTCGAAATTTCCAGCCAGAATGTTATTCAACCCCTTCCACCGATCGAAAAAATACCGACCCTGAAGACTTCCCTGATCAATACTGGCCGAGTTCTTCAAAAAATGAAAACGCGGAGGGCCAGGTTAGGAAGAAAACGTTTGAAGAAAAGATCAAAGAAGAAATTGACGGCATCGTGAATTCTAAAATAAAAGACGAAGCTCAATCTCCAAGAAAACTCGATCCTTTGCCCCCTTTCAATCTTCATATTTCGGAGAATATCTCCGTAGGCCCGGGGCAGGTAAGTTTCTTTCTATCAGAATCAAACCGTGACAGTATCTCTCAATCAGACAGTGACGGACCCTGCGTTTGCGTACACAAAGAAGGAAGCTCTTACTTCTTACAAGAAAATACACAAGGCAGTTGCGCCAAAATCGTGGAAAGTTCCAAAAGAAGAGAAGCCAGTCTCGTTGCTAAAAGAACTTTGCCCAGAAACAGAAATCCTGAAATTCGGAGAGCACCAAGAACTCCTGCTAGAGGTAAAAAGTCATAATTATTCCTCACTCAAAATCTCCTAGATTCTGAAACACTACAGAGAATACCTAGGCCATCTCGACACTAAAATCGCATCACTCGATGATTTACCAGAACCTGTCCCGATCACAGTAAATGTCAGAGAAGAAAAACGACTTCACGATCAAGCGATTCAAAGCGGAAAAGAAAAACAAGAATATATCGCGGCACCTTTGCCTCCGCCACCAAAGCCTGAAGAAATTATCAAAACAGAATACATAGACCCAGAATATCATGAACTACCAAAGGCAGGATTTTTTTATTTATAATAATGTATCAAGACCAGTATTTGACGCACGGAGTCTAAATCTTTTTGAATCATTTTAAAACATTAAATTGAAACAGTAATGGGAACAAAGTGTGAAAAGGTTTATATTTCGATTTTCAATGCAAGAGCGCCCCCAGAAGCATCTGTTTAAAATGCATAAAAATGCATGTGAAATGCAAAAATGCCTAAAAGATCCTTATCAAAGTCAATCGTCGACCTCGGCGTTCAAGTCCAAGATCAGATCAATCGACTTGCTGACCTCGATTCTGAAACAAGCAAGATCAAACCATGGTACAACAAGCTCGAAAAAACCCTTCTCGATGAAGAAAAACTACTTCGCATAAAACTATCAAATCTAAAGGAGAAAAACGACCTTTTTGAGAGCCAAGAAGAGCTGAAAGAGCTCAGCGACGAATTCTCGAAGGAAGCATATTAATTTTTATACTTTGTTAATTCATAAAATATATTTTTCTACTGTAAGTAATCGTTATTTCATTTTAGATGATTTATTAATCGTAAAATATCAAAGAAAATATACGAAGATGAGGACTGTTCGTATTCATGTCAAGTCTGTTTTAAAGGTTTTCGAACATCTGTAAATCGCTGTGGTAACTTTATTTTTAGCTCATTGTCTTCCTTGGATGCTTCGGTGGAATAATGTTTGCCATGTGGCCCAAGACCACCGAAGAGTTTATCCGAGAGACGGAAAGCTCTTACAATGATCTCAAAAAACGCGCCATGGACTCTATCGCATCTGTTGGTGGTAAGCTTCGACTTGAAGATATTGACCCAGCCTTGGCGGAGGGTTTCCCAAAATTGACGAAAGATGAGATTGGCAATTACGAGCCGAAGGATTGGAAGGTCCCTGCGGGTCCGGGTGAAGGTGGACTTGAGCCAGTCAAGCTGGATAACTCGCCGGAGATGGAGAAGAAACAGAAAGATGGTAAGTCATTCACTTCAATGGCTTCGTTTCTATTGAAATTCTAGCTATCAACGAATTCGGCTTCAATATGGTGGCATCGGATGCTGTCTCACTCGATCGCTATCCAGCTGATTTGCGTCACGAAGAATGCAAACACTACCAATACCCAGAAAAACTCCCAGCATCATCGGTCATTTTCGTCTTTCACAACGAGGGCTGGTCTACTCTAGTACGAAGTATTCACTCGGTCGTAAATTTTTCGCCTCCAGAGCTTCTCGAAGAAGTTGTGCTGATTGACGATGGCTCGACGAAGGAACATATTACCGGAGGTCGACTTGAGGAGCATATCAAACAGTGGAATGGACTTGTCAAGGTAAAGAAATTTTTTCGAAACCGGTCTAAAAAATTCTAGCTTTACCGAAACGAGCGTAGAGAAGGTCTGATTCGAGCTCGATCTATCGGAGCGAAGAAAGCTGTCGGCTCAGTTCTAGTCTATCTCGATGCACACTGTGAAGTTCAGCCGAACTGGCTTGTTCCCCTTGTTGAGCCAATGGTCCACGACTATCGAATTTGCACTGTTCCTATGGTGGATGCTATCGATGGTTCAACATATGTCTTCTCACCACAAGCGGGAGGAGATGAGAATAATTTTGCTAGAGGAGCTTGGGATTGGGACTTGCTGTGGAAGAGAATTCCTTTGAACGATCGAGAGAGGGTACTTAGACACTCATTTACCCTTTTTAAATCAGTTTTAGGCTCGACAAGAGCATACTACATCGCCTTACCGATCGCCCGCCATGGCTGGTGGTCTTTTTGCAATTTCCCGAAAGTTCTTCTTTGAACTTGGTTTGTACGATCAAGGACTCGATATTTGGGGAGGAGAAAACTTTGAAATTTCATACAAAATCTGGATGTGTCACGGACAGATGCTTTTTGTTCCATGTTCCAGAGTTGGACATATTTACAGAATGAAGGGATGGAGGGGCAATGGTACTCCATCTTATGTCAAAGGTAGACAGTTTTATTACGCTCTCGCAAATTGATCTTCTTCAAGGAAATTTCGTCGATCGAAACTACGTTCGAGTGGTGGAAGTCTGGTGGGATGACTACGCTAAATACTTTTATGAGCGAAAACCTAATGCTAAACATGTTGATCCTGGAGATCTCACTGAAGTTAAAGCGGTACGAGAACGGCTTCAGTGCAAATCCTTCGATTGGTTCATGAAAGAGATCGGCTACGACTTACCAAAATATTTCCCTCTTGTTGAACCCGGAAATGGAGCTCGCGGACATATCACAAACGTTGGTACGAATCTATGCGTCGATGGACATCACGCTGGTCAAGGAGATCAGCTTTCACTCTCCGAATGTAACGCAGTCAAGGAAGGTCAATGGATGCTCACCTGGCATGAAGATATCCGACCTCTTAGCGGATCAAGTAAGTTTTTAAGGCGTACAACTATTTTAATTAAATCAGGTGGGATAATGGATAAAATGATGTTTTGGAAAAATTTTGGTAAGCACTTAGCATGCAATTTATCTTCATTTATCCGACCCAACGATCCGTTTATCTCTCATAAATGAACTTCGATTAGTTCTCAGATGATTATTTTCAAATTATTGATTTTAAAATCGGCTCCCATTTTGATAGTTATCTTTAGATGTCGAAAATAAAAAAGCCTCTGACGCGCGAAAACAATGCTGGGACGGCACTGGAATCGGAAATCCAATTGGTTTTTGGGAGTGCCACACACAAGGTGGCAACCAGCTCTTCAAATATCTCCCCGACAAGAAGCAATTCATCCACGCGCCTTCCAGAGCTTGCGCTACGGCCGATCCGGTTTTCCTCGTATCAATAAATGATTTTTATGTTCTTTTTAGGACAAGAAAAAGGTCTATCTCAAAGCTTGTGATGATGGCAACGACAGGCAAAAATGGTGGTGGGATAGACAGGACGACGCTGTTCTTGCTCGACAAAATAAAGACATGCAAAATCACATCGATCCTCCAGAGTTGGATTATCTTTCGTAATCTTTCTCATTTTAGAGTTAACTTATAGAAACACCAAATCAACTCAAAACCCAATAGATTCAATTACGCTAAACTAGTACACACGCTTTCCACTGGTGAAAATAACTTCAGATCAGAGTATCTCCTACATGCCGTTATTTGCGGTCCCAATCGTGTTTTCCTTCAGGTATCGACAACTCTCACTGCTTCTAAGTTTCGCCTTCTCTTCGCAAAAGTCTACCTGACTAGTATCTGACGCGCTTCTGAAATCAAGGAAGAGAATTTCTCATAAATCTCTTTCTCCATTCGTATATTTTTTCATGTCGCTAAAATGTGTTAAAAGCTGTTAAAAAGCCTAAAAATAGATTCAAAGCCTACAAGATTATCTTCTGTATCGAGTATTTTATGATTCAAAGTCAAGTGTTTTACACGGGCATTTCTATTTCAACATAGAAGTGTCCGAAATTCGCCTTCAAGCTCCTGTATTGTTCTTTCAAATAAAAAATATTCTGTTACTGCTTAGTCGGTGCAATAAACTTTCATTAATAAAACAAGTGTTTGACTTCGTTACAGTTTTAGTTTCAGTATGACTTGGGACTCATTCAAGAGGCTCGCCATTGTCGCTCAGAAAACAGCAAAAGCATCGCTAAATGCGGCTCGAACTGCTGTGACAGAGACTTACAAGCAGAACAAGATCAGAGCTGAGGCAGCAGAGGCCCGGGAAGTAAGAATTCTCAATCTATAAAATGTTTTCTCTAATTGTTTTTAAAGAAAGAAGAAGCGGCTCAAAACAAAAACTTTTTCGAAAAAATGGGTCCCAGCCGTGAAATGTCGTTATCGGAAGCAATCGAAGTCCTTGGAATCGAAGATCAATACAAGACAGAGGAATTTACTGTCAGCCTAATTGAAGAGCGTCACGAAAAGATGATAGAAATCAATCAAAAGGGCAAAGTCGTCAGCCCGTATTTGGTGGCGAAGATTAATAACGCTAAAGATTCTGCCATTGTGGCGGCGCTCATGGAAGCGGAAAAGAATTCTAGCGCCGCAGAAGCCGATTCCAGTCAGGAAAAAGAGAAGACTGAAGCGAAAAGTGAAAGTGAAGAGAATAAAAAATCTGAACAAAAATAAATTATTTACGACTAATTGAAAACAAGCTAAAATTCATAAAAGAAAGCCGGATCACTCGAGCCTTGAGCCTAAATGAAAGTTTCCCACCGCCAAGTACGCCGGTGATTCTATTTAGAAAGTCCTCGAGTTGATTAAATATTTCCAGGGTGGCTATTTTGGATTTGGGGGTTAGTTGGAATTGGATTGGATCCAATCCAATAAGGTTTGGATGGAATTTGGATGGCCAGGGTACCGGATTTTGTTGGGGAAAATTGGGCAATTGGGGGAAATTTGGGGAATCGGATCCAATAAAAAATATATCCCTAAACTATGCAAAGTAGGGTCATTTTCATGATGAAAATGAACAATTTCAGATAAAAAAATCATCGTTTGGCAGAGTTGATCCTCCTTTCGGATAAAAACTTACTGTTTCCTTTCTTTTTAAAGTACTAGAAGCCTTGGAAAAATTGGAAACCCAATTGGATCCAATTGGAATTGGGGATTATTGGGAAATTGGGTAAAATTGGATTGGATTGGATTTTGGATGGATAGCTTCGACTCAAAATTTATTGGATGGAAATTGGATGGCCAGACCCCGAAATTTTGTCCAAAATAGCCACCCTGATATTTCCCCTCATTGATTGTTTGCGATTTAGACGGACTTCGAAAAGACAAAAATGTGGTCATACAGAGAATGAAAGCTCTCCGGACAAGAGCATACGGGCTCCTGGCGTTTTTCCTTGCGATTGTGCACAATGTTTTCCTGATTTACCATGTCGATGTTTATGTTTACTCCTACAAGGTTTGATCAAATTTTGAAGACGAAATCGAAACCGATTTTTAGGTTGATAAAGGGTCATTCTGGCTCGGAGAAATTATCTTTTTGCTGTGGAACTCGATCAACGATCCTCTTTTCGGATATCTCTCCGACGTCGACCTAGTATCGGAAAATACGAAGAAGCATTATGCAGAAGATCTCGTTCTACGTCGCCTAAAATCCATTCGCACTTACGGACCACTTTTATGTCTGAGCTTCTTTCTTTTCTGGATTCCCTTTCTCCCCGTTTGGACCCACTTCGTTGTTGGTATCTGCTTGTATGACAGTTTCCTGACTGTGATGGATTTAAATATGAATTCCTTATTGGCAGATATCTCCTCGTCGATGGAAGAGAGGACTGCTTTGTCGAAGAGTCGGTCTTTAGGAAATATTGTTGCTTCAATTTCTGT